>NW_028270160.1:54025437-54326771 GCF_037043375.1 Chiloscyllium plagiosum
GAAAGGAACACAGAGAGAGAAGGAACACAGAGAAAAGGACCCAGGGAGGAAAGGAACACAGAGAGAGAAGGAACACAGAGAAAAGTAAAGCAGAGAGAAAAGGAACACAGAGGGAGAAGGAACACAGAGAGGGAAGGATCACAGAGAGAAAAGGAACACAGAGAGAAAAGGAGCACAGTGAGTAAAGTAACACAGAGAGGAAAGGAACACAGAGAGTGAAGGAATACAGAGAGAAAAGGAACACAGAGAGAGAAGGATCAGAGAGAGAGAAGGAACACAAAGGGAAATGGAACACCGACAGAAAAGAAACACAGAGAGAGAAGGATCACAGAGAGAAAACGAACATAGAGAGAAAAGGAACACAGTGTGAAAAGGAACACAGAGAGAGAAGGAACACAGAGAAAAATGGAACAAAGAGAGAGACGGAACATAGAGAGAAAAGGAACACAGGGAGAGAAGGAACACAGAGAGAAAAGTAACACATAGAGAGAAGGATCTCAGAGAGAGAAGGAACACAAAGGGAAATGGAACACAGAGAGAGAAGGAACACAGAGACAGAAGGGTCACAGAGAGAAAAGGAAGACCGAATGAGAAAAGGAACATAGAGAGAAAAGGAACACAGTTAGAAAAGGAACACAGAGAGAGAAGGAACAGAGAGAGAGAAGGAACACAGAGAGAAAAGGAATACAGAGAGAGAAGGAACACAGAGAGCGAAGGAACACAGAGAGAGAGGAACACAGGAAGCAAAGGAACACAGAGAGAGAAGGAACACAGAGATAAAAGTTACATAGAGAGAGAAGGAACGCTGAGGGTAAAGGAACACAGAGAGAGAAGGAACACAGAGAGAGAGAAGGAACACAGAGAGAAAAGGAACACAGAGAGAGAAGGAACACAGAAGGAGAAGGAGCACAGAGTGAGAAGGAAAACAGAGAAAAAAGGAACACAGTGAGAAAAGGAACACAGAGAGAGAACTAACACAGAGAGAGAAGGAAGACAGAGAGAGAAGGAACACAGAGAGAGAAGGAACTCAGAGAGAAAAGGAACACAGAGAGAGAAGTAACACAGAGAGAGAAGGAACACAGAAGGACAAGGAGCACAGAGTGAGAAGGAAAACAGAGAGAAAAGGAACACAGTGAGAAATGGAACACAGAGAGAGAAGGATCACAGAGAGAGAAGGAACACAAAGGGAAAAGGAACACAGAGAGAAAAGGAGCACAGAGAGAGAAGGATCACAGAGAGAAAAGGAACACTGAGAGAAAAGCAACACAGTTAGAAAAGGAACACAGAGAGGAAAGGAACACAGAGAGAGAAGGAACACAGAGAGAGAAGGATCACAGAGAGAGAAGGAACACAGAGCGAGAAGGATTACAGAGAGAGAAGGAACCCAGAGAGAAAAGGAACACAGAGAGAGAAGGATCACATAGAGAGAAGGAACACAAAGGGAAAAGAAACACAGAGAGAAAAGGAACACAGAGAGAGAACGATCACAGAGAGAAAAGGAACACAGAGAGAAAAGCAACACAGTTAGAAAAGGAACACAGAGAGGAAAGGAACACAGAGAGTGAAGGAACACATAGAGAAATGGAACTCAGAGAGAGAAGGACCACAGAGAGAGAAGGAACACAGGGAGAAAAGGAACACAGAGAGAGAAGGAACACAGAGAGAAAAGGAATACAGAGAGAGAAGGAGCACAGAGAGAGAAGGAACACAGAGAGAGAAGGAACACAGAGACAGAAGGGTCACAGAGAGAAAAGGAAGACAGAGAGACAAGAAACACAGAGAGAGAACGAACCCAGAGAGAGAAGGAACATAGATAGAAAAGGAACACAGAGAGAGAAGGAACAGAGAGAGAGAAGGAACACAGAGAGAAAAGGAATACAGAGAGAGAAGGAACACAGAGAGAGAAGGAACACAGGGAGAGAAGGAACACAGGAAGCAAAGGAACACAGAGAGAGAAGGAACACAGAGATAAAAGGAACACAGAGAGAGAAGGAACACTCAGGGTAAAGTAACACAGAGAGAGAAGGAACACAGAGAGAGAGAAGGAACACAGAGAGAAAAGGAAAACAGAGAGAGAAGTAACACAGAGAGAGAAGGAACACAGAAGGAGAAGGAGCACAGAGTGAGAAGGAAAACAGAGAGAAAAGGAACACAGTGAGAAAAGGAACACAGAGTGAGAAGTAACACAGAGAGAGAAGGAACACAGAGAGAGAAGGAACACAGAGAGAGAAGGAACTCAGAGAGAAAAGGAACACAGAGAGAGAAGGAACACAGAGAGAGATGGAACACAGAAGGACAAGGAGCACAGAGTGAGAAGGAAAACAGAGAGAAAAGGAACACAGTGAGAAATGGAACACAGAGAGAGAAGGATCACAGAGAGAGAACGAACACAAAGGGAAAAGGAACACAGAGAGAAAAGGAGCACAGAGAGAGAAGGATCACAGAGAGAAAAGGAACACAGAGAGAAAAGCAACACAGTTAGAAAAGGAACACAAAGAGGAAAGGAACACAGAGAGAGAAGGAACACAGAGAGAGAAGGATCACAGAGAGAGAAGGAACACAAAGGGAAAAGGAACACAGAGAGAGAAGGATCACAGAGAGAGAAGGAACCCAGAGAGAAAAGGAAGACAGAGAGAGCAGGATCGCAGAGAGAGAAGGAACACAAAGGGAAAAGGAACACAGAGAGAAAAGGAAAACAGAGAGAGAACAATCACAGAGAGAAAAAGAACACAGAGAGAAAAGCAACACAGTTAGAAAAGGAACACAGAGAGGAAAGGAACACAGAGAGAGAAGGAACACAGAGAAAAGGACCCAGGGAGGAAAGGAACACAGAGAGAGAAGGAACACAGAGAAAAAGAAAGCAGAGAGAAAAGGAACACAGAGAGAGAAGGAACACAGAGAGAAAAGGAACACAGTGAGTAAAGTAACACAGAGAGGAAAGGAACACAGAGAGAGAAGGAATACAGAGAGAAAAGGAACACAGAGAGAGAAGGATCAGAGAGAGAGAAGGAACACAAAGGGAAATGGAACACAGACAGAAAAGAAACACAGAGAGAGAAGGATCACAGAGAGAAAACGAACATAGAGAGAAAAGGAACACAGTGTGAAAAGGAACACAGAGAGAGAAGGAACACAGAGAAAAATGGAACAAAGAGAGAGACGGAACATAGAGAGAAAAGGAACACAGAGAGAGATGGAACACAGAGAGAGATGGAACACATAGAGAAAAGGAACACAGAGAGAGAAGGAACAAACAGAGAGAAGGATAACAGAGAGAAAAGGAACACAGAGAGACAATAGGAACACAAAGTGAGAAGGAACACAGAGACAGAAGGGTCACAGAGAGAAAAAGAACACCGAGTGAGAAAAGGAACACAGAGAGAAAAGGAACACAGAGAGAAAACGAACACAGAGAGAGAAGGAACACAGAGAGAAATGGAACACAGAGCAAGAAGGAACACAGAGATAAAGGGAACACAGAGAGAAAAGGAACAGAGAGAGAGAAGGAACACAGAGAGAGAAGGAACATATAGAGAAAAGGAACACAGAGAGAAAAGGAACAAAGTGAGTAAAGTAACACAGAGAGGAAAGGAACACAGGGAGAGAAGGAACACAGAGAGAAAAGTAACACAGAGAGAGAAGGATCACAGAGAGAGAAGGAACTCAAAGGGAAATGGAACACAGAGAGAGAAGGAACACAGAGACAGAAGGGTCACAGAGAGAAATGGAAGACCGAGTGAGAAAAGGAACATATAGAGAAAAGGAACACAGAGAGAAAAGGAACACAGTTAGAAAAGGAACACAGAGAGGAAAGGAACACAGAGAGAGAAGGAACACAGAGAAAAGGAACGCAGAGAGAAAAGGAACACAGAGTGAGAGAAGGACCACAGACAGAGAAGGAACACAGAGTGAGAAGGAACACAGTGAGAAAAGGAATCCAGAGAGAGAAGGAGCACAGCGATGGAAGGAACACAGAGAGAAAAGGAACGCAGAGACAAAACGAAAACAGAGAGAGAAGGAACACAGAGGGAGAAGGATCACAGAGAGAAAAGGAACACAGTGAGAAAAGGAACACAGTGAGTAAAGGACCACAGAGAGGAAAGGAACACAGAGAGAGAAGGAACACGCGGAGAAATGGAACACAGAGAGAAAAGGAACACAGAGAGAGAAGGTTCACCGAGAGAGAAGGAACACAAAGGGTAAAGGAACTCAGAGAGAGAAGGAACACAGAAGGAGAAGGAGCACAGAGTGAGAAGGAAAACAGAGAGAAAAGGAACACAGTGAGAAAAGGAACACAGAGAGAGAAGTAACACAGACAGAGAAGGAACACAGAGAGAGAAGGAACACAGAGAGAGAAGGAGCACAGAGAGAGAAGGATCACAGAGAGAAAAGGAACACAGAGAGAAAAGCAACACAGTTAGAAAAGGAACACAAAGAGGAAAGGAACACAGAGAGAGAAGGAACACAGAGAGAGAAGGATCACAGAGAGAGAAGGAACACAAAGGGAAAAGGAACACAGAGAGAGAAGGATCACAGAGACAAAAAAGGAACCCAGAGAGAAAAGGATCACAGAGAGAGAAGGATCATAGAGAGAGAAGGAACACAAAGGGAAAAGGAACACAGAGAGAAAAGGAACACAGAGAGAGAACAATCACAGAGAGAAAAGGAACACAGAGAGAAAAGCAACACAGTTAGAAAAGGAACACAGAGAGGAAAGGAACACAGAGAGAGAAGGAACACAGAGAAAAGGACCCAGGGAGGAAAGGAACACAGAGAGAGAAGGAACACAGAGAAAAGGAAAGCAGAGAGAAAAGGAACACAGAGAGAGAAGGAACACAGAGAGGGAAGGATCACAGAGAGAAAAGGAACACAGAGAGAAAAGGAACACAGTGAGTAAAGTAACACAGAGAGGAAAGGAACACAGAGAGAGAAGGAATACAGAGAGAAAAGGAACACAGAGAGAGAAGGATCAGAGAGAGAGAAGGAACACAAAGGGAAATGGAACACAGACAGAAAAGAAACACAGAGAGAGAAGGATCACAGAGAGAAAACGAACATAGAGAGAAAAGGAACACAGTGTGAAAAGGAACACAGAGAGGAAAGGAACACAGAGAGAGAAGGAACACAGAGAAAAGGAACGCAGAGAGAAAAGGAACACAGAGTGAAAGAAGGACCACAGACAGAGAAGGAACACAGAGTGAGAAGGAACACAGTGAGAAAAGGAATCCAGAGAGAGAAGGAGCACAGCGATGGAAGGAACACAGAGAGAAAAGGAACGCAGAGACAAAACGAAAACAGAGAGAGAAGGAACACAGAGGGAGAAGGATCACAGAGAGAAAAGGAACACAGTGAGAAAAGGAACACAGTGAGAAAAGGACCACAGAGAGGAAAGGAACACAGAGAGAGAAGGAACACGCGGAGAAATGGAACACAGAGAGAAAAGGAACACAGAGAGAGAAGGTTCACCGAGAGAGAAGGAACACAAAGGGTAAAGGAACTCAGAGAGAGAAGGAACACAGAAGGAGAAGGAGCACAGAGTGAGAAGGAAAACAGAGAGAAAAGGAACACAGTGAGAAAAGGAACACAGAGAGAGAAGTAACACAGAGAGAGAAGGAACACAGAGAGAGAAGGAACACAGAGAGAGAAGGAGCACAGAGAGAGAAGGATCACAGAGAGAAAAGGAACACAGAGAGAAAAGCAACACAGTTAGAAAAGGAACACAAAGAGGAAAGGAACACAGAGAGAGAAGGAACACAGAGAGAGAAGGATCACAGAGAGAGAAGGAACACAAAGGGAAAAGGAACACAGAGAGAGAAGGATCACAGAGACAAAAAAGGAACCCAGAGAGAAAAGGATCACAGAGAGAGAAGGATCATAGAGAGAGAAGGAACACAAAGGGAAAAGGAACACAGAGAGAAAAGGAACACAGAGAGAGAACAATCACAGAGAGAAAAGGAACACAGAGAGAAAAGCAACACAGTTAGAAAAGGAACACAGAGAGGAAAGGAACACAGAGAGAGAAGGAACACAGAGAGAGAAGGAACACAGAGAAAAGGACCCAGGGAGGAAAGGAACACAGAGAGAGAAGGAACACAGAGAAAAGGAAAGCAGAGAGAAAAGGAACACAGAGAGAGAAGGAACACAGAGAGGGAAGGATCACAGAGAGAAAAGGAACACAGAGAGAAAAGGAACACAGTGAGTAAAGTAACACAGAGAGGAAAGGAACACAGAGAGAGAAGGAATACAGAGAGAAAAGGAACACAGAGAGAGAAGGATCAGAGAGAGAGAAGGAACACAAAGGGAAATGGAACACAGACAGAAAAGAAACACAGAGAGAGAAGGATCACAGAGAGAAAACGAACATAGAGAGAAAAGGAACACAGTGTGAAAAGGAACACAGAGAGAGAAGGAACACAGAGAAAAATGGAACAAAGAGAGAGACGGAACATAGAGAGAAAAGGAACACAGAGAGAGACAGAACACAGAGAGAGATGGAACACATAGAGAAAAGAAACACAGAGAGAGAAGGAACACACAGAGAGAAGGATCACAGAGAGAGAAAGAACACAAAGGGAAAAGGAACACAGAGAGAGAAGGATCACAGAGAGAGAAGGAACCCAGAGAGAAAAGGAACACAGAGAGAGAAGGATCACAGAGAGAGAAGGAACACAAAGGGAAAAGGAACACAGAGAGAAAGGAACACAGAGAGAGCACGATCACAGAGAGAAAAGGAACACAGAGAGAAAAGCAACACAGTTAGAAAAGGAACACAGAGAGGAAAGGAACACAGAGAGAGAAGGAACACAGAGATAAAAGGAACATAGAGAGAGAAGGAACGCTGAGGGTAAAGGAACACAGAGAGAGAAGGAACACAGAGAGAAAAGGAACAAAGAGAGAGAAGTAACACAGAGAGAGAAGGAACACAGAAGGAGAAGGAGCACAGAGTGAGAAGGAAAACAGAGAGAAAAGGAACACAGTGAGAAAAGGAACACAGAGAGAGAAGTAACACAGAGAGAGAAGGAACACAGAGAGGGAAGGAACACAGAGAGTGAAGGAACACAGAGAGAGAAGTAACACAGAGAGAGAAGGAACACAGAAGGACAAGGAGCACAGAGTGAGAAGGAAAGCAGTGAGAAAAGGAACACAGTGAGAAATGGAACACAGAGAGAGCAGGATCACAGAGAGAGAAGGAACACAGAGAGAGAAGAAACACAGAGAGAGAAGGAACACAGAAGGAGAAGGAGCACAGAGTGAGAAGGAAAACAGAGAGAAAAGGAACACAGTGAGAAAAGGAACACAGAGAGAGAAGTAACACAGAGAGAGAAGGAACACAGAGAGGGAAGGAACACAGAGAGTGAAGGAACACAGAGAGAGAAGGAACACACAGAGAAAAGGAATACAGAGTGAGAAGGAACACAGAGAGAGAAGGAACACAGAGAGAAAAGGTACACAGTTAGAAAAGGAACACAGAGAGAGAAGGAACAGAGAGAGAGAAGGAACACACAGAGAAAACGAATACAGAGTGAGAAGGAACACAGAGAGAGAAGGAACACAGAGAGAGAGGAACACAGGAAGCAAAGGAACACAGAGAGAGAAGGAACACAGAGATAAAAGTTACATAGAGAGAGAAGGAATGCTGAGGGTAAAGGAACACAGAAAGAGAATGAACACAGAGAGAGAGAAGGAACACAGAGAGAAAAGGCACACAGAGAGAGAAGGAACACAGAAGGAGAAGGAGCACAGAGTGAGAAGGAAAACAGAGAGAAAAGGAACACAGTGAGAAAAGGAACACAGAGAGAGAAGTAACACAGAGAGAGAAGGAACACAGAGAGAGAAGGAACACAGAGAGAGAAGGAACTCAGAGAGAAAAGGAACACAGAGAGAGAAGTAACACAGAGAGAGAAGGAACACAGAAGGACAAGGAGCACAGAGTGAGAAGGAAAACAGAGAGAAAAGGAACACAGTGAGAAATGGAACAGAGAGAGAGAAGGATCACAGAGAGAGAAGGAACACAAAGGGAAAAGGAACACAGAGAGAAAAGGAGCACAGAGAGAGAAGGATCACAGAGAGAAAAGGAACACTGAGAGAAAAGCAACACAGTTAGAAAAGGAACACAGAGAGGAAAGGAACACAGAGAGAGAAGGAACACAGAGAGAGAAGGATCACAGAGAGAGAAGGAACACAGAGAGAGAAGGATCACAGAGAGAGAAGGATCCCAGAGAGAAAAGGAACACAGAGAGAGAAGGATCACATAGAGAGAAGGAACACAAAGGGAAAAGGAACACAGAGAGAAAAGGAACACAGAGAGAGAACGATCACAGAGAGAAAAGGAACACAGAGAGAAAAGCAACACCGTTAGAAAAGGAACACAGAGAGGAAAGGAACACAGAGAGAGAAGGAACACATAGAGAAATGGAACTCAGAGAGAGAAGGACCACAGAGAGAGAAGGAACACAGGGAGAAAAGGAACACAGAGAGAGAAGGAACACAGAGAGAAAAGGAATACAGAGAGAGAAGGAGCACAGAGAGAGAGGGAACACAGAGAGAAAAGGAACACACTGAGAGAAAGAACACAGAGAGAAAAGGAAGACAGAGAGACAAGAAACACAGAGAGAGAACGAACCCAGAGAGAGAAGGAACATAGATAGAAAAGGAACACAGAGAGAGAAGGAACAGAGAGAGAGAGAAGGAACACAGAGAGATAAGGAATACAGAGAGAGAAGGAACACAGAGAGAGAAGGAACACAGAGAGAGAAGGAACACAGGAAGCAAAGGAACACAGAGAGAGAAGGAACACAGAGATAAAAGGAACATAGAGAGAGAAGGAACGCTCAGGGTAAAGGAACACAGAGAGAGAAGGAACACAGAGAGAGAGAAGGAACACAGAGAGATAAGGAATACAGAGAGAGAAGGAACACAGAGAGAGAAGGAACACAGAGAGAGAAGGAACACAGGAAGCAAAGGAACACAGAGAGAGAAGGAACACAGAGATAAAAGGAACATAGAGAGAGAAGGAACGCTCAGGGTAAAGGAACACAGAGAGAGAAGGAACACAGAGAGAGAGAAGGAACACAGAGAGAAAAGGAAAACAGAGAGAGAAGTAACACAGAGAGGGAAGGAACACAGAAGGAGAAGCAGCACAGAGTGAGAAGGAAAACAGAGAGAAAAGGAACACAGTGAGAAAAGGAACACAGAGAGAGAAGTAACACAGAGAGAGAAGGAACACAGAGAGAGAAGGAACACAGAGAGAGAAGGAACTCAGAGAGAAAAGGAACACAGAGAGAGAAGTAACACAGAGAGAGAAGGAACACAGAAGGACAAGGAGCACAGAGTGAGAAGGAAAACAGAGAGAAAAGGAACACAGTGAGAAATGGAACAGAGAGAGAGAAGGATCACAGAGAGAGAAGGAACACAAAGGGAAAAGGAACACAGAGAGAAAAGGAGCACAGAGAGAGAAGGATCACAGAGAGAAAAGGAACACAGAGAGAAAAGCAACACAGTTAGAAAAGGAACACAAAGAGGAAAGGAACACAGAGAGAGAAGGAACACAGAGAGAGAAGGATCACAGAGAGAGAAGGAACCCAGAGAGAGAAGGAACACAGAGAGAGAAGGATCACAGAGAGAGAAGGAACACAGAGAGAAAAGCAACACAGTTAGAAAAGGAACACAGAGAGGAAAGGAACACAGAGAGAGAAGGAACTCAGAGAGAAAAGGACCCAGGGAGGAAAGGAACACAGAGAGAGAAGGAACACAGAGAAAAGGAAAGCAGAGAGAAAAGGAACACAGAGAGAGAAGGAACACAGCGAGGGAAGGATCACAGAGAGAAAAGGAACACAGAGAGAAAAGGAACACAGTGAGTAAAGTAACACAGAGAGGAAAGGAACACAGATAGAGAAGGAATACAGACAGAAAAGAAACACAGAGAGAGAAGGATCAGAGAGAGAAAAGGAACACAGTGTGAAAAGGAACACAGAGAGAGAAGGAACACAGAGAAAAATGGAACAAAGAGAGAGACGGAACATAGAGGGAAAAGGAACACAGAGAGAGATGGAACACAGAGAGAGATGGAACACATAGAGAAAAGGAACACAGAGAGAGAAGGAACAAACAGAGAGAAGGATAACAGAGAGAAAAGGAACACAGAGAGACAATAGGAACACAAAGAGAGAAGGAACACAGAGACAGAAGGATCACAGAGAGAAAAAGAACACCGAGTGAGAAAAGGAACACAGAGAGAAAAGGAACACAGAGAGAAAACGAACACAGAGAGAGAAGGAACACAGAGAGAAATGGAACACAGAGCAAGAAGGAACACAGAGATAAAGGGAACACAGAGAGAAAAGGAACAGAGAGAGAGAAGGAACACAGAGAGAGAAGGAACATATAGAGAAAAGGAACACAGAGAGAAAAGGAACAAAGTGAGTAAAGTAACACAGAGAGGAAAGGAACACAGGGAGAGAAGGAACACAGAGAGAAAAGTAACACAGAGAGAGAAGGATCACAGAGAGAGAAGGAACACAAAGGGAAATGGAACACAGAGAGAGAAGGAACAGAGAGACAGAAGGGTCACAGAGAGAAAAGGAAGACCGAGTGAGAAAAGGAACATATGGAGAAAAGGAACACAGAGAGAAAAGGAACACAGAGAGAAAAGGAACACAGTTAGAAAAGGAACACAGAGAGGAAAGGAACACAGAGAGAGAAGGAACACAGAGAAAAGGAACGCAGAGAGAGAAGGAACACAGAGTGAGAAGGAACACAGTGAGAAAAGGAATCCAGAGAGAGAAGGAACACAGAGATGGAAGGAACACAGAGAGAAAAGGAACGCAGAGACAAAACGAAAACAGAGAGAGAAGGAACACAGAGGGAGAAGAATCACAGAGAGAAAAGGAACACAGTGAGAAAAGGAACACAGTGAGAAAAGGAACACAGAGAGGAAAGGAACACAGAGAGAGAAGGAACACGCGGAGAAATGGAACACAGAGAGAAAAGGAACACAGAGAGAGAAGGTTCACCAAGAGAGAAGGAACACAAAGGGTAAAGGAACTCAGAGAGAGAAGGAACACAGAAGGAGCACAGAGTGAGAAGGAAAACAGAGAGAAAAGGAACACAGTGAGAAAAGGAACACAGAGAGAGAAGTAACACAGAGAGAGAAGGAGCACAGAGAGAGAAGGAACACAGAGAGAGAAAGAACTCAGAGAGAAAAGGAACACAGAGAGAGGAGTAACACAGAGAGAGAAGGAACACAGAAGGACAAGGAGCACAGAGTGAGAAGGAAAACAGAGAGAAAAGGAACACAGTGAGAAATGGAACACAGAGAGAGAAGGATCACAGAGAGAGAAGGAACACAAAGGGCAAAGGAAGACAGAGAGAAAAGGAGCACAGAGAGAGAGAAGGAACACAGAGAGAGAAGGAACATATAGAGAAAAGGAACACAGAGAGAAAAGGAACAAAGTGAGTAAAGTAACACAGAGAGGAAAGGAACACAGGGAGAGAAGGAACACAGAGAGAAAAGTAACACAGAGAGAGAAGGATCACAGAGAGAGAAGGAACACAAAGGGAAATGGAACACAGAGAGAGAAGGAACACAGAGACAGAAGGCTCACAGAGAGAAAAGGAAGACCGAGTGAGAAAAGGAACATATGGAGAAAAGGAACACAGAGAGAAAAGGAACACAGAGAGAAAAGGAACACAGTTAGAAAAGGAACACAGAGAGGAAAGGAACACAGAGAGAGAAGGAACACAGAGAAAAGGAACGCAGAGAGAGAAGGAACACAGAGTGAGAAGGAACACAGTGAGAAAAGGAATCCAGAGAGAGAAGGAACACAGAGATGGAAGGAACACAGAGAGAAAAGGAACGCAGAGACAAAACGAAAACAGAGAGAGAAGGAACACAGAGGGAGAAGGATCACAGAGAGAAAAGGAACACAGTGAGAAAAGGAACACAGTGAGAAAAGGAACACAGAGAGGAAAGGAACACAGAGAGAGAAGGAACACGCGGAGAAATGGAACACAGAGAGAAAAGGAACACAGAGAGAGAAGGTTCACCGAGAGAGAAGGAACACAAAGGGTAAAGGAACTCAGAGAGAGAAGGAACACAGAAGGAGCACAGAGTGAGAAGGAAAACAGAGAGAAAAGGAACACAGTGAGAAAAGGAACACAGAGAGAGAAGTAACACAGACAGAGAAGGAACACAGAGAGAGAAGGAACACAGAGAGAGAAGGAGCACAGAGAGAAAACGAACATAGAGAGAAAAGGAACACAGTGTGAAAAGGAACACAGAGAGAGAAGGAACACAGAGAAAAATGGAACAAAGAGAGAGACGGAACATAGAGAGAAAAGGAACACAGAGAGAGACAGAACACAGAGAGAGATGGAACACATAGAGAAAAGAAACACAGAGAGAGAAGGAACACACAGAGAGAAGGATCACAGAGAGAGAAGGAACACAAAGGGAAAAGGAACACAGAGAGAGAAGGATCACAGAGAGAGAAGGAACCCAGAGAGAAAAGGAACACAGAGAGAGAAGGATCACAGAGAGAGAAGGAACACAAAGGGAAAAGGAACACAGAGAGAAAGGAACACAGAGAGAGCACGATCACAGAGAGAAAAGGAACACAGAGAGAAAAGCAACACAGTTAGAAAAGGAACACAGAGAGGAAAGGAACACAGAGAGAGAAGGAACACAGAGATAAAAGGAACATAGAGAGAGAAGGAACGCTGAGGGTAAAGGAACACAGAGAGAGAAGGAACACAGAGAGAAAAGGAACAAAGAGAGAGAAGTAACACAGAGAGAGAAGGAACACAGAAGGAGAAGGAGCACAGAGTGAGAAGGAAAACAGAGAGAAAAGGAACACAGTGAGAAAAGGAACACAGAGAGAGAAGTAACACAGAGAGAGAAGGAACACAGAGAGGGAAGGAACACAGAGAGTGAAGGAACACAGAGAGAGAAGTAACACAGAGAGAGAAGGAACACAGAAGGACAAGGAGCACAGAGTGAGAAGGAAAGCAGTGAGAAAAGGAACACAGTGAGAAATGGAACACAGAGAGAGCAGGATCACAGAGAGAGAAGGAACACAGAGAGAGAAGAAACACAGAGAGAGAAGGAACACAGAAGGAGAAGGAGCACAGAGTGAGAAGGAAAACAGAGAGAAAAGGAACACAGTGAGAAAAGGAACACAGAGAGAGAAGTAACACAGAGAGAGAAGGAACACAGAGAGGGAAGGAACACAGAGAGTGAAGGAACACAGAGAGAGAAGGAACACACAGAGAAAAGGAATACAGAGTGAGAAGGAACACAGAGAGAGAAGGAACACAGAGAGAAAAGGTACACAGTTAGAAAAGGAACACAGAGAGAGAAGGAACAGAGAGAGAGAAGGAACACACAGAGAAAACGAATACAGAGTGAGAAGGAACACAGAGAGAGAAGGAACACAGAGAGAGAGGAACACAGGAAGCAAAGGAACACAGAGAGAGAAGGAACACAGAGATAAAAGTTACATAGAGAGAGAAGGAATGCTGAGGGTAAAGGAACACAGAAAGAGAATGAACACAGAGAGAGAGAAGGAACACAGAGAGAAAAGGCACACAGAGAGAGAAGGAACACAGAAGGAGAAGGAGCACAGAGTGAGAAGGAAAACAGAGAGAAAAGGAACACAGTGAGAAAAGGAACACAGAGAGAGAAGTAACACAGAGAGAGAAGGAACACAGAGAGAGAAGGAACACAGAGAGAGAAGGAACTCAGAGAGAAAAGGAACACAGAGAGAGAAGTAACACAGAGAGAGAAGGAACACAGAAGGACAAGGAGCACAGAGTGAGAAGGAAAACAGAGAGAAAAGGAACACAGTGAGAAATGGAACACAGAGAGAGAAGGATCACAGAGAGAGAAGGAACACAAAGGGAAAAGGAACACAGAGAGAAAAGGAGCACAGAGAGAGAAGGATCACAGAGAGAAAAGGAACACTGAGAGAAAAGCAACACAGTTAGAAAAGGAACACAGAGAGGAAAGGAACACAGAGAGAGAAGGAACACAGAGAGAGAAGGATCACAGAGAGAGAAGGAACACAGAGAGAGAAGGATCACAGAGAGAGAAGGATCCCAGAGAGAAAAGGAACACAGAGAGAGAAGGATCACATAGAGAGAAGGAACACAAAGGGAAAAGGAACACAGAGAGAAAAGGAACACAGAGAGAGAACGATCACAGAGAGAAAAGGAACACAGAGAGAAAAGCAACACAGTTAGAAAAGGAACACAGAGAGGAAAGGAACACAGAGAGAGAAGGAACACATAGAGAAATGGAACTCAGAGAGAGAAGGACCACAGAGAGAGAAGGAACACAGGGAGAAAAGGAACACAGAGAGAGAAGGAACACAGAGAGAAAAGGAATACAGAGAGAGAAGGAGCACAGAGAGAGAGGGAACACAGAGAGAAAAGGAACACACTGAGAGAAAGAACACAGAGAGAAAAGGAAGACAGAGAGACAAGAAACACAGAGAGAGAACGAACCCAGAGAGAGAAGGAACATAGATAGAAAAGGAACACAGAGAGAGAAGGAACAGAGAGAGAGAGAAGGAACACAGAGAGATAAGGAATACAGAGAGAGAAGGAACACAGAGAGAGAAGGAACACAGAGAGAGAAGGAACACAGGAAGCAAAGGAACACAGAGAGAGAAGGAACACAGAGATAAAAGGAACATAGAGAGAGAAGGAACGCTCAGGGTAAAGGAACACAGAGAGAGAAGGAACACAGAGAGAGAGAAGGAACACAGAGAGATAAGGAATACAGAGAGAGAAGGAACACAGAGAGAGAAGGAACACAGAGAGAGAAGGAACACAGGAAGCAAAGGAACACAGAGAGAGAAGGAACACAGAGATAAAAGGAACATAGAGAGAGAAGGAACGCTCAGGGTAAAGGAACACAGAGAGAGAAGGAACACAGAGAGAGAGAAGGAACACAGAGAGAAAAGGAAAACAGAGAGAGAAGTAACACAGAGAGGGAAGGAACACAGAAGGAGAAGGAGCACAGAGTGAGAAGGAAAACAGAGAGAAAAGGAACACAGTGAGAAAAGGAACACAGAGAGAGAAGTAACACAGAGAGAGAAGGAACACAGAGAGAGAAGGAACACAGAGAGAGAAGGAACTCAGAGAGAAAAGGAACACAGAGAGAGAAGTAACACAGAGAGAGAAGGAACACAGAAGGACAAGGAGCACAGAGTGAGAAGGAAAACAGAGAGAAAAGGAACACAGTGAGAAATGGAACAGAGAGAGAGAAGGATCACAGAGAGAGAAGGAACACAAAGGGAAAAGGAACACAGAGAGAAAAGGAGCACAGAGAGAGAAGGATCACAGAGAGAAAAGGAACACAGAGAGAAAAGCAACACAGTTAGAAAAGGAACACAAAGAGGAAAGGAACACAGAGAGAGAAGGAACACAGAGAGAGAAGGATCACAGAGAGAGAAGGAACCCAGAGAGAAAAGGAACACAGAGAGAGAAGGATCACAGAGAGAGAAGGAACACAGAGAGAAAAGCAACACAGTTAGAAAAGGAACACAGAGAGGAAAGGAACACAGAGAGAGAAGGAACTCAGAGAGAAAAGGACCCAGGGAGGAAAGGAACACAGAGAGAGAAGGAACACAGAGAAAAGGAAAGCAGAGAGAAAAGGAACACAGAGAGAGAAGGAACACAGAGAGGGAAGGATCACAGAGAGAAAAGGAACACAGAGAGAAAAGGAACACAGTGAGTAAAGTAACACAGAGAGGAAAGGAACACAGATAGAGAAGGAATACAGACAGAAAAGAAACACAGAGAGAGAAGGATCAGAGAGAGAAAAGGAACACAGTGTGAAAAGGAACACAGAGAGAGAAGGAACACAGAGAAAAATGGAACAAAGAGAGAGACGGAACATAGAGGGAAAAGGAACACAGAGAGAGATGGAACACAGAGAGAGATGGAACACATAGAGAAAAGGAACACAGAGAGAGAAGGAACAAACAGAGAGAAGGATAACAGAGAGAAAAGGAACACAGAGAGACAATAGGAACACAAAGAGAGAAGGAACACAGAGACAGAAGGATCACAGAGAGAAAAAGAACACCGAGTGAGAAAAGGAACACAGAGAGAAAAGGAACACAGAGAGAAAACGAACACAGAGAGAGAAGGAACACAGAGAGAAATGGAACACAGAGCAAGAAGGAACACAGAGATAAAGGGAACACAGAGAGAAAAGGAACAGAGAGAGAGAAGGAACACAGAGAGAGAAGGAACATATAGAGAAAAGGAACACAGAGAGAAAAGGAACAAAGTGAGTAAAGTAACACAGAGAGGAAAGGAACACAGGGAGAGAAGGAACACAGAGAGAAAAGTAACACAGAGAGAGAAGGATCACAGAGAGAGAAGGAACACAAAGGGAAATGGAACACAGAGAGAGAAGGAACAGAGAGACAGAAGGGTCACAGAGAGAAAAGGAAGACCGAGTGAGAAAAGGAACATATGGAGAAAAGGAACACAGAGAGAAAAGGAACACAGAGAGAAAAGGAACACAGTTAGAAAAGGAACACAGAGAGGAAAGGAACACAGAGAGAGAAGGAACACAGAGAAAAGGAACGCAGAGAGAGAAGGAACACAGAGTGAGAAGGAACACAGTGAGAAAAGGAATCCAGAGAGAGAAGGAACACAGAGATGGAAGGAACACAGAGAGAAAAGGAACGCAGAGACAAAACGAAAACAGAGAGAGAAGGAACACAGAGGGAGAAGAATCACAGAGAGAAAAGGAACACAGTGAGAAAAGGAACACAGTGAGAAAAGGAACACAGAGAGGAAAGGAACACAGAGAGAGAAGGAACACGCGGAGAAATGGAACACAGAGAGAAAAGGAACACAGAGAGAGAAGGTTCACCAAGAGAGAAGGAACACAAAGGGTAAAGGAACTCAGAGAGAGAAGGAACACAGAAGGAGCACAGAGTGAGAAGGAAAACAGAGAGAAAAGGAACACAGTGAGAAAAGGAACACAGAGAGAGAAGTAACACAGAGAGAGAAGGAGCACAGAGAGAGAAGGAACACAGAGAGAGAAAGAACTCAGAGAGAAAAGGAACACAGAGAGAGGAGTAACACAGAGAGAGAAGGAACACAGAAGGACAAGGAGCACAGAGTGAGAAGGAAAACAGAGAGAAAAGGAACACAGTGAGAAATGGAACACAGAGAGAGAAGGATCACAGAGAGAGAAGGAACACAAAGGGCAAAGGAAGACAGAGAGAAAAGGAGCACAGAGAGAGAGAAGGAACACAGAGAGAGAAGGAACATATAGAGAAAAGGAACACAGAGAGAAAAGGAACAAAGTGAGTAAAGTAACACAGAGAGGAAAGGAACACAGGGAGAGAAGGAACACAGAGAGAAAAGTAACACAGAGAGAGAAGGATCACAGAGAGAGAAGGAACACAAAGGGAAATGGAACACAGAGAGAGAAGGAACACAGAGACAGAAGGCTCACAGAGAGAAAAGGAAGACCGAGTGAGAAAAGGAACATATGGAGAAAAGGAACACAGAGAGAAAAGGAACACAGAGAGAAAAGGAACACAGTTAGAAAAGGAACACAGAGAGGAAAGGAACACAGAGAGAGAAGGAACACAGAGAAAAGGAACGCAGAGAGAGAAGGAACACAGAGTGAGAAGGAACACAGTGAGAAAAGGAATCCAGAGAGAGAAGGAACACAGAGATGGAAGGAACACAGAGAGAAAAGGAACGCAGAGACAAAACGAAAACAGAGAGAGAAGGAACACAGAGGGAGAAGGATCACAGAGAGAAAAGGAACACAGTGAGAAAAGGAACACAGTGAGAAAAGGAACACAGAGAGGAAAGGAACACAGAGAGAGAAGGAACACGCGGAGAAATGGAACACAGAGAGAAAAGGAACACAGAGAGAGAAGGTTCACCGAGAGAGAAGGAACACAAAGGGTAAAGGAACTCAGAGAGAGAAGGAACACAGAAGGAGCACAGAGTGAGAAGGAAAACAGAGAGAAAAGGAACACAGTGAGAAAAGGAACACAGAGAGAGAAGTAACACAGAGAGAAAAGGAACACAGAGAGAGGAGTAACTCAGAGAGAGAAGGAACACAGAAGGACAAGGAGCACAGAGTGAGAAGGAAAACAGAGGGAAAAGGAACACAGTGAGAAATGGAACACAGAGAGAGAAGGATCACAGAGAGAGAAGGAACACAAAGGGAAAAGGAAGACAGAGAGAAAAGGAGCACAGAGAGAGAACGATCACAGAGAGAAAAGGAACACAGAGAGAAAAGCAACACAGTTAGAAAAGGAACACAAAGAGGAAAGGAACACAGAGAGAGAAGGAACACAGAGAGAGAAGGATCACAGAGAGAGAAGGAACACAAAGGGAAAAGGAACACAGAGAGAGAAGGATCACAGAGAGAGAAGGAACCCAGAGAGAAAAGGAACACAGAGAGAGAAGGATCATAGAGAGAGAAGGAACACAAAGGGAAAAGGAACACAGAGAGAAAAGGAACACAGAGAGAGAACAATCACAGAGAGAAAAGGAACACAGAGAGAAAAGCAACACAGTTAGAAAAGGAACATAGAGAGGAAAGGAACACAGAGAGAGAAGGAACACAGAGAAAAGGACCCAGGGATGAAAGGAACACAGAGAGAGAAGGAACACAGAGAAAAAGGAAAGCAGAGAGAAAAGGAACACAGAGAGAGAAGGAACACAGAGAGGGAAGGATCACAGAGAGAAAAGGAACCCAGAGAGAAAAGGAACACAGAGAGAGAAGGATCACAGAGAGAGAAGGAACACAGAGGGAAAAGGAACACAGAGAGAAAAGGAACACAGAGAGAGAACAATCACAGAAAGTAAAGGAACACAGAGAGAAAAGCAACACAGTTAGAAAAGGAACACAGAGTGGAAAGGAACACAGAGAGAGAAGGAACACAGAGAAAAGGACCCAGGGAGGAAAGGAACACAGAGAGAGAAGGAACACAGAGAAAAGGAAAGCAGAGAGAAAAGGAACACAGAGAGGGAAGGAACACAGAGAGGGAAGGATCACAGAGAGAAAAGGAACACAGAAAGAAAAGGAGCACACTGAGAGAAAGAACACAGAGAGGAAAGGAACACAGAGAGAGAAGGAATACAGAGAGAAAAGGAACACAGAGAGAGAAGGATCAGAGAGAGAGAAGGAACACAAAGGGAAATGGAACACAGACAGAAAAGAAACACAGAGAGAGAAGGATCACAGAGAGAAAACGAACATAGAGAGAAAAGGAACACAGTGTGAAAAGGAACACAGAGAGAGAAGGAACACAGAGAAAAATGGAACAAAGAGAGAGACGGAACATAGAGAGAAAAGGAACACAGAGAGAGAAGGAACACAGAGAGAGATGGAACACATAGAGCAAAGGAACACAGAGAGAGAAGGAACAAACAGAGAGAAGGATAACAGAGAGAAATGGAGCACAGTGAGTCAATAGGAACACAGAGAGAGAAGGAACACAGAGACAGAAGGGTCACAGAGAGAAAAGGAACACCAAGTGAGAAAAGGAACACAGAGAGAAAAGGAACACAGAGAGAAAACGAACACAGAGAGAGAAGGAACACAGAGAGAAATGGAACACAGAGCAAGAAGGAACACAGAGATAAAGGGAACACAGAGAGAAAAGGAACAGAGAGAGAGAAGGAACACAGAGAGAAAAGGAACACAGAGAGAGAAGGTACACAGAGAGAAAAGGAACAAAGTGAGTAAAGTAACACAGAGAGGAAATGAACACAGGGAGAGAAGGAACACAGAAAGAAAAGTAACACAGAGAGAGAAGGATCTCAGAGAGAGAAGGAACACAAAGGGAAATGGAACACAGAGAGAGAAGGAACACAGAGACAGAAGGGTCACAGAGAGAAAAGGAAGACCGAGTGAGAAAAGGAACATATAGAGAAAAGGAACACAGAGAGAAAAGGAACACAGAGAGAAAAGGTACACAGTTAGAAAAGGAACACAGAGAGAGAAGGAACAGAGAGAGAGAAGGAACACACAGAGAAAAGGAATACAGAGTGAGAAGGAACACAGAGAGAGAAGGAACACAGAGAGAGAGGAACACAGGAAGCAAAGGAACACAGAGAGAGAAGGAACACAGAGATAAAAGTTACATAGAGAGAGAAGGAACGCTGAGGGTAAAGGAACACAGAGAGAGAATGAACACAGAGAGAGAGAAGGAACACAGAGAGAAAAGGCACACAGAGAGAGAAGGAACACAGAAGGAGAAGGAGCACAGAGTGAGAAGGAAAACAGAGAGAAAAGGAACACAGTGAGAAAAGGAACACAGAGAGAGAAGTAACACAGAGAGAGAAGGAAGACAGAGAGAGAAGGAACACAGAGAGAGAAGGAACTCAGAGAGAAAAGGAACACAGAGAGAGAAGTAACACAGAGAGAGAAGGAACACAGAAGGACAAGGAGCACAGAGTGAGAAGGAAAACAGAGAGAAAAGGAACACAGTGAGAAATGGAACACAGAGAGAGAAGAATCACAGAGAGAGAAGGAACACAAAGGGAAAAGGAACACAGAGAGAAAAGGAGCACAGAGAGAGAAGGGTCACAGAGAGAAAAGGAACACAGAGAGAAAAGCAACACAGTTAGAAAAGGAACACAGAGAGGAAAGGAACACAGAGAGAGAAGGAACACAGAGAGAGAAGGATCACAGAGAGAGAAGGAACACAGAGAGAGAAGGATCACAGAGAGAGAAGGATCCCAGAGAGAAAAGGAACACAGAGAGAGAAGGATCACATAGAGAGAAGGAACACAAAGGGAAAAGGAACACAGAGAGAAAAGGAACACAGAGAGAGAACGATCACAGAGAGAAAAGGAACACAGAGAGAAAAGCAACACAGTTAGAAAAGGAACACAGAGAGGAAAGGAACACAGAGAGAGAAGGAACACATAGAGAAATGGAACTCAGAGAGAGAAGGACCACAGAGAGAGAAGGAACACAGGGAGAAAAGGAACACAGAGAGAGAAGGAACACAGAGAGAAAAGGAATACAGAGAGAGAAGGAGCACAGAGAGAGAAGGAACACAGAGAGAAAAGGAACACACTGAGAGAAAGAAACACAGAGAGAAAAGGAAGACAGAGAGACAAGAAACACAGAGAGAGAACGAACCCAGAGAGAGAAGGAACATAGATAGAAAAGGAACACAGAGAGAGAAGGAACAGAGAGAGAGAAGGAACACAGAGAGATAAGGAATACAGAGAGAGAAGGAACACAGAGAGAGAAGGAACACAGAGAGAGAAGGAACACAGGAAGCAAAGGAACACAGAGAGAGAAGAAACACAGAGATAAAAGGAACATAGAGAGAGAAGGAACGCTCAGGGTAAAGGAACACAGAGAGAGAAGGAACACAGAGAGAGAGAAGGAACACAGAGAGATAAGGAATACAGAGAGAGAAGGAACACAGAGAGAGAAGGAACACAGGAAGCAAAGGAACACAGAGAGAGAAGGAACACAGAGATAAAAGGAACATAGAGAGAGAAGGAACGCCCAGGGTAAAGGAACACAGAGAGAGAAGGAACACAGAGAGAGAGAAGGAACACAGAGAGAAAAGGAAAACAGAGAGAGAAGTAACACAGAGAGGGAAGGAACACAGAAGGAGAAGGAGCACAGAGTGAGAAGGAAAACAGAGAGAAAAGGAACACAGTGAGAAAAGGAACACAGAGAGAGAAGTAACACAGAGAGAGAAGGAACACAGAGAGAGAAGGAACACAGAGAGAGAAGGAACTCAGAGAGAAAAGGAACACAGAGAGAGAAGTAACACAGAGAGAGAAGGAACACAGAAGGACAAGGAGCACAGAGTGAGAAGGAAAACAGAGAGAAAAGGAACACAGTGAGAAATGGAACAGAGAGAGAGAAGGATCACAGAGAGAGAAGGAACACAAAGGGAAAAGGAACACAGAGAGAAAAGGAGCACAGAGAGAGAAGGATCACAGAGAGAAAAGGAACACAGAGAGAAAAGCAACACAGTTAGAAAAGGAACACAAAGAGGAAAGGAACACAGAGAGAGAAGGAACACAGAGAGAGAAGGATCACAGAGAGAGAAGTAACCCAGAGAGAAAAGGAACACAGAGAGAGAAGGATCACAGAGAGAGAAGGAACACAGAGAGAAAAGCAACACAGTTAGAAAAGGAACACAGAGAGGAAAGGAACACAGAGAGAGAAGGAACTCAGAGAGAAAAGGACCCAGGGAGGAAAGGAACACAGAGAGAGAAGGAACACAGAGAAAAGGAAAGCGGAGAGAAAAGGAACACAGAGAGAGAAGGAACACAGAGAGGGAAGGATCACAGAGAGAAAAGGAACACAGAGAGAAAAGGAACACAGTGAGTAAAGTAACACAGAGAGGAAAGGAACACAGATAGAGAAGGAATACAGACTGAAAAGAAACACAGAGAGAGAAGGATCAGAGAGAGAAAACGAACATAGAGAGAAAAGGAACACAGTGTGAAAAGGAACACAGAGAGAGAAGGAACACAGAGAAAAATGGAACAAAGAGAGAGACGGAACATAGAGGGAAAAGGAACACAGAGAGAGATGGAACACAGAGAGAGATGGAACACATAGAGAAAAGGAACACAGAGAGAGAAGGAACAAACAGAGAGAAGGATAACAGAGAGAAAAGGAACACAGAGAGACAATAGGAACACAAAGAGAGAAGGAACACAGAGACAGAAGGATCACAGAGAGAAAAAGAACACCGAGTGAGAAAAGGAACACAGAGAGAAAAGGAACACAGAGAGAAAACGAACACAGAGAGAGAAGGAACACAGAGAGAAATGGAACACAGAGCAAGAAGGAACACAGAGATAAAGGGAACACAGAGAGAAAAGGAACAGAGAGAGAGAAGGAACACAGAGAGAGAAGGAACATATAGAGAAAAGGAACACAGAGAGAAAAGGAACAAAGTGAGTAAAGTAACACAGAGAGGAAAGGAACACAGGGAGAGAAGGAACACAGAGAGAAAAGTAACACAGAGAGAGAAGGATCACAGAGAGAGAAGGAACACAAAGGGAAATGGAACACAGAGAGAGAAGGAACACAGAGACAGAAGGGTCACAGAGAGAAAAGGAAGACCGAGTGAGAAAAGGAACATATGGAGAAAAGGAACACAGAGAGAAAAGGAACACAGAGAGAAAAGGAACACAGTTAGAAAAGGAACACAGAGAGGAAAGGAACACAGAGAGAGAAGGAACACAGAGAAAAGGAACACAGAGAGAGAAGGAACACAGAGTGAGAAGGAACACAGTGAGAAAAGGAATCCAGAGAGAGAAGGAACACAGAGATGGAAGGAACACAGAGAGAAAAGGAACGCAGAGACAAAACGAAAACAGAGAGAAAAGGAACACAGTGAGAAATGGAACACAGAGAGAGAAGGATCACAGAGAGAGAAGGAACACAAAGGGAAAAGGAAGACAGAGAGAAAAGGAGCACAGAGAGAGAAGGAACACAGGGAGAAAAGGAACACAGAGAGAGAAGGAACACAGAGAGAAAAGGAATACAGAGAGAGAAGGAGCACAGAGAGAGAAGGAACACAGAGAGAAAAGGAACACACTGAGAGAAAGAACACAGAGAGAAAAGGAAGACAGAGTGACAAGAAACACAGAGAGAGAACGAACCCAGAGAGAGAAGGAACATAGATAGAAAAGGAACACAGAGAGAGAAGGAACAGAGAGAGAGAAGGAACACAGAGAGAAAAGGAATACAGAGAGAGAAGGAACACAGAGAGAGAAGGAACACAGAGAGAGAAGGAACACAGGAAGCAAAGGAACACAGAGAGAGAATGAACACAGAGATAAAAGGAACATAGAGAGAGAAGGAACGCTCAGGGTAAAGGAACACAGAGAGAGAAGGAACACAGAGAGAGAGAAGGAACACAGAGAGAAAAGGAAAACAGAGAGAGATGTAACACAGAGAGGGAAGGAACACAGAAGGAGAAGGAGCACAGAGTGAGAAGGAAAACAGAGAGAAAAGGAACACAGTGAGAAAAGGAACACAGAGAGAGAAGTAACACAGAGAGAGAAGGAACACAGAGAGAGAAGGAACACAGAGAGAGAAGGAACTCAGAGAGAAAAGGAACACAGAGAGAGAAGTAACACAGAGAGAGAAGGAACACAGAAGGACAAGGAGCACAGAGTGAGAAGGAAAACAGAGAGAAAAGGAACACAGTGAGAAATGGAACAGAGAGAGAGAAGGATCACAGAGAGAGAAGGAACACAAAGGGAAAAGGAACACAGAGAGAAAAGGAGCACAGAGAGAGAAGGATCACAGAGAGAAAAGGAACACAGAGAGAAAAGCAACACAGTTAGAAAAGGAACACAAAGAGGAAAGGAACACAGAGAGAGAAGGAACACAGAGAGAGAAGGATCACAGAGAGAGAAGGAACCCAGAGAGAAAAGGAACACAGAGAGAGAAGGATCACAGAGAGAGAAGGAACACAAAGGGAAAAAGAACACAGAGAAAAGGAACACAGAGAGAGAACAATCACAGAGAGAAAAGGAACACAGAGAGAAAAGCAACACAGTTAGAAAAGGAACACAGAGAGGAAAGGAACACAGAGAGAGAAGGAACTCAGAGAGAAAAGGACCCAGGGAGGAAAGGAACACAGAGAGAGAAGGAACACAGAGAAAAGGAAAGCGGAGAGAAAAGGAACACAGAGAGAGAAGGAACACAGAGAGGGAAGGATCACAGAGAGAAAAGGAACACAGAGAGAAAAGGAACACAGTGAGTAAAGTAACACAGAGAGGAAAGGAACACAGATAGAGAAGGAATACAGACAGAAAAGAAACACAGAGAGAGAAGGATCAGAGAGAGAAAACGAACATAGAGAGAAAAGGAACACAGTGTGAAAAGGAACACAGAGAGAGAAGGAACACAGAGAAAAATGGAACAAAGAGAGAGACGGAACATAGAGGGAAAAGGAACACAGAGAGAGATGGAGCACAGAGAGAGATGGAACACATAGAGAAAAGGAACACAGAGAGAGAAGGAACAAACAGAGAGAAGGATAACAGAGAGAAAAGGAACACAGAGAGACAATAGGAACACAAAGAGAGAAGGAACACAGAGACAGAAGGGTCACAGAGAGAAAAAGAACACCGAGTGAGAAAAGGAACACAGAGAGAAAAGGAACACAGAGAGAAAACGAACACAGAGAGAGAAGGAACACAGAGAGAAATGGAACACAGAGCAAGAAGGAACACAGAGATAAAGGGAACACAGAGAGAAAAGGAACAGAGAGAGAGAAGGAACACAGAGAGAGAAGGAACATATAGAGAAAAGGAACACAGAGAGAAAAGGAACAAAGTGAGTAAAGTAACACAGAGAGGAAAGGAACACAGGGAGAGAAGGAACACAGAGAGAAAAGTAACACAGAGAGAGAAGTATCACAGAGAGAGATGGAACACAAAGGGAAATGGAACACAGAGAGAGAAGGAACACAGAGACAGAAGGGTCACAGAGAGAAAAGGAAGACCGAGTGAGAAAAGGAACATATGGAGAAAAGGAACACAGAGAGAAAAGGAACACAGAGAGAAAAGGAACACAGTTAGAAAAGGAACACAGAGAGGAAAGGAACACAGAGAGAGAAGGAACACAGAGAAAAGGAACGCAGAGAGAGAAGGAACACAGAGTGAGAAGGAACACAGTGAGAAAAGGAATCCAGAGAGAGAAGGAACACAGAGATGGAAGGAACACAGAGAGAAAAGGAACGCAGAGACAAAACGAAAACAGAGAGAGAAGGAACACAGAGGGAGAAGGATCACAGAGAGAAAAGGAACACAGTGAGAAAAGGAACACAGTGAGAAAAGGAACACAGAGAGGAAAGGAACACAGAGAGAGAAGGAACACGCGGAGAAATGGAACACAGAGAGAAAAGGAACACAGAGAGAGAAGGTTCACCAAGAGAGAAGGAACACAAAGGGTAAAGGAACTCAGAGAGAGAAGGAACACAGAAGGAGCACAGAGTGAGAAGGAAAACAGAGAGAAAAGGAACACAGTGAGAAAAGGAACACAGAGAGAGAAGTAACACAGAGAGAGAAGGAGCACAGAGAGAGAAGGAACACAGAGAGAGAAAGAACTCAGAGAGAAAAGGAACACAGAGAGAGGAGTAACACAGAGAGAGAAGGAACACAGAAGGACAAGGAGCACAGAGTGAGAAGGAAAACAGAGAGAAAAGGAACACAGTGAGAAATGGAACACAGAGAGAGAAGGATCACAGAGAGAGAAGGAACACAAAGGGAAAAGGAAGACAGAGAGAAAAGGAGCACAGAGAGAGAAGGATCACAGAGAGAAAAGGAACACAGAGAGAAAAGCAACACAGTTAGAAAAGGAACACAAAGAGGAAAGGAACACAGAGAGAGAAGGAACACAGAGAGAGAAGGATCACAGAGAGAGAAGGAACACAAAGGGAAAAGGAACACAGAGAGAGAAGGATCACAGAGAGAGAAGGAACCCAGAGAGAAAAGGAACACAGAGAGAGAAGGATCATAGAGAGAGAAGGAACACAAAGGGAAAAGGAACACAGAGAGAGAAGGAACACAGAGAAAAGGACCCAGGGAGGAAAGGAACACAGAGAGAGAAGGAACACAGAGAAAATGAAAGCAGAGAGAAAAGGAACACAGAGAGAGAAGGAACACAGAGAGGGAAGGATCACAGAGAGAAAAGGAACACAGAGAGAAAAGGAACACAGTGAGTAAAGTAACACAGAGAGGAAAGGAACACAGAGAGAGAAGGAATACAGAGAGAAGACGAACACAGAGAGAGACGGATCAGAGAGAGATAAGGAACACAATGGGAAATGGAACACAGACAGAAAAGAAACACAGATAGAGAAGGATCACAGAGAGAAAACGAACATAGAGAGAAAAGGAACACAGTGTGAAAAGGAACACAGCTAGAGAAGGAACACAGAGAAAAATGGAACAAAGAGAGAGACGGAACATAGAGAGAAAAGGAACACAGAGAGAGATGGAACACAGAGAGAGATGGAACACATAGAGAAAAGGAACACAGAGAGAGAAGGAACAAACAGAGAGAAGGATAACAGAGAGAAAAGGAACACAGAGAGACAATAGGAACACAAAGAGAGAAGGAACACAGAGACAGAAGGGTCACAGAGAGAAAAGGAACACCAAGTGAGAAAAGGAACACAGAGAGAAAAGGAACACAGAGAGAAAACGAACACAAAGAGAGAAGGAACACAGAGAGAAATGGAACACAGAGCAAGAAGGAACACAGAGATAAAGGGAACACAGAGAAAAAGGGAACACAGAGAGAGAAGGAACACAGAGAGAAAAGGAACACAGAGAGAGAAGGAACATATAGAGAAAAGGAACACAGAGAGAAAAGGAACAAAGTGAGTAAAGTAACACAGAGAGGAAAGGAACACAGGGAGAGAAGGAACACAGAGAGATAAGTAACACAGAGAGAGAAGGATCTCAGAGAGAGAAGGAACACAAAGGGAAATGGAACACAGAGAGAGAAGGAACACAGAGACAGAAGGGTCACAGAGAGAAAAGGAAGACCGAGTGAGAAAAGGAACATATAGAGAAAAGGAACACAGAGAGAAAAGGAACACACAGAGAAAAGGTACACAGTTAGAAAAGGAACACAGAGAGAGAAGGAACAGAGAGAGAGAAGGAACACAGAGAAAAGGAATACAGAGTGAGAAGGAACACAGAGAGAGAAGGAACACAGAGAGAGAGGAACACAGGAAGCAAAGGAACACAGAGAGAGAAGGAACACAGAGATAAAAGTTACATAGAGAGAGAAGGAACACAGAAGGAGAAGGAGCACAGAGTGAGAAGGAAAACAGACAGAAAAGGAACACAGTGAGAAAAGGAACACAGAGAGAGAAGTAACACAGAGAGAGAAGGAACACAGAGAGAGAAGGAACACAGAGAGAAAAGGAACACAGAGAGAGAAGGAACACAGAAGGAGAAGGAGCACAGAGTGAGAAGGAAAACAGAGAGATAAGGAACACAGTGAGAAAAGGAACACAGAGAGAGAAGTAACACAGAGAGAGAAGGAACACAGAGAGAGAAGGAACACAGAGAGAGAAGGAACTCAGAGAGAAAAGGAACACAGAAAGAGAAGTAACACAGAGAGAGAAGGAACACAGAAGGACAAGGAGCACAGAGTGAGAAGGAAAACAGAGAGAAAAGGAACACAGTGAGAAATGGAACACAGAGAGAGAAGGATCACAGAGAGAGAAGGAACACAAAGGGAAAAGGAACACAGAGAGAAAAGGAGCACAGAGAGAGAAGGATCACAGAGAGAAAAGGAACACAGAGAGAAAAGCAACACAGTTAGAAAAGGAACACAGAGAGGAAAGGAACACAGAGAGAGAAGGAACACAGAGAGAGAAGGTTCACAGAGAGAGAAGGAACACAGAGAGAGAAGGATCACAGAGAGAGAAGGATCCCAGAGAGAAAAGGAACACAGAGAGAGAAGGATCACATAGAGAGAAGGAACACAAAGGGAAAAGGAACACAGAGAGAAAAGGAACACAGAGAGAGAACGATCACAGAGAGAAAAGGAACACAGAGAGAAAAGCAACACAGTTAGAAAAGGAACACAGAGGGGAAAGGAACACAGAGAGAGAAGGAACACATAGAGATATGGAACTCAGAGAGAGAAGGACCACAGAGAGAGAAGGAACACAGGGAGAAAAGGAACACAGAGAGAGAAGGAACACAGAGAGAAAAGGAATACAGAGAGAGAAGGAGCACAGAGAGAGAAGGAACACAGAGAGAAAAGGAACACACTGAGAGAAAGAACACAGAGAGAAAAGGAAGACAGAGAGACAAGAAACACAGAGAGAGAACGAACCCAGAGAGAGAAGGAACATAGATAGAAAAGGAACACAGAGAGAGAAGGAACAGAGAGAGAGAAGGAACACAGAGAGAAAAGGAATACAGAGAGAGAAGGAACACAGAGAGAGAAGGAACACAGAGAGAGAAGGAACACAGGAAGCAAAGGAACACAGAGAGAGAAGGAACACAGAGATAAAAGGAACATAGAGAGAGAACAATCACAGAGAGAAAAGGAACACAGAGAGAAAAGCAACACAGTTAGAAAAGGAACACAGAGAGGAAAGGAACACAGAGAGAGAAGGATCTCAGCGAGAAAAGGACCCAGGGAGGAAAGGAACACAGAGAGAGAAGGAACACAGAGAAAAGGAAAGCGGAGAGAAAAGGAACACAGAGAGAGAAGGAACACAGAGAGGGAAGGATCACAGAGAGAAAAGGAACACAGAGAGAAAAGGAACACAGTGAGTAAAGTAACACAGAGAGGAAAGGAACACAGATAGAGAAGGAATACAGACAGAAAAGAAACACAGAGAGAGAAGGATCAGAGAGAGAAAACGAACATAGAGAGAAAAGGAACACAGTGTGAAAAGGAATACAGAGAGAGAAGGAACACAGAGATAAATGGAACAAAGAGAGAGACGGAACATAGAGGGAAAAGGAACACAGAGAGAGATGGAACACAGAGAGAGATGGAACACAGAGAGAAAAGGAACACAGAGAGAGAAGGAACAAACAGAGAGAAGGATAACAGAGAGAAAAGGAACACAGAGAGACAATAGGAACACAAAGAGAGAAGGAACACAGAGACAGAAGGGTCACAGAGAGAAAAAGAACACCGAGTGAGAAAAGGAACACAGAGAGAAAAGGAACACAGAGAGAAATGGAACAAAGAGAGAGACGGAACATAGAGGGAAAAGGAACACAGAGAGAGATGGAACACAGAGAGAGATGGAACACATAGAGAAAAGGAACACAGAGAGAGAAGGAACAAACAGAGAGAAGGATAACAGAGAGAAAAGGAACACAGAGAGACAATAGGAACACAAAGAGAGAAGGAACACAGAGACAGAAGGGTCACAGAGAGAAAAAGAACACCGAGTGAGAAAAGGAACACAGAGCGAAAAGGAACACAGAGAGAAAACGAACACAGAGAGAGAAGGAACACAGAGAGAAATGGAACACAGAGCAAGAAGGAACACAGAGATAAAGGGAACACAGAGAGAAAAGGAACAGAGAGAGAGAAGGAACACAGAGAGAGAAGGAACATATAGAGAAAAGGAACACAGAGAGAAAAGGAACAAAGTGAGTAAAGTAACACAGAGAGGAAAGGAACACAGGGAGAGAAGGAACACAGAGAGAAAAGTAACACAGAGAGAGAAGGATCACAGAGAGAGAAGGAACACAAAGGGAAATGGAACACAGAGAGAGAAGGAACACAGAGACAGAAGGGTCACAGAGAGAAAAGGAAGACCGAGTGAGAAAAGGAACATATGGAGAAAAGGAACACAGAGAGAAAAGGAACACAGAGAGAAAAGGAACACAGTTAGAAAAGGAACACAGAGAGGAAAGGAACACAGAGAGAGAAGGAACACAGAGAAAAGGAACGCAGAGAGAGAAGGAACACAGAGTGAGAAGGAACACAGTGAGAAAAGGAATCCAGAGAGAGAAGGAACACAGAGATGGAAGGAACACAGAGAGAAAAGGAACGCAGAGACAAAACGAAAACAGAGAGAGAAGGAACACAGAGGGAGAAGGATCACAGAGAGAAAAGGAACACAGTGAGAAAAGGAACACAGTGAGAAAAGGAACACACAGAGGAAAGGAACACAGAGAGAGAAGGAACACGCGGAGAAATGGAACACAGAGAGAAAAAGAACACAGAGAGAGAAGGTTCACCAAGAGAGAAGGAACACAAAGGGTAAAGGAACTCAGAGAGAGAAGGAACACAGAAGGAGCACAGAGTGAGAAGGAAAACAGAGAGAAAAGGAACACAGTGAGAAAAGGAACACAGAGAGAGAAGTAACACAGAGAGAGAAGGATCACAGAGAGAGAAGGAACACAGAGAGAGAAAGAACTCAGAGAGAAAAGGAACACAGAGAGAGGAGTAACACAGAGAGAGAAGGAACACAGAAGGACAAGGAGCACAGAGTGAGAAGGAAAACAGAGAGAAAAGGAACACAGTGAGAAATGGAACACAGAGAGAGAAGGATCACAGAGAGAGAAGGAACACAAAGGGAAAAGGAAGACAGAGAGAAAAGGAGCACAGAGAGAGAAGGATCACAGAGAGAAAAGGAACACAGAGAGAAAAGCAACACAGTTAGAAAAGGAACACAAAGAGGAAAGGAACACAGAGAGAGAAGGAACACAGAGAGAGAAGGATCACAGAGAGAGAAGGAACACAAAGGGAAAAGGAACACAGAGAGAGAAGGATCACAGAGAGAGAAGGAACCCAGAGAGAAAAGGAACACAGAGAGAGAAGGATCATAGAGAGAGAAGGAACACAAAGGGAAAAGGAACACAGAGAGAAAAGGAACACAGAGAGAGAACAATCACAGAGTGAAAAGGAACACAGAGAGAAAAGCAACACAGTTAGAAAAGGAACACAGAGAGGAAAGGAACACAGAGAGAGAAGGAACACAGAGAAAAGGACCCAGGGAGGAAAGGAACACAGAGAGAGAAGGGACACAGAGAAAAGGAAAGCAGAGAGAAAAGGAACACAGAGAGAGAAGGAACACAGAGAGGGAAGGATCACAGAGAGAAAAGGAACACAGAGAGAAAAGGAACACAGTGAGTAAAGTAACACAGAGAGGAAAGGAACACAGAGAGAGAAGGAATACAGAGAGAAGAGGAACACAGAGAGAGACGGATCAGAGAGAGAGAAGGAACACCATGGGAAATGGAACACAGACAGAAAAGAAACACAGATAGAGAAGGATCACAGAGAGAAAACGAACATAGAGAGAAAAGGAACACAGTGTGAAAAGGAACACAGAGAGAGAAGGAACACAGAGAAAAATGGAACAAAGAGAGAGACGGAAAATAGAGAGAAAAGGAACACAGAGAGAGATGGAACGCAGAGAGAGATGGTACACATAGAGAAAATGAACACAGAGAGAGAAGGAACAAACAGAGAGAAGGATAACAGAGAGAAAAGGAACACAGAGAGACAATAGGAACACAAAGAGAGAAGGAACACAGAGACAGAAGGGTCACAGAGAGAAAAGGAACACCAAGTGAGAAAAGGAACACAGAGAGAAAAGGAACACAGAGAGAAAACGAACACAGAGAGAGAAGGAACACAGAGAGAAATGGAACACAGAGCAAGAAGGAACACAGAGATAAAGGGAACACAGAGATAAAGGGAACACAGAGAGAGAAGGAACACAGAGAGAAAAGGAACACAGAGAGAGAAGGAACATATAGAGAAAAGGAACACAGAGAGAAAAGGAACAAAGTGAGTAAAGTAACACAGAGAGGAAAGGAACACAGGGAGAGAAGGAACACAGAGAGAAAAGTAACACAGAGAGAGAAGGATCTCAGAGAGAGAAGGAACACAAAGGGAAATAGAACACAGAGAGAGAAGGAACACAGAGACAGAAGGGTCACAGAGAGAAAAGGAAGACCGAGTGAGAAAAGGAACATATAGAGAAAAGGAACACAGAGAGAAAAGGAACACACAGAGAAAAGGTACACAGTTAGAAAAGGAACACAGAGAGAGAAGGAACAGAGAGAGAGAAGGAACACAGAGAAAAGGAATACAGAGTGAGAAGGAACACAGAGAGAGAAGGAAAACAGAGAGAGAGGAACACAGGAAGCAAAGGAACACAGAGAGAGAAGGAACACAGAGATAAAAGTTACATAGAGAGAGAAGGAACACAGAAGGAGAAGGAGCACAGAGTGAGAAGGAAAACAGAGAGAAAAGGAACACAGTGAGAAAAGGAACACAGAGAGAGAAGTAACACAGAGAGAGAAGGAACACAGAGAGAGAAGGAACACAGAGAGAAAAGGAACACAGAGAGAGAAGGAACACAGAAGGAGAAGGAGCACAGAGTGAGAAGGAAAACAGAGAGAAAAGGAACACAGTGAGAAAAGGAACACAGAGAGAGAAGTAACACAGAGAGAGAAGGAACACAGAGAGAGAAGTAACACAGAGAGAGAAGGAACACAGAAGGACAAGGAGCACAGAGTGAGAAGGAAAACAGAGAGAAAAGGAACACAGTGAGAAATGGAACACAGAGAGAGAAGGATCACAGAGAGAGAAGGAACACAAAGGGAAAAGGAACACAGAGAGAAAAGGAGCACAGAGAGAGAAGGATCACAGAGAGAAAAGGAACACAGAGAGAAAAGCAACACAGTTAGAAAAGGAACACAGAGAGGAAAGGAACACAGAGAGAGAAGGAACACAGAGAGAGAAGGATCACAGAGAGGAAGGAACACAGAGAGAGAAGGATCACAGAGAGAAGGATCCCAGAGAGAAAAGGAACACAGAGAGAGAAGGATCACATAGAGAGAAGGAACACAAAGGGAAAAGGAACACAGACAGAGAACGATCACAGAGAGAAAAGGAACACAGAGAGAAAAGCAACACAGTTAGAAAAGGAACACAGAGAGGAAAGGAACACAGAGAGAGAAGGAACACATAGAGAAATGGAACTCAGAGAGAGAAGGACCACAGAGAGAGAAGGAACACAGGGAGAAAAGGAACACAGAGAGAGAAGGAACACAGAGAGAAAAGGAATACAGAGAGAGAAGGAGCACAGAGAGAGAAGGAACACAGAGAGAAAAGGAACACACTGAGAGAAAGAACACAGAGAGAAAAGGAAGACAGAGAGACAAGAAACACAGAGAGAGAACGAACCCAGAGAGAGAAGGAACATAGATAGAAAAGGAACACAGAGAGAGAAGGAACAGAGAGAGAGAAGGAACACAGAGAGAAAAGGAATACAGAGAGAGAAGGAACACAGAGAGAGAAGGAACACAGAGAGAGAAGGAACACAGGAAGCAAAGGAACACAGAGAGAGAAGGAACACAGAGATAAAAGGAACATAGAGAGAGAAGGAACGCTCAGGGTAAAGGAACACAGAGAGAGAAGGAACACAGAGAGAGAGAAGGAACACAGAGAGAAAAGGAAAACAGAGAGAGAAGTAACACAGAGAGAGAAGGAACACAGAAGGAGAAGGAGCACAGAGTGAGAAGGAAAACAGAGAGAAAAGGAACACAGTGAGAAAAGGAACACAGAGAGAGAAGTAACACAGAGAGAGAAGGAACACAGAGAGAGAAGGAACACAGAGAGAGAAGGAACTCAGAGAGAAAAGGAACACAGAGAGAGAAGTAACACAGAGAGAGAAGGAACACAGAAGGACAAGGAGCACAGAGTGAGAAGGAAAACAGAGAGAAAAGGAACACAGTGAGAAATGGAACACAGAGAGAGAAGGATCACAGAGAGAGAAGGAACACAAAGGGAAATGGAACACAGAGAGAGAAGGATCACAGAGAGAAAAGGAACACAGAGAGAAAAGCAAACAGTTAGAAAAGGAACACAAAGAGGAAAGGAACACAGAGAGAGAAGGAACGCAGAGAGAGAAGGATCACAGAGAGAGAAGGAACACAAAGGGAAAAGGAACACAGAGAGAGAAGGATCACAGAGAGAGAAGGAACCCAGAGAGAAAAGGAACACAGAGAGAGAAGGATCACAGAGAGAGAAGGAACACAAAGGGAAAAAGAACACAGAGAAAAGGAACACAGAGAGAGAACAATCACAGAGAGAAAAGGAACACAGAGAGAAAAGCAACACAGTTAGAAAAGGAACACAGAGAGGAAAGGAACACAGAGAGAGAAGGAACACAGAGAAAAGGACCCAGGGAGGAAAGGAACACAGAGAGAGAAGGAACACAGAGAAAAGGAAAGCGGAGAGAAAAGGAACACAGAGAGAGAAGGAACACAGAGAGGGAAGGATCACAGAGAGAAAAGGAACACAGAGAGAAAAGGAACACAGTGAGTAAAGTAACACAGAGAGGAAAGGAACACAGATAGAGAAGGAATACAGAGAGAAAAGGAACACAGAGAGAGAAGGATCAGAGAGAGAGAAGGAACACAAAGGGAAATGGAACACAGACAGAAAAGAAACACAGAGAGAGAAGGATCACAGAGAGAAAACGAACATAGAGAGAAAAGGAACACAGTGTGAAAAGGAACACAGAGAGAGAAGGAATACAGAGAAAAATGGAACAAAGAGGGTGACGGAACATAGAGGGAAAAGGAACACAGAGAGAGATGGATCACAGAGAGAGATGGAACACATAGAGAAAAGGAACACAGAGAGAGAAGGAACAAACAGAGAGAAGGATAACAGAGAGAAAAGGAACACAGAGAGACAATAGGAACACAAAGAGAGAAGGAACACAGAGACAGAAGGGTCACAGAGAGAAAAAGAACACCGAGTGAGAAAAGGAACACAGAGAGAAAAGGAACACAGAGAGAAAACGAACACAGAGAGAGAAGGAACACAGAGAGAAATGGAACACAGAGCAAGAAGGAACACAGAGATAAAGGAAACACAGAGAGAAAAGGAACAGAGAGAGAGAAGGAACACAGAGAGAGAAGGAACATATAGAGAAAAGGAACACAGAGAGAAAAGGAACAAAGTGAGTAAAGTAACACAGAGAGGAAAGGAACACAGGGAGAGAAGGAACACAGAGAGAAAAGTAACACAGAGAGAGAAGGATCACAGAGAGAGAAGGAACACAAAGGGAAATGGAACACAGAGAGAGAAGGAACACAGAGACAGAAGGGTCACAGAGAGAAAAGGAAGACCGAGTGAGAAAAGGAACATATAGAGAAAAGGAACACAGAGAGAAAAGGAACACAGAGAGAAAAGGAACACAGTTAGAAAAGGAACACAGAGAGGAAAGGAACACAGAGAGAGAAGGAACACAGAGAAAAGGAACGCAGAGAGAGAAGGAACACAGAGTGAGAAGGAACACAGTGAGAAAAGGAATCCAGAGAGAGAAGGAACACAGAGATGGAAGGAACACAGAGAGAAAAGGAACGCAGAGACAAAACGAAAACAGAGAGAGAAGGAACACAGAGGGAGAAGGATCACAGAGAGAAAAGGAACACAGTGAGGAAAGGAACACAGTGAGAAAAGGAACACAGAGAGGAAAGGAACACAGAGAGAGAAGGAACACGCGGAGAAACGGAACACAGAGAGAAAAGGAACACAGAGAGAGAAGGTTCACCGAGAGAGAAGGAACACAAAGAGTAAAGGGACTCAGTGAGAGAAGGAACACAGAAGGAGCACAGAGTGAGAAGGAAAACAGAGAGAAAAGGAACACAGTGAGAAAAGGAACACAGAGAGAGAAGTAACACAGAGAGAGAAGGAACACAGAGAAAAGGAATACAGAGTGAGAAGGAACACAGAGAGAGAAGGAACACAGAGAGAGAAGGAACACAGAGAGAGAGGAACACAGGAAGCAAAGGAACACAGAGAGAGAAGGAACACAGAGAAAAGGAATACAGAGTGAGAAGGAACACAGAGAGAGAAGGAACACAGAGAGAGAGGAACACAGGAAGCAAAGGAACACAGAGAGAGAAGGAACACAGAGATAAAAGTTACATAGAGAGAGAAGGAACGCAGAGGGTAAAGGAACACAGAGAGAGACGGAACACAGAGAGAGAGAAGGAACACAGAGAGAAAAGGAACACAGAGAGAGAAGGAACACAGAAGGAGAAGGAGCACAGAGTGAGAAGGAAAACAGAGAGAAAAGGAACACAGTGAGAAAAGGAACACCGAGAGAGAAGTAACACAGAGAGAGAAGGAACACAGAGAGAGAAGGAACACAGAGAGAGAAGGAACTCAGAGAGAAAAGGAACACAGAGAGAGAAGTCACACAGATGAGAAGGAACACAGAAGGACAAGGAGCACAGAGTGAGAAGGAAAACAGAGAGAAAAGGAACACAGTGAGAAATGGAACACAGAGAGAGAAGGATCACAGAGAGAGAAGGAACACAAAGGGAAAAGGAACACAGAGAGAGAAGGAACACAGAGAGAGAAGGATCACAGAGAGAGAAGGAACACAGAGAGAGAAGGATCACAGAGAGAGAAGGATCCCAGAGAGAAAAGGAACACAGAGAGAGAAGGATCACATAGAGAGAAGGAACACAAAGGGAAAAGGAACACAGAGAGAAAAGGAACACAGAGAGAGAACGATCACAGAGAGAAAAGGAACACAGAGAGAAAAGCAACACAGTTAGAAAAGGAACACAGAGAGGAAAGGAACACAGAGAGAGAAGGAACACATAGAGAAATGGAACTCAGAGAGAGAAGGACCACAGAGAGAGAAGGAACACAGGGAGAAAAGGAACACAGAGAGAGAAGGAACACAGAGAGAAAAGGAATACAGAGAGAGAAGGAGCACAGAGAGAGAAGGAACACAGAGAGAAAAGGAACACACTGAGAGAAAGAACACAGAGAGAAAAGGAAGACAGAGAGACAAGAAACACAGAGAGAGAACGAACCCAGAGAGAGAAGGAACATAGATAGAAAAGGAACACAGAGAGAGAAGGAACAGAGAGAGAGAAGGAACACAGAGAGAAAAGGAATACAGAGAGAGAAGGAACACAGAGAGAGAAGGAACACAGAGAGAGAAGGAACACAGGAAGCAAAGGAACACAGAGAGAGAAGGAACACAGAGATAAAAGGAACATTGAGAGAGAAGGAACGCTCAGGGTAAAGGAACACAGAGAGAGAAGGAACACAGAGAGAGAGAAGGAACACAGAGAGAAAAGGAAAACAGAGAGAGAAGTAACACAGAGAGAGAAGGAACACAGAAGGAGAAGGAGCACAGAGTGAGAAGGAAAACAGAGAGAAAAGGAACACAGTGAGAAAAGGAACACAGAGAGAGAAGTAACACAGAGAGAGAAGGAACACAGAGAGAGAAGGAACACAGAGAGAGAAGGAACTCAGAGAGAAAAGGAACACAGAGAGAGAAGTAACACAGAGAGAGAAGGAACACAGAAGGACAAGGAGCACAGAGTGAGAAGGAAAACAGAGAGAAAAGGAACACAGTGAGAAATGGAACACAGAGAGAGAAGGATCACAGAGAGAGAAGGAACACAAAGGGAAATGGAACACAGAGAGAGAAGGATCACAGAGAGAAAAGGAACACAGAGAGAAAAGCAAACAGTTAGAAAAGGAACACAAAGAGGAAAGGAACACAGAGAGAGAAGGAACGCAGAGAGAGAAGGATCACAGAGAGAGAAGGAACACAAAGGGAAAAGGAACACAGAGAGAGAAGGATCACAGAGAGAGAAGGAACCCAGAGAGAAAAGGAACACAGAGAGAGAAGGATCACAGAGAGAGAAGGAACACAAAGGGAAAAAGAACACAGAGAAAAGGAACACAGAGAGAGAACAATCACAGAGAGAAAAGGAACACAGAGAGAAAAGCAACACAGTTAGAAAAGGAACACAGAGAGGAAAGGAACACAGAGAGAGAAGGAACACAGAGAAAAGGACCCAGGGAGGAAAGGAACACAGAGAGAGAAGGAACACAGAGAAAAGGAAAGCGGAGAGAAAAGGAACACAGAGAGAGAAGGAACACAGAGAGGGAAGGATCACAGAGAGAAAAGGAACACAGAGAGAAAAGGAACACAGTGAGTAAAGTAACACAGAGAGGAAAGGAACACAGATAGAGAAGGAATACAGAGAGAAAAGGAACACAGAGAGAGAAGGATCAGAGAGAGAGAAGGAACACAAAGGGAAATGGAACACAGACAGAAAAGAAACACAGAGAGAGAAGGATCACAGAGAGAAAACGAACATAGAGAGAAAAGGAACACAGTGTGAAAAGGAACACAGAGAGAGAAGGAATACAGAGAAAAATGGAACAAAGAGGGAGACGGAACATAGAGGGAAAAGGAACACAGAGAGAGATGGATCACAGAGAGAGATGGAACACATAGAGAAAAGGAACACAGAGAGAGAAGGAAAAAAAAAGAGAGAAGGATAACAGAGAGAAAAGGAACACAGAGAGACAATAGGAACACAAAGAGAGAAGGAACACAGAGACAGAAGGGTCACAGAGAGAAAAAGAACACCGAGTGAGAAAAGGAACACAGAGAGAAAAGGAACACAGAGAGAAAACGAACACAGAGAGAGAAGGAACACAGAGAGAAATGGAACACAGAGCAAGAAGGAACACAGAGATAAAGGAAACACAGAGAGAAAAGGAACAGAGAGAGAGAAGGAACACAGAGAGAGAAGGAACATATAGAGAAAAGGAACACAGAGAGAAAAGGAACAAAGTGAGTAAAGTAACACAGAGAGGAAAGGAACACAGGGAGAGAAGGAACACAGAGAGAAAAGTAACACAGAGAGAGAAGGATCACAGAGAGAGAAGGAACACAAAGGGAAATGGAACACAGAGAGAGAAGGAACACAGAGACAGAAGGGTCACAGAGAGAAAAGGAAGACCGAGTGAGAAAAGGAACATATAGAGAAAAGGAACACAGAGAGAAAAGGAACACAGAGAGAAAAGGAACACAGTTAGAAAAGGAACACAGAGAGGAAAGGAACACAGAGAGAGAAGGAACACAGAGAAAAGGAACGCAGAGAGAGAAGGAACACAGAGTGAGAAGGAACACAGTGAGAAAAGGAATCCAGAGAGAGAAGGAACACAGAGATGGAAGGAACACAGAGAGAAAAGGAACGCAGAGACAAAACGAAAACAGAGAGAGAAGGAACACAGAGGGAGAAGGATCACAGAGAGAAAAGGAACACAGTGAGGAAAGGAACACAGTGAGAAAAGGAACACAGAGAGGAAAGGAACACAGAGAGAGAAGGAACACGCGGAGAAACGGAACACAGAGAGAAAAGGAACACAGAGAGAGAAGGTTCACCGAGAGAGAAGGAACACAAAGGGTAAAGGGACTCAGAGAGAGAAGGAACACAGAAGGAGCACAGAGTGAGAAGGAAAACAGAGAGAAAAGGAACACAGTGAGAAAAGGAACACAGAGAGAGAAGTAACACAGAGAGAGAAGGAACACAGAGAAAAGGAATACAGAGTGAGAAGGAACACAGAGAGAGAAGGAACACAGAGAGAGAAGGAACACAGAGAGAGAGGAACACAGGAAGCAAAGGAACACAGAGAGAGAAGGAACACAGAGAAAAGGAATACAGAGTGAGAAGGAACACAGAGAGAGAAGGAACACAGAGAGAGAGGAACACAGGAAGCAAAGGAACACAGAGAGAGAAGGAACACAGAGATAAAAGTTACATAGAGAGAGAAGAAACGCAGAGGGTAAAGGAACACAGAGAGAGACGGAACACAGAGAGAGAGAAGGAACACAGAGAGAAAAGGAACACAGAGAGAGAAGGAACACAGAAGGAGAAGGAGCACAGAGTGAGAAGGAAAACAGAGAGAAAAGGAACACAGTGAGAAAAGGAACACCGAGAGAGAAGTAACACAGAGAGAGAAGGAACACAGAGAGAGAAGGAACACAGAGAGAGAAGGAACTCAGAGAGAAAAGGAACACAGAGAGAGAAGTCACACAGATGAGAAGGAACACAGAAGGACAAGGAGCACAGAGTGAGAAGGAAAACAGAGAGAAAAGGAACACAGTGAGAAATGGAACACAGAGAGAGAAGGATCACAGAGAGAGAAGGAACACAAAGGGAAAAGGAACACAGAGAGAGAAGGAACACAGAGAGAGAAGGATCACAGAGAGAGAAGGAACACAGAGAGAGAAGGATCACAGAGAGAGAAGGATCCCAGAGAGAAAAGGAACACAGAGAGAGAAGGATCACATAGAGAGAAGGAACACAAAGGGAAAAGGAACACAGAGAGAAAAGGAACATAGAGAGAGAACGATCACAGAGAGAAAAGGAACACAGAGAGAAAAGCAACACAGTTAGAAAAGGAACACAGAGAGGAAAGGAACACAGAGAGAGAAGGAACACATAGAGAAATGGAACTCAGAGAGAGAAGGACCACAGAGAGAGAAGGAACACAGGGAGAAAAGGAACACAGAGAGAGAAGGAACACAGAGAGAAAAGGAATACAGAGAGAGAAGGAGCACAGAGAGAGAAGGAACACAGAGAGAAAAGGAAGACAGAGAGAGAAAGAACACAGAGAGAAAAGGAAGACAGAGAGACAAGAAACACAGAGAGAGAACGAACCCAGAGAGAGAAGGAACATAGATAGAAAAGGAACACAGAGAGAGAAGGAACAGAGAGAGAGAAGGAACACAGAGAGAAAAGGAATACAGAGAGAGAAGGAACACAGAGAGAGAAGGAACACAGAGAGAGAAGGAACACAGGAAGCAAAGGAACACAGAGAGAGAAGGAACACAGAGATAAAAGGAACATAGAGAGAGAAGGAACGCTCAGGGTAAAGGAACACAGAGAGAGAAGGAACACAGAGAGAGAGAAGGAACACAGAGAGAAAAGGAAAACAGAGAGAGAAGTAACACAGAGAGAGAAGGAACACAGAAGGAGAAGGAGCACAGAGTGAGAAGGAAAACAGAGAGAAAAGGAACACAGTGAGAAAAGGAACACAGAGAGAGAAGTAACACAGAGAGAGAAGGAACACAGAGAGAGAAGGAACACAGAGAGAGAAGGAACTCAGAGAGAAAAGGAACACAGAGAGAGAAGTAACACAGAGAGAGAAGGAACACAGAAGGACAAGGAGCACAGAGTGAGAAGGAAAACAGAGAGAAAAGGAACACAGTGAGAAATGGAACAGAGAGAGAGAAGGATCACAGAGAGAGAAGGAACACAAAGGGAAAAGGAACACAGAGAGAAAAGGAGCACAGAGAGAGAAGGATCACAGAGAGAAAAGGAACACAGAGAGAAAAGCAACACAGTTAGAAAAGGAACACAAAGAGGAAAGGAACACAGAGAGAGAAGGAACACAGAGAGAGAAGGATCACAGAGAGAGAAGGAACACAAAGGGAAAAGGAACACAGAGAGAGAAGGATCACAGAGAGAGAAGGAACCCAGAGAGAAAAGGAACACAGAGAGAGAAGGATCACAGAGAGAGAAGGAACACAAAGGGAAAAAGAACACAGAGAAAAGGAACACAGAGAGAGAACAATCACAGAGAGAAAAGGAACACAGAGAGAAAAGCAACACAGTTAGAAAAGGAACACAGAGAGGAAAGGAACACAGAGAGAGAAGGAACACAGAGAAAAGGACCCAGGGAGGAAAGGAACACAGAGAGAGAAGGAACACAGAGAAAAGGAAAGCAGAGAGAAAAGGAACACAGAGAGAGAAGGAACACAGAGAGGGAAGGATCACAGAGAGAAAAGGAACACAGAGAGAAAAGGAACACAGTGAGTAAAGTAACACAGAGAGGAAAGGAACACAGAGAGAGAAGGAATACAGAGAGAAAAGGAACACAGAGAGAGAAGGATCAGAGAGAGAGAAGGAACACAAAGGGAAATGGAACACAGACAGAAAAGAAACACAGAGAGAGAAGGATCACAGAGAGAAAACGAACATAGAGAGAAAAGGAACACAGTGTGAAAAGGAACACAGAGAGAGAAGGAACACAGAGAAAAATGGAACAAAGAGAGAGACGGAACATAGAGGGAAAAGGAACACAGAGAGAGATGGATCACAGAGAGAGATGGAACACATAGAGAAAAGGAACACAGAGAGAGAAGGAACAAACAGAGAGAAGGATAACAGAGAGAAAAGGAACACAGAGAGACAATAGGAACACAAAGAGAGAAGGAACACAGAGACAGAAGGGTTACAGAGAGAAAAAGAACACCGAGTGAGAAAAGGAACACAGAGAGAAAAGGAACACAGAGAGAAAACGAACACAGAGAGAGAAGGAACACAGAGAGAAATGGAACACAGAGCAAGAAGGAACACAGAGATAAAGGGAACACAGAGAGAAAAGGAACAGAGAGAGAGAAGGAACACAGAGAGAGAAGGAACATATAGAGAAAAGGAACACAGAGAGAAAAGGAACAAAGTGAGTAAAGTAACACAGAGAGGAAAGGAACACAGGGAGAGAAGGAACACAGAGAGAAAAGTAACACAGAGAGAGAAGGATCACAGAGAGAGAAGGAACACAAAGGGAAATGGAACACAGAGAGAGAAGGAACAGAGAGACAGAAGGGTCACAGAGAGAAAAGGAAGACCGAGTGAGAAAAGGAACATATAGAGAAAAGGAAGACAGAGAGAAAAGGAACACAGAGAGAAAAGGAACACAGGGAGAGAAGGAACGCAGAGAGAAAAGTAACACAGAGAGAGAAGGATCACAGAGACAGAAGGGTCACAGAGAGAAAAGGAAGACCGAGTGAGAAAAGGAACATATAGAGAAAAGGAAGACAGAGAGAAAAGGAACACAGAGAGAAAAGGAACACAGTTAGAAAAGGAACACAGAGAGGAAAGGAACACAGAAAGAGAAGGAACACAGAGAAAAGGAACGCAGAGAGAGAAGGAACACAGAGTGAGAAGGAACACAGTGAGACAAGGAATCCAGAGAGAGAAGTAACACAGAGATGGAAGGAACACAGAGAGAAAAGGAACGCAGAGACAAAACGAAAACAGAGAGAGAAGGAACACAGAGGGAGAAGGATCACAGAGAGAAAAGGAACACTGTGAGAAAAGGAACACAGTGAGAAAAGGAACACAGAGAGGAAAGGAACACAGAGAGAGAAGGAACACGCGGAGAAATGGAACACAGAGAGAAAAGGAACACAGAGAGAGAAGGTTCACCGAGAGAGAAGGAACACAAAGGGTAAAGGAACTCAGAGAGAGAAGGAACACAGAAGGAGCACAGAGTGAGAAGGAAAACAGAGAGAAAAGGAACACAGTGAGAAAAGGAACACAGAGAGAGAAGTAACACAGAGAGAGAAGGAACACAGAGAGAGAAGGAACATAGAGAGAGAAAGAACTCAGAGAGAAAAGGAACACAGAGAGAGGAGTAACACAGAGAGAGAAGGAACACAGAAGGACAAGGAGCACAGAGTGAGAAGGAAAACAGAGAGAAAAGGAACACAGTGAGAAATGGAACACAGAGAGAGAAGGATCACAGAGAGAGAAGGAACACAAAGGGAAAAGGAAGACAGAGAGAAAAGGAGCACAGAGAGAGAAGGATCACAGAGAGAAAAGGAACACAGAGAGAAAAGCAACACAGTTAGAAAAGGAACACAAAGAGGAAAGGAACACAGAGAGAGAAGGATCACAGAGAGAGAAGGAACACAAAGAGAAAAGGAACACAGAGAGAGAAGGATCACAGAGAGAGAAGGAACCCAGAGAGAAAAGGAACACAGACAGAGAAGGATCATAGAGAGAGAAGGAACACAAAGGGAAAAGGAACACAGAGAGAAAAGGAACACAGAGAGAGAACAATCACAGAGAGAAAAGGAACACAGAGAGAAAAGCAACACAGTTAGAAAAGGAAAGCAGAGAGAAAAGGAACACAGAGAGAGAAGGAACACAGAGAAAAGGAAAGCAGAGAGATAAGGAACACAGAGAGAGAAGGAACACAGAGAGGGAAGGATCACAGAGAGAAAAGGAACACAGAGAGAAAAGGAACACAGTGAGTAAAGTAACACAGAGAGGAAAGGAACACAGAGAGAGAAGGAATACAGAGAGAAAAGGAACACAGAGAGAGACGGATCAGAGAGAGAGAAGGAACACAATGGGAAATGGAACACAGACAGAAAAGAAACACAGATAGAGAAGGATCACAGAGAGAAAACGAACATAGAGAGAAAAGGAACACAGTGTGAAAAGGAACACAGAGAGAGAAGGAACACAGAGAAAAATGGAACAAAGAGAGAGACGGAACATAGAGAGAAAAGGAACACAGAGAGAGATGGAACACAGAGAGAGATGGAACACATAGAGAAAAGGAACACAGAGAGAGAAGGAACAAACAGAGAGAAGGATAACAGAGAGAAAAGGAACACAGAGAGACAATAGGAACACAAAGAGAGAAGGAACACAGAGACAGAAGGGTCACAGAGAGAAAAGGAACACCGAGTGAGAAAAGGAACACAGAGAGAAAAGGAACACAGAGAGAAAACGAACACAGAGAGAGAAGGAACACAGAGAGAAATGGAACACAGAGCAAGAAGGAACACAGAGATAAAGGGAACACAGAGATAAAGGGAACACAGAGAGAAAAGGAACAGAGAGAGAGAAGGAACACAGAGAGAGAAGGAACATATAGAGAAAAGGAACACAGAGAGAAAAGGAACAAAGTGAGTAAAGTAACACAGAGAGGAAAGGAACACAGGGAGAGAAGGAACACAAAGGGAAATGGAACACAGAGAGAGAAGGAACACAGAGACAGAAGGGTCACAGAGAGAAAACGAAGACCGAGTGAGAAAAGGAACATATAGAGAAAAGAAACACAGAGAGAAAAGGAACACAGAGAGAAAAGGAACACAGTTAGAAAAGGAACACAGAGAGGAAAGGAACACAGAGAGAGAAGGAACACAGGGAAAGGAACGCAGAGAGAAAAGGAACACAGAGAGAGAAGGAACACAGAGAGAAAAGGAACACCGAGCGAGAAAAGGAACACAGAGAGAGAAGGAACACAGAGTGAGAAGGAACATAGTGAGAAAAGGAACCCAGAGAGAGAAGGAACACAGAGATGGAAGGAACACAGAGAGAAAAGGAACGCAGAGACAAAACGAAAACAGAGAGAGAAGGAACACAGAGGGAGAAGGATCACAGAGAGAAAAGGAAGACAGTGAGAAAAGGAACACAGTGAGAAAAGGAACACAGAGAGAGAACAATCACAGAGAGAAAAGGAACACAGAGAGAAAAGCAACACAGTTAGAAAAGGAACACAGAGAGGAAAGGAACACAGCGAGAGAAGGAACACAGAGAAAAGGACCCAGGGAGGAAAGGAACACAGAGAGAGAAGGAACACAGAGAAAAGGAAAGCAGAGAGAAAAGGAACACAGAGAGAGAAGGAACACAGAGAGGGAAGGATCACAGAGAGAAAAGGAACACAGAGAGAAAAGGAACACAGTGAGTAAAGTAACACAGAGAGGAAAGGAACACAGAGAGAGAAGGAATACAGCGAGAAAAGGAACACAGAGAGAGACGGATCAGAGAGAGAGAAGGAACACAATGGGAAATGGAACACAGACAGAAAAGAAACACAGATAGAGAAGGATCACAGAGAGAAAACGAACATAGAGAGAAAAGGAACACAGTGTGAAAAGGAACACAGAGAGAGAAGGAACACAGAGAAAAATGGAACAAAGAAAGAGACGGAACATAGAGAGAAAAGGAACACAGAGAGAGATGGAACACAGAGAGAGATGGAACACATAGAGAAAAGGAACACAGAGAGAGAAGGAACAAACAGAGAGAAGGATAACAGAGAGAAAAGGAACACAGAGAGACAATAGGAACACAAAGAGAGAAGGAACACAGAGACAGAAGGGTCACAGAGAGAAAAGGAAGACCGAGTGAGAAAAGGAACACAGAGAGAAAAGGAACACAGAGAGAAAACGAACACAGAGAGAGAAGGAACACAGAGAGAAATGGAACACAGAGCAAGAAGGAACACAGAGATAAAGGGAACACAGAGATAAAGGGAACACAGAGAGAAAAGGAACAGAGAGAGAGAAGGAACACAGAGAGAGAAGGAACATATAGAGAAAAGGAACACAGAGAGAAAAGGAACAAAGTGAGTAAAGTAACACAGAGAGGAAAGGAACACAGGGAGAGAAGGAACACAAAGGGAAATGGAACACAGAGAGAAAAGGAACACAGAGACAGAAGGGTCACAGAGAGAAAACGAAGACCGAGTGAGAAAAGGAACATATAGAGAAAAGGAACACAGAGAGAAAAGGAACACAGAGAGAAAAGGAACACAGTTAGAAAAGGAACACAGAGAGGAAAGGAACACAGAGAGAGAAGGAACACAGGGAAAGGAACGCAGAGAGAAAAGGAACACAGAGAGAGAAGGAACACAGAGAAAAGGAAAGCAGAGAGAAAAGGAACACAGAGAGAGAAGGAACACAGAGAAAAGGAAAGCAGAGAGAAAAGGAACACAGAGAGAGAACAATCACAGAGAGAAAAGGAACACAGAGAGAAAAGCAACACAGTTAGAAAAGGAACACAGAGAGGAAAGGAACACAGAGAGAGAAGGAACACAGAGAAAAGGAAAGCAGAGAGAAAAGGAACACAGAGAGAGAAGGAACACAGAGAAAAGGAAAGCAGAGAGATAAGGAACACAGAGAGAGAAGGAACACAGAGACAGAAGGGTCACAGAGAGAAAAGGAACACAGAGGGAAAAGGAACACAGAGAGAAAACGAACACAGAGAGAGAAGGAACACAGAGAGAAATGGAACACAGAGCAAGAAGGAACACAGAGATAAAGGGAACACAGAGAGAAAAGGACCAGAGAGAGAGAAGGAACACAGAGAGAAAAGGAACACAGAGAGAGAAGGAACACAGAGAGAAAAGGAACACATAGAGAAAAGGAACACAGAGAGAGAAGGAACGCAGAGAGAGAAGGAACACAGTGAGAAAAGGAACCAGAGAGACAAAGAGAACACAGAATGAGACGGAACACAGAGACAGAAGGATCACAGAGAGAAAAGGAACACAGAGAGACAATAGGAACACAGAGAGAGGAGGAACACAGAGAGAGAAGGAACACAGTGAGAAAAGGAACACAGAGAGAGAAGGAACACACGTAGAAATGGAACACAGAGAGAAAAGGAACACAGAGAGAGAAGGATAACAGCGAGAGAAGGAACACAGAGACAGAAGGGTCACAGAAAGAAAAGGAACACCGAGTGAGAAAAGGAACACAGAGAGAAAAGGAACACAGAGAGAAAACGAACACAGAGAGAGAAGGAACACGGAGAGAAATGGAACACAGAACAAGAAGGAACACAGAGATAAAGGGAACACAGAGAGAAAAGGAACAGAGAGAGAGAAGGAACACAGAGAGAAAAGGAACACAGAGAGAATAGGAACACAGAGAGAAAAGGAGCACAGAGAGAGGAGGATCACAGAGAGAAAAGGAACACAGTTAGAAAAGGAACGCAGAGAGAAAAGGAACACAGAGAGAGAAGGAACACAGAGAGGGAAGGATCACAGAGAGAAAAGGGACACAGAGAAAAGGAACACAGTGAGTAAAGTAACACAGAGAGGAAAGGAACACAGGGAGACAAGGATCACAGAGAGAGAAGGAACACAAAGGGAAATGGAACACACAGAGAAAAGAAACATAGAGAGAGAACACAGTGAGAAAAGGAACCCAGAGAGAGAAGGAACACAGAGATGGAAGGAACACAGAGAGAAAAGGAACGCAGAGACAAAACGAAAACAGAGTGAGAAGGAACACAGAGGGAGAAGGATCACAGAGAGAAAAGGAACACAGTGAGAAAAGGAACACAGTGAGAAAAGGAACACAGAGAGGAAAGGAACACAGAGAGAGAAGGAACACGCGGAGAAATGGAACACAGAGAGAAAAGGAACACAGAGAGAGAAAGTTCACCGAGAGAGAAGGAACACAAAGGGAAAAGGAACACAGAGAGACAAAGGGAACACAGAGAGAAAAGGAGCACCGAGCGAGAAAAGGAACACAGAGAGAGAAGGAACACAGAGACAGAAGGAACACACGGAGAAATGGAACACAGAGTGAAAAGGAACACAGAGAGAGCAGGATCACCGAGAGAGAGGGAACACAAAGGGAAAAGGAACACAGAGGGAAAAGGAGCACAGAGAGAGATGGATCACAGAGAGAAAAGGAACACAGAGAGAAAAGCAACACAGTTAGAAAAGGAACACAGAGAGGAAAGGAACAGAGAGAGAAAAGGAACACAGAGAGAGATGGAACACAGAGTGAGATGGAACTCATAGAGAAAAGGAACATAGAGAGAGAAGGAACAAACAGGGAGAAGGATAACAGAGAGAAAAGGAACACAGAGAGACAATAGGAACACAGAGAGAGAAGGAACACAGAGACAGAAGTGTCACAGAGAGAAAAGGAACACCAAGAGAGAAAAGCAACCGAGAGAGAGAAGGAACACAGAGAGAAATGGAACACAGAGAAAGAAGGAACGCAGAGAAAAGGAACACAGAGAGAAAAGGAACACAGAGAGAAAAGGAACACAGAGAGGGAAGGATCACAGAGAGAAAAGGGACACAGAGAAAAGGAACACAGTGAGTAAAGTAACACAGAGAGGAAAGGAACACAGGGAGACAAGGATCACAGAGAAAGAGGGAACACAAAGGGAAATGGAACACAGAGAGAAAAGAAACATAGAGAGAGAAGGATCACAGAGAGAAAAGTAACACAGAGAGAAAAGGAACACAGTGAGTAAAGTAACACAGAGAGAGAAGGAACACAGAGACAAAAGGAACACAGAGAGAGAAGGATCATAGAGAGAGAAGGAACACAAAGGGAAATGGAACACAGAGAGAAAAGAAACACAGAGAGAGAAGGAACACAGAGAGACATGGAACAAAGAGAGAGAAGGAACACAGAGAGAAAAGGATCACAGAGAGAAAAGGAACAGAGAGAGAGAAGGAACACAGAGAGAAAAGTAACACAGAGAGAAAAGCAACACTGTTAGAAAAGGAACACAGAGAGGAAAGAAACACAGAGAGAGAAGGAACACATAGAAAAGGAACACAGAGAGAAAAGGAACACAGAGAGAGAAGGAACACAGAGAGGGAAGGATCACAGAGAGAAAAGGGACAGAGAGAAAAGGAACACAGTGAGTAAAGTAACACAGAGAGGAAAGGAACACAGGGAGACAAGGATCACAGAGAGAAAAGGAACACAAAGGGAAATGGAACACAGAGAGAAAAGAAACATAGAGAGAGAAGGATCACAGAGAGAAAAGTAACACAGAGAGAAAAGGAACACAGTGAGTAAAGTAACACAGAGAGAGAAGGAACACAGAGAGAAAAGGAACACAGAGAGAGAAGGATCATAGAGAGAGAAGGAACACAAAGGGAAATGGAACACAGAGAGAAAAGAAACACAGAGAGAGAAGGAACACAGAGAGACATGGAACAAAGAGAGAGAAGGAACACAGAGAGAAAAGAACACACAGAGAAAAGGAACACAGAGAGAGAAAAGGAACACAGAGAGAGAAGGAACACAGAGAGAAAAGGAACACAGAGAGAGAAGGAACACACAGAGAGAAGGATAACAGAGAGAAAAGGAACACAGAGAGACAAAGGGAACACAGAGAGAAAAGGAGCACCGAGCGAGAAAAGGAACACAGAGAGAGAAGGAACACAGAGAGAGAAGGAACACAGTGAGAAAAGGAACACAGAGAGAGAAGGAACAGAGAGAGGGAAGGAACACAGAGAGAAAAGGAACGCAGGGACAAAACGAAAACAGAGAGAGAAGGAACACAGAGGGAGAAGGATCACAGAGAGAAAAGGTACACAGTGAGAAAAGGAACACAGTGAGAAAAGGAACACAGAGAGGAAAGGAACACAGAGAGAGAAGGAACACACGGAGAAATGGAATACAGAGTCAAAAGGAACACAGAGAGAGAAGGATCACCGAGAGAGAGGGAACACAAAGGGAAAAGGAACACAGAGGGAAAAGGAGCACAGAGAGAGAAGGATCACAGAGAGAAAAGGAACACAGAGAGAAAAGCAACACAGTTAGAAAAGGAACACAGAGAGGAAAGGAACAGGGAGAGAAAAGGAACACAGAGAGAGATGGAACACAGAGTGAGATGGAACACATAGAGAAAAGGAACACACAGAGAGAAGGAACAAACAGGGAAAAGGATAACAGAGAGAAAAGGAACACAGAGAGACAATAGGAACACAGAGAGAGAAGGAACACAGAGACAGAAGTGTCACAGAGAGAAAAGGAACACGGAGAGAGAAAAGCAACACAGAGAGAGAAGGAACACAGAGAGAAATGGAACACAGAGAAAGAAGGAACACATAGATAAAGGGAACACAGAGAGAAAAGGAACAGAGAGAGAGAAGGAACACAGAGAGAAAAGGAACACAGAGAGAAAAGCAACACAGTTAGAAAAGGAACACAGAGAGGAAAGGAACACAGAGAGGGAATGAACACAGAGAAAAGGAACACAGAGAGGAAAGGAACACAGAGAGAGAAGGAACACAGAGAAAAGGAAAGCAGAGAGAAAAGGAACACAGAGAGAGAAGGAACACAGAGAGGGAAGGATCACAGAGAGAAAAGTAACACAGAGAGAAAAGGAACACAGTGAGTAAAGTAACACAGAGAGGAAAGGATCACAGAGAGAGAAGGAGCCCAGCGAGAAAAGGGACACAGAGAGAGAAGGATCAGAGAGAGAGAAGGAACACAAAGGGAAATGGAACACAGACAGAAAAGAAACACAGAGAGAGAAGGATCACAGAGAGAAAACGAACATAGAGAGAAAAGGAACACAGTGTGAAAAGGAACACAGAGAGAGAAGGAACACAGAGAAAAATGGAACACAGAGAGAGATGAAACACATAGAGAAAAGGAACACAGAGAGAGAAGGAACAAACAGAGAGAAGGATAACAGAGAGAAAAGGAACACAGAGAGACAATAGGAACACAAAGAGAGAAGGAACACAGAGACAGAAGGGTCACAGAGAGAAAAGGAACACCAAGTGAGAAAAGGAACACAGAGAGAAAAGGAACACAGAGAGAAAACGAACACAGAGAGAGAAGGAACACAGAGAGAAATGGAACACAGAGCAAGAAGGAACACAGAGATAAAGAGAACAGAGAGACAGAAGGAACACAGAGAGAAAAGGAACAGAGAGAGAGACGGAACACAGAGAGAAAAGGAACAGAGAGAGAGAAGGAACAGAGAGAGAGAAGGAACACAGAGAGAAATGGAACACAGAGCAAGAAGGAACACAGAGATAAAGGGAACAGAGAGAGAGAAGGAACACAGAGATAAAGGGAACAGAGAGAGAGAAGGAACACAGAGAGAAAAGGAACAGAGAGAGAGAAGGAACACAGTGAGAAAAGGAACACAGAGAGAAAAGGAACAGAGAGAGAGAAGGAACACAGAGAGAAAAGGAACAGAGAGAGAGAAGGAACACAGGGAGAGAAGGAACACAGAGAGAAAAGGAACACAGAGAGAGAAGGAACACAGAGAGAAAAGGAACACCGAGCGAGAAAAGGAACAGAGAGAGAGAAGGAACACAGAGAGAAAAGGAACCCAGAGAGAGAAGGAACACAGAGATGGAAGGAACACAGAGAGAAAAGGAACGCAGAGACAAAACGAAAACAGAGTGAGAAGGAACACAGAGGGAGAAGGATCACAGAGAGAAAAGGAACACAGTGAGAAAAGGAACACAGTGAGAAAAGGAACACAGAGAGGAAAGGAACACAGAGAGAGAAGGAACACGCGGAGAAATGGAACACAGAGAGAAAAGGAACACAGAGAGAAAAGGAACACAGAGAGAAAAGGAACACAGAGAGGGAAGGATCACAGAGAGAAAAGGGACACAGCGAAAAGGAACACAGTGAGTAAAGTAACACAGAGAGGAAAGGAACACAGGGAGACAAGGATCACAGAGAGAGAGGGAACACAAAGGGAAATGGAACACAGAGAGAAAAGAAACACAGAGAGAGAAGGAACACAGAGAGACATGGAACAAAGAGAGAGAAGGAACACAGAGAGAAAAGAACACCCAGAGAAAAGGAACACAGAGAGAGAAAAGGAACACAGAGAGAGAAGGAACACAGAGAGAAAAGGAACACAGAGAGAGAAGGAACACACAGAGAGAAGGATAACAGAGAGAAAAGGAACACAGAGAGACAAAGGGAACACAGAGAGAAAAGGAGCACCGAGCGAGAAAAGGAACACAGAGAGAGAAGGAACACAGAGAGAGAAGGAACACAGTGAGAAAAGGAACACAGAGAGAGAAGGAACAGAGAGAGGGAAGGAACACAGAGAGAAAAGGAACGCAGGGACAAAACGAAAACAGAGAGAGAAGGAACACAGAGGGAGAAGGATCACAGAGAGAAAAGGTACACAGTGAGAAAAGGAACACAGTGAGAAAAGGAACACAGAGAGGAAAGGAACACAGAGAGAGAAGGAACACACGGAGAAATGGAATACAGAGTCAAAAGGAACACAGAGAGAGAAGGATCACCGAGAGAGAGGGAACACAAAGGGAAAAGGAACACAGAGGGAAAAGGAGCACAGAGAGAGAAGGATCACAGAGAGAAAAGGAACACAGAGAGAAAAGCAACACAGTTAGAAAAGGAACACAGAGAGGAAAGGAACAGGGAGAGAAAAGGAACACAGAGAGAGATGGAACACAGAGTGAGATGGAACACATAGAGAAAAGGAACACAGAGAGAGAAGGAACAAACAGGGAAAAGGATAACAGAGAGAAAAGGAACACAGAGAGACAATAGGAACACAGAGAGAGAAGGAACACAGAGACAGAAGTGTCACAGAGAGAAAAGGAACACGGAGAGAGAAAAGCAACACAGAGAGAGAAGGAACACAGAGAGAAATGGAACACAGAGAAAGAAGGAACACATAGATAAAGGGAACACAGAGAGAAAAGGAACAGAGAGAGAGAAGGAACACAGAGAGAAAAGGAACACAGAGAGAAAAGCAACACAGTTAGAAAAGGAACACAGAGAGGAAAGGAACACAGAGAGGGAATGAACACAGAGAAAAGGAACACAGAGAGGAAAGGAACACAGAGAGAGAAGGAACACAGAGAAAAGGAAAGCAGAGAGAAAAGGAACACAGAGAGAGAAGGAACACAGAGAGGGAAGGATCACAGAGAGAAAAGTAACACAGAGAGAAAAGGAACACAGTGAGTAAAGTAACACAGAGAGGAAAGGATCACAGAGAGAGAAGGAGCCCAGCGAGAAAAGGGACACAGAGAGAGAAGGATCAGAGAGAGAGAAGGAACACAAAGGGAAATGGAACACAGACAGAAAAGAAACACAGAGAGAGAAGGATCACAGAGAGAAAACGAACATAGAGAGAAAAGGAACACAGTGTGAAAAGGAACACAGAGAGAGAAGGAACACAGAGAAAAATGGAACACAGAGAGAGATGAAACACATAGAGAAAAGGAACACAGAGAGAGAAGGAACAAACAGAGAGAAGGATAACAGAGAGAAAAGGAACACAGAGAGACAATAGGAACACAAAGAGAGAAGGAACACAGAGACAGAAGGGTCACAGAGAGAAAAGGAACACCAAGTGAGAAAAGGAACACAGAGAGAAAAGGAACACAGAGAGAAAACGAACACAGAGAGAGAAGGAACACAGAGAGAAATGGAACACAGAGCAAGAAGGAACACAGAGATAAAGGGAACAGAGAGACAGAAGGAACACAGAGAGAAAAGGAACAGAGAGAGAGACGGAACACAGAGAGAAAAGGAACAGAGAGAGAGAAGGAACAGAGAGAGAGAAGGAACACAGAGAGAAATGGAACACAGAGCAAGAAGGAACACAGAGATAAAGGGAACAGAGAGAGAGAAGGAACACAGAGATAAAGGGAACAGAGAGAGAGAAGGAACACAGAGAGAAAAGGAACACAGAGAGAAAAGGAACAGAGAGAGAGAAGGAACACAGAGAGAAAAGGAACAGAGAGAGAGAAGGAACACAGGGAGAGAAGGAACACAGAGAGAAAAGGAACAGAGAGAGAGAAGGAACACAGAGAGAAAAGGAACACAGAGAGAAAAGGAACAGAGAGAGAGAAGGAACACAGAGAGAAAAGGAACAGAGAGAGAGAAGGAACACAGGGAGAGAAGGAACACAGAGAGAAAAGGAACACAGAGAGAGAAGGAACACAGAGAGAAAAGGAACACCGAGCGAGAAAAGGAACAGAGAGAGAGAAGGAACACAGAGAGAAAAGGAACCCAGAGAGAGAAGGAACACAGAGATGGAAGGAACACAGAGAGAAAAGGAACGCAGAGACAAAACGAAAACAGAGTGAGAAGGAACACAGAGGGAGAAGGATCACAGAGAGAAAAGGAACACAGTGAGAAAAGGAACACAGTGAGAAAAGGAACACAGAGAGGAAAGGAACACAGAGAGAGAAGGAACACGCGGAGAAATGGAACACAGAGAGAAAAGGAACACAGAGAGAAAAGGAACACAGAGAGAAAAGGAACACAGAGAGGGAAGGATCACAGAGAGAAAAGGGACACAGAGAAAAGGAACACAGTGAGTAAAGTAACACAGAGAGGAAAGGAACACAGGGAGACAAGGATCACAGAGAGAGAGGGAACACAAAGGGAAATGGAACACAGAGAGAAAAGAAACACAGAGAGAGAAGGAACACAGAGAGAAAAGTAACACAGAGAGAAAAGGAACACAGTGAGTAAAGTAACACAGAGAGAGAAGGAACACAGAGAGAAAAGGAACACAGAGAGAGAAGGATCATAGAGAGAGAAGGAACACAAAGGGAAATGGAACACAGAGAGAAAAGAAACACAGAGAGAGAAGGAACACAGAGAGACATGGAACAAAGAGAGAGAAGGAACACAGAGAGAAAAGGATCACAGAGAGAAAAGGAACAGAGAGAGAGAAGGAACACAGAGAGAAAAGTAACACAGAGAGAAAAGCAACACTGTTAGAAAAGGAACACAGAGAGGAAAGAAACACAGAGAGAGAAGGAACACAGAGAAAAGGAACACAGAGAGAAAAGGAACACAGAGAGAGAAGGAACACAGAGAGGGAAGGATCACAGAGAGAAAAGGGACAGAGAGAAAAGGAACACAGTGAGTAAAGTAACACAGAGAGGAAAGGAACACAGGGAGACAAGGATCACAGAGAGAAAAGGAACACAAAGGGAAATGGAACACAGAGAGAAAAGAAACATAGAGAGAGAAGGATCACAGAGAGAAAAGTAACACAGAGAGAAAAGGAACACAGTGAGTAAAGTAACACAGAGAGAGAAGGAACACAGAGAGAAAAGGAACACAGAGAGAGAAGGATCATAGAGAGAGAAGGAACACAAAGGGAAATGGAACACAGAGAGAAAAGAAACACAGAGAGAGAAGGAACACAGAGAGACATGGAACAAAGAGAGAGAAGGAACACAGAGAGAAAAGAACACACAGAGAAAAGGAACACAGAGAGAGAAAAGGAACACAGAGAGAGAAGGAACACAGAGAGAAAAGGAACACAGAGAGAGAAGGAACACACAGAGAGAAGGATAACAGAGAGAAAAGGAACACAGAGAGACAAAGGGAACACAGAGAGAAAAGGAGCACCGAGCGAGAAAAGGAACACAGAGAGAGAAGGAACACAGAGAGAGAAGGAACACAGTGAGAAAAGGAACACAGAGAGAGAAGGAACAGAGAGAGGGAAGGAACACAGAGAGAAAAGGAACGCAGGGACAAAACGAAAACAGAGAGAGAAGGAACACAGAGGGAGAAGGATCACAGAGAGAAAAGGTACACAGAGAGAAAAGGAACACAGAGAGAGAAGGAACACACAGAGAGAAGGATAACAGAGAGAAAAGAAACACAGAGAGACAAAGGGAACACAGAGAGAAAAGGAGCACCGAGCGAGAAAAGGAACACAGAGAGAGAAGGAACACAGAGAGAGAAGGAACACAGAGAGAAAAGGAACAGAGAGAGAGAAGGAACACAGAGAGAAAAGGAACACAGAGAGAAAAGGAACAGAGAGAGAGAAGGAACACAGAGAGAAAAGGAACAGAGAGAGAGAAGGAACACAGGGAGAGAAGGAACACAGAGAGAAAAGGAACACAGAGAGAGAAGGAACACAGAGAGAAAAGGAACACCGAGCGAGAAAAGGAACAGAGAGAGAGAAGGAACACAGAGAGAAAAGGAACCCAGAGAGAGAAGGAACACAGAGATGGAAGGAACACAGAGAGAAAAGGAACGCAGAGACAAAACGAAAACAGAGTGAGAAGGAACACAGAGGGAGAAGGATCACAGAGAGAAAAGGAACACAGTGAGAAAAGGAACACAGTGAGAAAAGGAACACAGAGAGGAAAGGAACACAGAGAGAGAAGGAACACGCGGAGAAATGGAACACAGAGAGAAAAGGAACACAGAGAGAAAAGGAACACAGAGAGAAAAGGAACACAGAGAGGGAAGGATCACAGAGAGAAAAGGGACACAGAGAAAAGGAACACAGTGAGTAAAGTAACACAGAGAGGAAAGGAACACAGGGAGACAAGGATCACAGAGAGAGAGGGAACACAAAGGGAAATGGAACACAGAGAGAAAAGAAACACAGAGAGAGAAGGAACACAGAGAGAAACGTAACACAGAGAGAAAAGGAACACAGTGAGTAAAGTAACACAGAGAGAGAAGGAACACAGAGAGAAAAGGAACACAGAGAGAGAAGGATCATAGAGAGAGAAGGAACACAAAGGGAAATGGAACACAGAGAGAAAAGAAACACAGAGAGAGAAGGAACACAGAGAGACATGGAACAAAGAGAGAGAAGGAACACAGAGAGAAAAGGATCACAGAGAGAAAAGGAACAGAGAGAGAGAAGGAACACAGAGAGAAAAGGAACAGAGAGAGAGAAGGAACACAGGGAGAGAAGGAACACAGAGAGAAAAGAAACACAGAGAGAGAAGGAACACAGAGAAAAGGAACACAGAGAGAAAAGGAACACAGAGAGAGAAGGAACACAGAGAGGGAAGGATCACAGAGAGAAAAGGGACAGAGAGAAAAGGAACACAGTGAGTAAAGTAACACAGAGAGGAAAGGAACACAGGGAGACAAGGATCACAGAGAGAAAAGGAACACAAAGGGAAATGGAACACAGAGAGAAAAGAAACATAGAGAGAGAAGGATCACAGAGAGAAAAGTAACACAGAGAGAAAAGGAACACAGTGAGTAAAGTAACACAGAGAGAGAAGGAACACAGAGAGAAAAGGAACACAGAGAGAGAAGGATCATAGAGAGAGAAGGAACACAAAGGGAAATGGAACACAGAGAGAAAAGAAACACAGAGAGAGAAGGAACACAGAGAGACATGGAACAAAGAGAGAGAAGGAACACAGAGAGAAAAGAACACACAGAGAAAAGGAACACAGAGAGAGAAAAGGAACACAGAGAGAGAAGGAACACAGAGAGAAAAGGAACACAGAGAGAGAAGGAACACACAGAGAGAAGGATAACAGAGAGAAAAGGAACACAGAGTGACAAAGGGAACACAGAGAGAAAAGGAGCACCGAGCGAGAAAAGGAACACAGAGAGAGAAGGAACACAGAGAGAGAAGGAACACAGTGAGAAAAGGAACACAGAGAGAGAAGGAACAGAGAGAGGGAAGGAACACAGAGAGAAAAGGAACGCAGGGACAAAACGAAAACAGAGAGAGAAGGAACACAGAGGGAGAAGGATCACAGAGAGAAAAGGTACACAGTGAGAAAAGGAACACAGTGAGAAAAGGAACACAGAGTGGAAAGGAACACAGAGAGAGAAGGAACACACGGAGAAATGGAATACAGAGTCAAAAGGAACACAGAGAGAGAAGGATCACCGAGAGAGAGGGAACACAAAGGGAAAAGGAACACAGAGGGAAAAGGAGCACAGAGAGAGAAGGATCACAGAGAGAAAAGGAACACAGAGAGAAAAGCAACACAGTTAGAAAAGGAACACAGAGAGGAAAGGAACAGGGAGAGAAAAGGAACACAGAGAGAGATGGAACACAGAGTGAGATGGAACACATAGAGAAAAGGAACACAGAGAGAGAAGGAACAAACAGGGAAAAGGATAACAGAGAGAAAAGGAACACAGAGAGACAATAGGAACACAGAGAGAGAAGGAACACAGAGACAGAAGTGTCACAGAGAGAAAAGGAACACGGAGAGAGAAAAGCAACACAGAGAGAGAAGGAACACAGAGAGAAATGGAACACAGAGAAAGAAGGAACACATAGATAAAGGGAACACAGAGAGAAAAGGAACAGAGAGAGAGAAGGAACACAGAGAGAAAAGGAACACAGAGAGAAAAGCAACACAGTTAGAAAAGGAACACAGAGAGGAAAGGAACACAGAGAGGGAATGAACACAGAGAAAAGGAACACAGAGAGGAAAGGAACACAGAGAGAGAAGGAACACAGAGAAAAGGAAAGCAGAGAGAAAAGGAACACAGAGAGAGAAGGAACACAGAGAGGGAAGGATCACAGAGAGAAAAGTAACACAGAGAGAAAAGGAACACAGTGAGTAAAGTAACACAGAGAGGAAAGGATCACAGAGAGAGAAGGAGCCCAGCGAGAAAAGGGACACAGAGAGAGAAGGATCAGAGAGAGAGAAGGAACACAAAGGGAAATGGAACACAGACAGAAAAGAAACACAGAGAGAGAAGGATCACAGAGAGAAAACGAACATAGAGAGAAAAGGAACACAGTGTGAAAAGGAACACAGAGAGAGAAGGAACACAGAGAAAAATGGAACACAGAGAGAGATGAAACACATAGAGAAAAGGAACACAGAGAGAGAAGGAACAAACAGAGAGAAGGATAACAGAGAGAAAAGGAACACAGAGAGACAATAGGAACACAAAGAGAGAAGGAACACAGAGACAGAAGGGTCACAGAGAGAAAAGGAACACCAAGTGAGAAAAGGAACACACAGAGAAAAGGAACACAGAGAGAAATGGAACACAGAGCAAGAAGGAACACAGAGATAAAGGGAACAGAGAGAGAGAAGGAACACAGAGAGAAAAGGAACAGAGAGAGAGACGGAACACAGAGAGAAAAGGAACAGAGAGAGAGAAGGAACACAGAGAGAAATGGAACACAGAGCAAGAAGGAACACAGAGATAAAGGGAACAGAGAGAGAGAAGGAACACAGAGATAAAGGGAACAGAGAGAGAGAAGGAACACAGAGAGAAAAGGAACAGAGAGAGAGAAGGAACACAGAGAGAAAAGGAACACAGAGAGAAAAGGAACAGAGAGAGAGAAGGAACACAGAGAGAAAAGGAACAGAGAGAGAGAAGGAACACAGGGAGAGAAGGAACACAGAGAGAAAAGGAACACAGAGAGAGAAGGAACACAGAGAGAAAAGGAACACCGAGCGAGAAAAGGAACAGAGAGAGAGAAGGAACACAGAGAGAAAAGGAACCCAGAGAGAGAAGGAACACAGAGATGGAAGGAACACAGAGAGAAAAGGAACGCAGAGACAAAACGAAAACAGAGTGAGAAGGAACACAGAGGGAGAAGGATCACAGAGAGAAAAGGAACACAGTGAGAAAAGGAACACAGTGAGAAAAGGAACACAGAGAGAAAAGAAACACAGAGAGAGAAGGAACACAGAGAGAAAAGTAACACAGAGAGAAAAGGAACACAGTGAGTAAAGTAACACAGAGAGAGAAGGAACACAGAGAGAAAAGGAACACAGAGAGAGAAGGATCATAGAGAGAGAAGGAACACAAAGGGAAATGGAACACAGAGAGTAAAGCAACACAGTTAGAAAAGGAACACAAAAAGGAAAGGAACACAGAGAGAGAAGGAACACAGAGAAAAGGAACGCAGAGAGAAAAGGAACACAGTGAGTAAAGTAACACAGAGAGGAAAGGAACACAGAGAGAGAAGGAATACAGAGAGAAAAGGAACACAGTGAGTAAAGTAACACAGAGAGGAAAGGAACACAGAGAGAGAAGGAATACAGAGAGAAAAGGAACACAGAGAGAGACGGATCAGAGAGAGAGAAGGAACACAAAGGGAAATGGAACAAAGAGAGAAAAGAAACACAGAGAGAGAAGGATCACAGAGAGAAAAGGAACATAGAGAGTAAAGGAACACAGTGTGAAAAGTAACACAGAGAGAGAAGGAACACAGAGAGAAATGGAACAAAGAGAGAGACGGAACATAGAGAGAAAAGGAACACAGAGAGAGATGGAGCACATAGAGAAAAGGAACACAGAGAGAGAAGGAACAAACAGAGAGAAGGATAACAGAGAGAAAAGGAACACAGAGAGACAATAGGAACACAGAGAGAGAAGGAACACAGAGAGAGAAGGGTCACAGAGAGAAAAGGAACACCGAGTGAGAAAAGCAACACAGAGAGAAAAGGAACACAGAGAGAAAACGAACACAGAGAGAGAAGGAACACAGAGAGAAATGGAACACAGAGCAAGAAGGAACACAGAGATAAAGGGAACACAGAGAGAAAAGGAACACAGAGAGAGAAAAGGAACACAGAGAGAGAAGGAACACAGAGAGAAAAGGAACACAGAGAGAGAAGGAACACACAGAGAGAAGGATAACAGAGAGAAAAGGAACACAGAGAGACAAAGGGAACACAGAGAGAAAAGGAGCACCGAGCGAGAAAAGGAACACAGAGAGAGAAGGAACACAGAGAGAGAAGGAACACAGTGAGAAAAGGAACACAGAGAGAGAAGGAACAGAGAGAGGGAAGGAACACAGAGAGAAAAGGAACGCAGGGACAAAACGAAAACAGAGAGAGAAGGAACACAGAGGGAGAAGGATCACAGAGAGAAAAGGTACACAGTGAGAAAAGGAACACAGTGAGAAAAGGAACACAGAGAGGAAAGGAACACAGAGAGAGAAGGAACACACGGAGAAATGGAATACAGAGTCAAAAGGAACACAGAGAGAGAAGGATCACCGAGAGAGAGGGAACACAAAGGGAAAAGGAACACAGAGGGAAAAGGAGCACAGAGAGAGAAGGATCACAGAGAGAAAAGGAACACAGAGAGAAAAGCAACACAGTGAGAAAAGGAACACAGAGAGGAAAGGAACAGAGAGAGAAAAGGAACACAGAGAGAGATGGAACACAGAGTGAGATGGAACACATAGAGAAAAGGAACACAGACAGAGAAGGAACAAACAGGGAAAAGGATAACAGAGAGAAAAGGAACACAGAGAGACAATAGGAACACAGAGAGAGAAGGAACACAGAGACAGAAGTGTCACAGAGAGAAAAGGAACACCGAGAGAGAAAAGCAACACAGAGAGAGAAGGAACACAGAGAGAAATGGAACACAGAGAAAGAAGGAACACATAGATGAAGGGAACACAGAGAGAAAAGGAACAGAGAGAGAGAAGGAACACAGAGAGAAAAGGAACACAGAGAGAAAAGCAACACAGTTAGAAAAGGAACACAGAGAGGAAAGGAACACAGAGAGGGAAGGAACACAGAGAAAAGGAACACAGAGAGGAAAGGAACACAGAGAGAGAAGGAACACAGAGAAAAGGAAAGCAGAGAGAAAAGGAACACAGAGAGAGAAGGAACACAGAGAGGGAAGGATCACAGAGAGAAAAGTAACACAGAGAGGAAAGGATCACAGAGAGAGAAGGAGCCCAGAGAGAAAAGGGACACAGAGAGAGAAGGATCAGAGAGAGAGAAGGAACACAAAGGGAAATGGAACACAGATAGAAAAGAAACACAGAGAGAGAAGGATCACAGAGAGAAAACGAACATAGAGAGAAAAGGAACACAGTGTGAAAAGGAACACAGAGAGAGAAGGAACACAGAGAAAAATGGAACAAAGAGAGAGACGGAACATAGAGAGAAAAGGAACACAGAGAGAGATGGAACACAGAGAGAGATGAAACACATAGAGAAAAGGAACACAGAGAGAGAAGGAACAAACAGAGAGAAGGATAACAGAGAGAAAAGGAACACAGAGAGACAAGAGGAGCACAGAGCGAGAAGGAACACAGAGACAGAAGGGTCACAGAGAGAAAAGGAACACCGAGTGAGAAAAGGAACACAGAGAGAGAAGGAACACAGAGAGAAAACGAACACAGAGAGAGAAGGAACACAGAGAGAAATGGAACACAGAGCAAGAAGGAACACAGAGATAAAGGGAACAGAGAGAGAGAAGGAACACAGAGAGAAAAGGAACAGAGAGAGAGAAGGAACACAGAGAGAAAAGGATCAGAGAGAGAGAAGAACAGAGAGAGAGAAGGAACACAGAGAGAAATGGAACACAGAGCAAGAAGGAACACAGAGATAAAGGGAACAGAGAGAGAGAAGGAACACAGAGATAAAGGGAACAGAGAGAGAGAAGGAACACAGAGAGAAAAGGAACAGAGAGAGAGAAGGAACACAGAGAGAAAAGGAACACAGAGAGAAAAGGAAGAGAGAGAGAGAAGGAACACAGAGAGAAAAGGAACAGAGAGAGAGAAGGAACACAGGGAGAGAAGGAACACAGAGAGAAAAGGAACACAGAGAGAGAAGGAACACAGAGAGAAAAGGAACACCGAGCGAGAAAAGGAACACAGAGAGAGAAGGAACACAGTGAGAAAAGGAACCCAGAGAGAGAAGGAACACAGAGATGGAAGGAACACAGAGAGAAAAGGAACGCAGAGACAAAACGAAAACAGAGTGAGAAGGAACACAGAGGGAGAAGGATCACAGAGAGAAAAGGAACACAGTGAGAAAAGGAACACAGTGAGAAAAGGAACACAGAGAGGAAAGGAACACAGAGAGAGAAGGAACACGCGGAGAAATGGAACACAGAGAGAAAAGGAACACCGAGCGAGAAAAGGAACAGAGAGAGAGAAGGAACACAGAGAGAAAAGGAACCCAGAGAGAGAAGGAACACAGAGATGGAAGGAACACAGAGAGAAAAGGAACGCAGAGACAAAACGAAAACAGAGTGAGAAGGAACACAGAGGGAGAAGGATCACAGAGAGAAAAGGAACACAGTGAGAAAAGGAACACAGTGAGAAAAGGAACACAGAGAGAAAAGAAACACAGAGAGAGAAGGAACACAGAGAGAAAAGTAACACAGAGAGAAAAGGAACACAGTGAGTAAAGTAACACAGAGAGAGAAGGAACACAGAGAGAAAAGGAACACAGAGAGAGAAGGATCATAGAGAGAGAAGGAACACAAAGGGAAATGGAACACAGAGAGTAAAGCAACACAGTTAGAAAAGGAACACAAAAAGGAAAGGAACACAGAGAGAGAAGGAACACAGAGAAAAGGAACGCAGAGAGAAAAGGAACACAGTGAGTAAAGTAACACAGAGAGGAAAGGAACACAGAGAGAGAAGGAATACAGAGAGAAAAGGAACACAGTGAGTAAAGTAACACAGAGAGGAAAGGAACACAGAGAGAGAAGGAATACAGAGAGAAAAGGAACACAGAGAGAGACGGATCAGAGAGAGAGAAGGAACACAAAGGGAAATGGAACAAAGAGAGAAAAGAAACACAGAGAGAGAAGGATCACAGAGAGAAAAGGAACATAGAGAGTAAAGGAACACAGTGTGAAAAGTAACACAGAGAGAGAAGGAACACAGAGAGAAATGGAACAAAGAGAGAGACGGAACATAGAGAGAAAAGGAACACAGAGAGAGATGGAGCACATAGAGAAAAGGAACACAGAGAGAGAAGGAACAAACAGAGAGAAGGATAACAGAGAGAAAAGGAACACAGAGAGACAATAGGAACACAGAGAGAGAAGGAACACAGAGAGAGAAGGGTCACAGAGAGAAAAGGAACACCGAGTGAGAAAAGCAACACAGAGAGAAAAGGAACACAGAGAGAAAACGAACACAGAGAGAGAAGGAACACAGAGAGAAATGGAACACAGAGCAAGAAGGAACACAGAGATAAAGGGAACACAGAGAGAAAAGGAACACAGAGAGAGAAAAGGAACACAGAGAGAGAAGGAACACAGAGAGAAAAGGAACACAGAGAGAGAAGGAACACACAGAGAGAAGGATAACAGAGAGAAAAGGAACACAGAGAGACAAAGGGAACACAGAGAGAAAAGGAGCACCGAGCGAGAAAAGGAACACAGAGAGAGAAGGAACACAGAGAGAGAAGGAACACAGTGAGAAAAGGAACACAGAGAGAGAAGGAACAGAGAGAGGGAAGGAACACAGAGAGAAAAGGAACGCAGGGACAAAACGAAAACAGAGAGAGAAGGAACACAGAGGGAGAAGGATCACAGAGAGAAAAGGTACACAGTGAGAAAAGGAACACAGTGAGAAAAGGAACACAGAGAGGAAAGGAACACAGAGAGAGAAGGAACACACGGAGAAATGGAATACAGAGTCAAAAGGAACACAGAGAGAGAAGGATCACCGAGAGAGAGGGAACACAAAGGGAAAAGGAACACAGAGGGAAAAGGAGCACAGAGAGAGAAGGATCACAGAGAGAAAAGGAACACAGAGAGAAAAGCAACACAGTGAGAAAAGGAACACAGAGAGGAAAGGAACAGAGAGAGAAAAGGAACACAGAGAGAGATGGAACACAGAGTGAGATGGAACACATAGAGAAAAGGAACACAGACAGAGAAGGAACAAACAGGGAAAAGGATAACAGAGAGAAAAGGAACACAGAGAGACAATAGGAACACAGAGAGAGAAGGAACACAGAGACAGAAGTGTCACAGAGAGAAAAGGAACACCGAGAGAGAAAAGCAACACAGAGAGAGAAGGAACACAGAGAGAAATGGAACACAGAGAAAGAAGGAACACATAGATGAAGGGAACACAGAGAGAAAAGGAACAGAGAGAGAGAAGGAACACAGAGAGAAAAGGAACACAGAGAGAAAAGCAACACAGTTAGAAAAGGAACACAGAGAGGAAAGGAACACAGAGAGGGAAGGAACACAGAGAAAAGGAACACAGAGAGGAAAGGAACACAGAGAGAGAAGGAACACAGAGAAAAGGAAAGCAGAGAGAAAAGGAACACAGAGAGAGAAGGAACACAGAGAGGGAAGGATCACAGAGAGAAAAGTAACACAGAGAGGAAAGGATCACAGAGAGAGAAGGAGCCCAGAGAGAAAAGGGACACAGAGAGAGAAGGATCAGAGAGAGAGAAGGAACACAAAGGGAAATGGAACACAGATAGAAAAGAAACACAGAGAGAGAAGGATCACAGAGAGAAAACGAACATAGAGAGAAAAGGAACACAGTGTGAAAAGGAACACAGAGAGAGAAGGAACACAGAGAAAAATGGAACAAAGAGAGAGACGGAACATAGAGAGAAAAGGAACACAGAGAGAGATGGAACACAGAGAGAGATGAAACACATAGAGAAAAGGAACACAGAGAGAGAAGGAACAAACAGAGAGAAGGATAACAGAGAGAAAAGGAACACAGAGAGACAAGAGGAGCACAGAGCGAGAAGGAACACAGAGACAGAAGGGTCACAGAGAGAAAAGGAACACCGAGTGAGAAAAGGAACACAGAGAGAGAAGGAACACAGAGAGAAAACGAACACAGAGAGAGAAGGAACACAGAGAGAAATGGAACACAGAGCAAGAAGGAACACAGAGATAAAGGGAACAGAGAGAGAGAAGGAACACAGAGAGAAAAGGAACAGAGAGAGAGAAGGAACACAGAGAGAAAAGGATCAGAGAGAGAGAAGAACAGAGAGAGAGAAGGAACACAGAGAGAAATGGAACACAGAGCAAGAAGGAACACAGAGATAAAGGGAACAGAGAGAGAGAAGGAACACAGAGATAAAGGGAACAGAGAGAGAGAAGGAACACAGAGAGAAAAGGAACAGAGAGAGAGAAGGAACACAGAGAGAAAAGGAACACAGAGAGAAAAGGAAGAGAGAGAGAGAAGGAACACAGAGAGAAAAGGAACAGAGAGAGAGAAGGAACACAGGGAGAGAAGGAACACAGAGAGAAAAGGAACACAGAGAGAGAAGGAACACAGAGAGAAAAGGAACACCGAGCGAGAAAAGGAACACAGAGAGAGAAGGAACACAGTGAGAAAAGGAACCCAGAGAGAGAAGGAACACAGAGATGGAAGGAACACAGAGAGAAAAGGAACGCAGAGACAAAACGAAAACAGAGTGAGAAGGAACACAGAGGGAGAAGGATCACAGAGAGAAAAGGAACACAGTGAGAAAAGGAACACAGTGAGAAAAGGAACACAGAGAGGAAAGGAACACAGAGAGAGAAGGAACACGCGGAGAAATGGAACACAGAGAGAAAAGGAACACAGAGAGAGAAAGTTCACCGAGAGAGAAGGAACACAAAGGGAAAAGGAACACAGAGAGAAAAGGAGCACAGAGAGAGAAGGATCACAGTGAGAAAAGGAACACAGAGAGTAAAGCAACACCGTTAGAAAAGGAACACAAAAAGGAAAGGAACACAGAGAGAGAAGGAACACAGAGAAAAGGAACGCAGAGAGAAAAGGAACACAGTGAGTAAAGTAACACAGAGAGGAAAGGAACACAGAGAGAGAAGGAATACAGAGAGAAAAGGAACACAGAGAGAGACGGATCAGAGAGAGAGAAGGAACACAAAGGGAAATGGAACAAAGAGAGAAAAGAAACACAGAGAGAGAAGGATCACAGAGAGAAAAGGAACATAGAGCGTAAAGGAACACAGTGTGAAAAGTAACACGGAGAGAGAAGGAACACAGAGAGAAATGGAACTAAGAGAGAGACGGAACATAGAGAGAAAAGGAATACAGAGAGAGATGGAACACATAGAGAAAAGGAACACAGAGAGAGAAGGAACAAACAGAGAGAAGGATAACCAGAGAGAAAAGGAACACAGAGAGACAATAGGAACACAGAGAGAGAAGGAACACAGAGACAGAAGGGTCACAGAGAGAAAAGGAACACCGAGTGAGAAAAGGAACACAGAGAGAAAAGGAACACAGAGAGAAATGGAACACAGAGAGAAAAGAAACACAGAGAGAGAAGGAACACAGAGAGACATGGAACAAAGAGAGAGAAGGAACACAGAGAGAAAAGAACACATAGAGAAAAGGAACACAGAGAGAGAAAAGGAACACAGAGAGAGAAGGAACACAGAGAGAAAAGGAACACAGAGAGAGAAGGAACACACAGAGAGAAGGATAACAGAGAGAAAAGGAACACAGAGAGACAAAGGGAACACAGAGAGAAAAGGAGCACCGAGCGAGAAAAGGAACACAGAGAGAGAAGGAACACAGAAAGAAAAGGAACACAGAGAGAGAAGGATCACAGAGAGAGAAGGAACACAAAGGGAAATGTAACACAGAGAGAAAAGGAACACAGAGAGACATGGAACAAAGAGAGAGAAGGAACACAGAGAGAAAAGAACACAGAGAAAAGGAACACGGAGAGAGAAAAGGAACACAGAGAGAAAAGGAACACAGAGAGAGATGGAACACATAGAGAAAAGGAACACAGAGAGAGAAGGAACACATAGAGAGAAGGATCACAGAGAGAAAACGAACAGAGAGAGAGAAGGAACACAGAGAGAAATGGAACACAGAGCAAGAAGGAACACAGAGATAAAGGGAACAGAGAGAGAGAAGGAACACAGAGAGAAAAGGAACAGAGAGAGAGAAGGAACACAGAGAGAAAAGGAACAGAGAGAGACAAGGATCACAGAGTGAAAAGGAACACAGAGAGAAAAGCAACACAGCTAGAAAAGGAACACAGACAGGAAAGGAACACAGAGAGAGAAGGAACACAGAGAGAGAAGGATAACAGAGAGAGAAGGAACACAGAGACAGAAGGGTCACAGAGAGAAAAGGAACACCGAGTGAGAAAAGGAACACAGAGAGAAATGGAACACAGAGAGAAAACGAACACAGAGAGAGAAGGAACACAGAGAGAAATGGAATACAGAACAAGAAGGAACACAGAGATAAAGGGAACACAGAGAGAAAAGGAACAGAGAGAGAGAAGGAGCACAGAGAGAAAAGGAACACAGAGAGAATAGGAACACAGAGAGAAAAGGAGCACAGAGAGAGGAGGATCACAGAGAGAAAAGGAACACAGTTAGAAAAGGAACACAGAGAGGAAAGGAACACAGAGAGAGAAGGAACACAGAGAAAAGGAACGCAGAGAGAAAAGTAACACAGAGAGAAAAGGAACACAGTGAGTAAAGTAACACAGAGAGAGAAGGAACACAGAGAGAAAAGGAACACAGAGAGAGAAGGATCATAGAGAGAGAAGGAACACAAAGGGAAATGGAACACAGAGAGAAAAGAAACACAGAGAGAGAAGGAACACAGAGAGACATGGAACAAAGAGAGAGAAGGAACACAGAGAGAAAAGGATCACAGAGAGAAAAGGAACAGAGAGAGAGAAGGAACACAGAGAGAAAAGTAACACAGAGAGAAAAGCAACACTGTTAGAAAAGGAACACAGAGAGGAAAGAAACACAGAGAGAGAAGGAACACATAGAAAAGGAACACAGAGAGAAAAGGAACACAGAGAGAGAAGGAACACAGAGAGGGAAGGATCACAGAGAGAAAAGGGACAGAGAGAAAAGGAACACAGTGAGTAAAGTAACACAGAGAGGAAAGGAACACAGGGAGACAAGGATCACAGAGAGAAAAGGAACACAAAGGGAAATGGAACACAGAGAGAAAAGAAACATAGAGAGAGAAGGATCACAGAGAGAAAAGTAACACAGAGAGAAAAGGAACACAGTGAGTAAAGTAACACAGAGAGAGAAGGAACACAGAGAGAAAAGGAACACAGAGAGAGAAGGATCATAGAGAGAGAAGGAACACAAAGGGAAATGGAACACAGAGAGAAAAGAAACACAGAGAGAGAAGGAACACAGAGAGACATGGAACAAAGAGAGAGAAGGAACACAGAGAGAAAAGAACACACAGAGAAAAGGAACACAGAGAGAGAAAAGGAACACAGAGAGAGAAGGAACACAGAGAGAAAAGGAACACAGAGAGAGAAGGAACACACAGAGAGAAGGATAACAGAGAGAAAAGGAACACAGAGAGACAAAGGGAACACAGAGAGAAAAGGAGCACCGAGCGAGAAAAGGAACACAGAGAGAGAAGGAACACAGAAAGAAAAGGAACACAGAGAGAGAAGGATCACAGAGAGAGAAGGAACACAAAGGGAAATGTAACACAGAGAGAAAAGGAACACAGAGAGACATGGAACAAAGAGAGAGAAGGAACACAGAGAGAAAAGAACACAGAGAAAAGGAACACGGAGAGAGAAAAGGAACACAGAGAGAAAAGGAACACAGAGAGAGATGGAACACATAGAGAAAAGGAACACAGAGAGAGAAGGAACACATAGAGAGAAGGATCACAGAGAGAAAACGAACACAGAGAGAGAAGGAACACAGAGAGAAATGGAACACAGAGCAAGAAGGAACACAGAGATAAAGGGAACAGAGAGAGAGAAGGAACACAGAGAGAAAAGGAACAGAGAGAGAGAAGGAACACAGAGAGAAAAGGAACAGAGAGAGACAAGGATCACAGAGTGAAAAGGAACACAGAGAGAAAAGCAACACAGCTAGAAAAGGAACACAGACAGGAAAGGAACACAGAGAGAGAAGGAACACAGAGAGAGAAGGATAACAGAGAGAGAAGGAACACAGAGACAGAAGGGTCACAGAGAGAAAAGGAACACCGAGTGAGAAAAGGAACACAGAGAGAAATGGAACACAGAGAGAAAACGAACACAGAGAGAGAAGGAACACAGAGAGAAATGGAATACAGAACAAGAAGGAACACAGAGATAAAGGGAACACAGAGAGAAAAGGAACAGAGAGAGAGAAGGAGCACAGAGAGAAAAGGAACACAGAGAGAATAGGAACACAGAGAGAAAAGGAGCACAGAGAGAGGAGGATCACAGAGAGAAAAGGAACACAGTTAGAAAAGGAACACAGAGAGGAAAGGAACACAGAGAGAGAAGGAACACAGAGAAAAGGAACGCAGAGAGAAAAGTAACACAGAGAGAAAAGGAACACAGTGAGTAAAGTAACACAGAGAGAGAAGGAACACAGAGAGAAAAGGAACACAGAGAGAGAAGGATCATAGAGAGAGAAGGAACACAAAGGGAAATGGAACACAGAGAGAAAAGAAACACAGAGAGAGAAGGAACACAGAGAGACATGGAACAAAGAGAGAGAAGGAACACAGAGAGAAAAGGATCACAGAGAGAAAAGGAACAGAGAGAGAGAAGGAACACAGAGAGAAAAGTAACACAGAGAGAAAAGCAACACTGTTAGAAAAGGAACACAGAGAGGAAAGAAACACAGAGAGAGAAGGAACACATAGAAAAGGAACACAGAGAGAAAAGGAACACAGAGAGAGAAGGAACACAGAGAGGGAAGGATCACAGAGAGAAAAGGGACAGAGAGAAAAGGAACACAGTGAGTAAAGTAACACAGAGAGGAAAGGAACACAGGGAGACAAGGATCACAGAGAGAAAAGGAACACAAAGGGAAATGGAACACAGAGAGAAAAGAAACATAGAGAGAGAAGGATCACAGAGAGAAAAGTAACACAGAGAGAAAAGGAACACAGTGAGTAAAGTAACACAGAGAGAGAAGGAACACAGAGAGAAAAGGAACACAGAGAGAGAAGGATCATAGAGAGAGAAGGAACACAAAGGGAAATGGAACACAGAGAGAAAAGAAACACAGAGAGAGAAGGAACACAGAGAGACATGGAACAAAGAGAGAGAAGGAACACAGAGAGAAAAGAACACACAGAGAAAAGGAACACAGAGAGAGAAAAGGAACACAGAGAGAGAAGGAACACAGAGAGAAAAGGAACACAGAGAGAGAAGGAACACACAGAGAGAAGGATAACAGAGAGAAAAGGAACACAGAGAGACAAAGGGAACACAGAGAGAAAAGGAGCACCGAGCGAGAAAAGGAACACAGAGAGAGAAGGAACACAGAGAGAGAAGGAACACAGTGAGAAAAGGAACACAGAGAGAGAAGGAACAGAGAGAGGGAAGGAACACAGAGAGAAAAGGAACGCAGGGACAAAACGAAAACAGAGAGAGAAGGAACACAGAGGGAGAAGGGTCACAGAGAGAAAAGATACACAGTGAGAAAAGGAACACAGTGAGAAAAGGAACACAGAGAGGAAAGGAACACAGAGAGAGAAGGAACACACGGAGAAATGGAATACAGAGTCAAAAGGAACACAGAGAGAGAAGGATCACCGAGAGAGAGGGAACACAAAGGGAAAAGGAACACAGAGGGAAAAGGAGCACATAGAGATAAAGATCACAGAGAGAAAAGGAACACAGAGAGAAAAGCAACACAGTTAGAAAAGGAACACAGAGAGGAAAGGAACAGGGAGAGAAAAGGAACACAGAGAGAGATGGAACACAGAGTGAGATGGAACACATAGAGAAAAGGAACACAGAGAGAGAAGGAACAAACAGGGAAAAGGATAACAGAGAGAAAAGGAACACAGAGAGACAATAGGAACACAGAGAGAGAAGGAACACAGAGACAGAAGTGTCACAGAGAGAAAAGGAACACGGAGAGAGAAAAGCAACACAGAGAGAGAAGGAACACAGAGAGAAATGTAACACAGAGAAAGAAGGAACACATAGATAAAGGGAACACAGAGAGAAAAGGAACAGAGAGAGAGAAGGAACACAGAGAGAAAAGGAACACAGAGAGAAAAGCAACACAGTTAGAAAAGGAACACAGAGAGAAAAGGAACACAGAGAGGGAATGAACACAGAGAAAAGGAACACAGAGAGGAAAGGAACACAGAGAGAGAAGGAACACAGAGAAAAGGAAAGCAGAGAGAAAAGGAACACAGAGAGAGAAGGAACACAGAGAGGGAAGGATCACAGAGAGAAAAGTAACACAGAGAGAAAAGGAACACAGTGAGTAAAGTAACACAGAGAGGAAAGGATCACAGAGAGAGAAGGAGCCCAGCGAGAAAAGGGACACAGAGAGAGAAGGATCAGAGAGAGAGAAGGAACACAAAGGGAAATGGAACACAGACAGAAAAGAAACACAGAGAGAGAAGGATCACAGAGAGAAAACGAACATAGAGAGAAAAGGAACACAGTGTGAAAAGGAACACAGAGAGAGAAGGAACACAGAGAAAAATGGAACACAGAGAGAGATGAAACACATAGAGAAAAGGAACACAGAGAGAGAAGGAACAAACAGAGAGAAGGATAACAGAGAGAAAAGGAACACAGAGAGACAATAGGAACACAAAGAGAGAAGGAACACAGAGACAGAAGGGTCACAGAGAGAAAAGGAACACCAAGTGAGAAAAGGAACACAGAGAGAAAAGGAACACAGAGAGAAAACGAACACAGAGAGAGAAGGAACACAGAGAGAAATGGAACACAGAGCAAGAAGGAACACAGAGATAAAGGGAACAGAGAGAGAGAAGGAACACAGAGAGAAAAGGAACAGAGAGAGAGACGGAACACAGAGAGAAAAGGAACAGAGAGAGAGAAGGAACAGAGAGAGAGAAGGAACACAGAGAGAAATGGAACACAGAGCAAGAAGGAACACAGAGATAAAGGGAACAGAGAGAGAGAAGGAACACAGAGATAAAGGGAACAGAGAGAGAGAAGGAACACAGAGAGAAAAGGAACAGAGAGAGAGAAGGAACACAGAGAGAAAAGGAACACAGAGAGAAAAGGAACAGAGAGAGAGAAGGAACACAGAGAGAAAAGGAACAGAGAGAGAGAAGGAACACAGGGAGAGAAGGAACACAGAGAGAAAAGGAACACAGAGAGAGAAGGAACACAGAGAGAAAAGGAACACCGAGCGAGAAAAGGAACAGAGAGAGAGAAGGAACACAGAGAGAAAAGGAACACAGAGAGAAAAGGAACAGAGAGAGAGAAGGAACACAGAGAGAAAAGGAACAGAGAGAGAGAAGGAACACAGGGAGAGAAGGAACACAGAGAGAAAAGGAACACAGAGAGAGAAGGAACACAGAGAGAAAAGGAACACCGAGCGAGAAAAGGAACAGAGAGAGAGAAGGAACACAGAGAGAAAAGGAACCCAGAGAGAGAAGGAACACAGAGATGGAAGGAACACAGAGAGAAAAGGAACGCAGAGACAAAACGAAAACAGAGTGAGAAGGAACACAGAGGGAGAAGGATCACAGTGAGAAAAGGAACACAGAGAGGAAAGGAACACAGAGAGAGAAGGAACATGCGGAGAAATGGAACACAGAGAGAAAAGGAACACAGAGAGAGAAAGTTCACCGAGAGAGAAGGAACACAAAGGGAAAAGGAACACAGAGAGAAAAGGAGCACAGAGAGAGAAGGATCACAGTGAGAAAAGGAACACAGAGAGTAAAGCAACACAGTTAGAAAAGGAACACAAAAAGGAAAGGAACACAGAGAGAGAAGGAACACAGAGAAAAGGAACGCAGAGAGAAAAGGAACACAGTGAGTAAAGTAACACAGAGAGGAAAGGAACACAGAGAGAGAAGGAATACAGAGAGAAAAGGAACACAGAGAGAGACGGATCAGAGAGAGAGAAGGAACACAAAGGGAAATGGAACAAAGAGAGAAAAGAAACACAGAGAGAGAAGGATCACAGAGAGAAAAGGAACATAGAGAGTAAAGGAACACAGTGTGAAAAGTAACACAGAGAGAGAAGGAACACAGAGAGAAATGGAACAAAGAGAGAGACGGAACATAGAGAGAAAAGGAACACAGAGAGAGATGGAGCACATAGAGAAAAGGAACACAGAGAGAGAAGGAACAAACAGAGAGAAGGATAACAGAGAGAAAAGGAACACAGAGAGACAATAGGAACACAGAGAGAGAAGGAACACAGAGACAGAAGGGTCACAGAGAGAAAAGGAACACCGAGTGAGAAAAGCAACACAGAGAGAAAAGGAACACAGAGAGAAAACGAACACAGAGAGAGAAGGAACACAGAGAGAAATGGAACACAGAGCAAGAAGGAACACAGAGATAAAGGGAACACAGAGAGAAAAGGAACACAGTGAGAGAAAAGGAACACAGAGAGAGAAGGAACACAGAGAGAAAAGGAACACAGAGAGGGAATGAACACAGAGAAAAGGAACACAGAGAGGAAAGGAACACAGAGAGAGAAGGAACACAGAGAAAAGGAAAGCAGAGAGAAAAGGAACACAGAGAGAGAAGGAACACAGAGAGGGAAGGATCACAGAGAGAAAAGTAACACAGAGAGAAAAGGAACACAGTGAGTAAAGTAACACAGAGAGGAAAGGATCACAGAGAGAGAAGGAGCCCAGCGAGAAAAGGGACACAGAGAGAGAAGGATCAGAGAGAGAGAAGGAACACAAAGGGAAATGGAACACAGACAGAAAAGAAACACAGAGAGAGAAGGATCACAGAGAGAAAACGAACATAGAGAGAAAAGGAACACAGTGTGAAAAGGAACACAGAGAGAGAAGGAACACAGAGAAAAATGGAACACAGAGAGAGATGAAACACATAGAGAAAAGGAACACAGAGAGAGAAGGAACAAACAGAGAGAAGGATAACAGAGAGAAAAGGAACACAGAGAGACAATAGGAACACAAAGAGAGAAGGAACACAGAGACAGAAGGGTCACAGAGAGAAAAGGAACACCAAGTGAGAAAAGGAACACAGAGAGAAAAGGAACACAGAGAGAAAACGAACACAGAGAGAGAAGGAACACAGAGAGAAATGGAACACAGAGCAAGAAGGAACACAGAGATAAAGGGAACAGAGAGAGAGAAGGAACACAGAGAGAAAAGGAACAGAGAGAGAGACGGAACACAGAGAGAAAAGGAACAGAGAGAGAGAAGGAACAGAGAGAGAGAAGGAACACAGAGAGAAATGGAACACAGAGCAAGAAGGAACACAGAGATAAAGGGAACAGAGAGAGAGAAGGAACACAGAGATAAAGGGAACAGAGAGAGAGAAGGAACACAGAGAGAAAAGGAACAGAGAGAGAGAAGGAACACAGAGAGAAAAGGAACACAGAGAGAAAAGGAACAGAGAGAGAGAAGGAACACAGAGAGAAAAGGAACAGAGAGAGAGAAGGAACACAGGGAGAGAAGGAACACAGAGAGAAAAGGAACACAGAGAGAGAAGGAACACAGAGAGAAAAGGAACACCGAGCGAGAAAAGGAACAGAGAGAGAGAAGGAACACAGAGAGAAAAGGAACACAGAGAGAAAAGGAACAGAGAGAGAGAAGGAACACAGAGAGAAAAGGAACAGAGAGAGAGAAGGAACACAGGGAGAGAAGGAACACAGAGAGAAAAGGAACACAGAGAGAGAAGGAACACAGAGAGAAAAGGAACACCGAGCGAGAAAAGGAACAGAGAGAGAGAAGGAACACAGAGAGAAAAGGAACCCAGAGAGAGAAGGAACACAGAGATGGAAGGAACACAGAGAGAAAAGGAACGCAGAGACAAAACGAAAACAGAGTGAGAAGGAACACAGAGGGAGAAGGATCACAGTGAGAAAAGGAACACAGAGAGGAAAGGAACACAGAGAGAGAAGGAACATGCGGAGAAATGGAACACAGAGAGAAAAGGAACACAGAGAGAGAAAGTTCACCGAGAGAGAAGGAACACAAAGGGAAAAGGAACACAGAGAGAAAAGGAGCACAGAGAGAGAAGGATCACAGTGAGAAAAGGAACACAGAGAGTAAAGCAACACAGTTAGAAAAGGAACACAAAAAGGAAAGGAACACAGAGAGAGAAGGAACACAGAGAAAAGGAACGCAGAGAGAAAAGGAACACAGTGAGTAAAGTAACACAGAGAGGAAAGGAACACAGAGAGAGAAGGAATACAGAGAGAAAAGGAACACAGAGAGAGACGGATCAGAGAGAGAGAAGGAACACAAAGGGAAATGGAACAAAGAGAGAAAAGAAACACAGAGAGAGAAGGATCACAGAGAGAAAAGGAACATAGAGAGTAAAGGAACACAGTGTGAAAAGTAACACAGAGAGAGAAGGAACACAGAGAGAAATGGAACAAAGAGAGAGACGGAACATAGAGAGAAAAGGAACACAGAGAGAGATGGAGCACATAGAGAAAAGGAACACAGAGAGAGAAGGAACAAACAGAGAGAAGGATAACAGAGAGAAAAGGAACACAGAGAGACAATAGGAACACAGAGAGAGAAGGAACACAGAGACAGAAGGGTCACAGAGAGAAAAGGAACACCGAGTGAGAAAAGCAACACAGAGAGAAAAGGAACACAGAGAGAAAACGAACACAGAGAGAGAAGGAACACAGAGAGAAATGGAACACAGAGCAAGAAGGAACACAGAGATAAAGGGAACACAGAGAGAAAAGGAACACAGAGAGAGAAAAGGAACACAGAGAGAGAAGGAACACAGAGAGAAAAGGAACACAGAGAGAGAAGGAACACACAGAGAGAAGGATAACAGAGAGAAAAGGAACACAGAGAGACAAAGGGAACACAGAGAGAAAAGGAGCACCGAGCGAGAAAAGGAACACAGAGAGAGAAGGAACACAGAGAGAGAAGGAACACAGTGAGAAAAGGAACACAGAGAGAGAAGGAACAGAGAGAGGGAAGGAACACAGAGAGAAAAGGAACGCAGGGACAAAACGAAAACAGAGAGAGAAGGAACACAGAGGGAGAAGGATCACAGAGAGAAAAGGTACACAGTGAGAAAAGGAACACAGTGAGAAAAGGAACACAGAGAGGAAAGGAACACAGAGAGAGAAGGAACACACGGAGAAATGGAATACAGAGTCAAAAGGAACACAGAGAGAGAAGGATCACCGAGAGAGAGGGAACACAAAGGGAAAAGGAACACAGAGGGAAAAGGAGCCCAGAGAGAGAAGGATCACAGAGAGAAAAGGAACACAGAGAGAAAAGCAACACAGTTAGAAAAGGAACACAGAGAGGAAAGGAACAGAGAGAGAAAAGGAACACAGAGAGAGATGGAACACAGAGTGAGATGGAACACATAGAGAAAAGGAACACAGACAGAGAAGGAACAAACAGGGAAAAGGATAACAGAGAGAAAAGGAACACAGAGAGACAATAGGAACACAGAGAGAGAAGGAACACAGAGACAGAAGTGTCACAGAGAGAAAAGGAACACCGAGAGAGAAAAGCAACACAGAGAGAGAAGGAACACAGAGAGAAATGGAACACAGAGAAAGCGGGAACACATAGATAAAGGGAACACAGAGAGAAAAGGAACAGAGAGAGAGAAGCAACACAGTTAGAAAAGGAACACAGAGAGGAAAGGAACACAGAGAGGGAAGGAACACAGAGAAAAGGAACACAGAGAGGAAAGGAACACAGAGCGAGAAGGAACACAGAGAAAAGGAAAGCAGAGAGAAAAGGAACACAGAGAGAGAAGGAACACAGAGAGGGAAGGATCACAGAGAGAAAAGTAACACAGAGAGAAAAGGAACACAGTGAGTAAAGTAACACAGAGAGGAAAGGATCACAGAGAGAGAAGGAGCCCAGAGAGAAAAGGGACACAGAGAGAGAAGGATCAGAGAGAGAGAAGGAACACAAAGGGAAATGGAACACAGACAGAAAAGAAACACAGAGAGAGAAGGATCACAGAGAGAAAACGAACATAGAGAGAAAAGGAACACAGTGTGAAAAGGAACACAGAGAGAGAAGGAACACAGAGAAAAATGGAACACAGAGAGAGATGAAACACATAGAGAAAAGGAACACAGAGAGAGAAGGAACAAACAGAGAGAAGGATAACTGAGAGAAAAGGAACACAGAGAGACAAGAGGAGCACAGCTTGAGAAGGAACACAGAGACAGAAGGGTCACAGAGAGAAAAGGAACACCGAGTGAGAAAAGGAACATAGAGAGAAAAGGAACACAGAGAGAAAACGAACACAGAGAGAGAAGGAACACAGAGAGAAATGGAACACAGAGCAAGAAGGAACACAGAGATAAAGGGAACAGAGAGAGAGAGAAGGAACACAGAGAGAAAAGGAACAGAGAGAGAGAAGGAACACAGAGAGAAAAGAAACAGAGAGAGAGAAGGAACAGAGAGAGAGAAGGAACACAGAGAGAAATGGAACACAGAGCAAGAAGGAACACAGAGATAAAGGGAACAGAGAGAGAGAAGGAACACAGAGATAAAGGAAACAGAGAGAGAGAAGGAACACAGAGAGAAAAGGAACAGAGAGAGAGAAGGAACACAGAGAGAAAAGGAACACAGAGAGAAAAGGAACAGAGAGAGAGAAGGAACACAGAGAGAAAAGGAACAGAGAGAGAGAAGGAACACAGGGAGAGAAGGAACACAGAGACAAAAGGAACACAGAGAGAGAAGGAACACAGAGAGAAAAGAACACAGAGAAAAGGAACACAGAGAGAGAAAAGGAACACAGAGAGAGAAGGAACACAGAGAGAAAAGGATCACAGAGAGAGATGGAACACATAGAGAAAAGGAACACAGAGAGAGAAGGAACACATAGAGAGAAGGCTCACAGAGAGAAATGGAACACCGAGCGAGAAAAGGAACACAGAGAGAGAAGGAACACAGAGAGAGAAGGAACACAGTGAGAAAAGGAACACAGAGAGAGAAGGAACACAGTGAGGAAAGGAACACAGAGAGAGAAGGAACACACGGAGAAATGGAACACTGAGAGAAAAGGAACACAGAGAGAAAAGCAACACAGCTAGAAAAGGAACACAGAGAGGAAAGGAACACAGAGAGAGAAGGAACACAGAGAGAGAAGGATAACAGAGAGAGAAGGAACACAGAGACAGAAGGGTCACAGAGAGAAAAGGAACACCGAGTGAGAAAAGGAACACAGAGAGAAATGGAACACAGAGAGAAAACGAACACAGAGAGAGAAGGAACACAGAGAGAAATGGAACACAGAGCAAGAAGGAACACACAGATAAAGGGAACAGTGAGAGAGAAGGAACACAGAGAGAAAAGGAACAGAGAGAGAGACGGAACACAGAGAGAAAAGGAACAGAGAGAGAGAAGGAACAGAGAGAGAGAAGGAACACAGAGAGAAATGGAACACAGAGCAAGAAGGAACACAGAGATAAAGGGAACAGAGAGAGAGAAGGAACACAGAGATAAAGGAAACAGAGAGAGAGAAGGAACACAGAGAGAAAAGGAACAGAGAGAGAGAAGGAACACAGAGAGAAAAGGAACACAGAGAGAAAAGGAACAGAGAGAGAGAAGGAACACAGAGAGAAAAGGAACAGAGAGAGAGAAGGAACACAGGGAGAGAAGGAACACAGAGAGAAAAGGAACACAGAGAGAGAAGGAACACAGAGAGAAAAGAACACAGAGAAAAGGAACACAGAGAGAGAAAAGGAACACAGAGAGAGAAGGAACACAGAGAGAAAAGGATCACAGAGAGAGATGGAACACATAGAGAAAAGGAACACAGAGAGAGAAGGAACACATAGAGAGAAGGATCACCGAGAGAAATGGAACACCGAGCGAGAAAAGGAACACAGAGAGAGAAGGAACACAGAGAGAGAAGGAACACAGTGAGAAAAGGAACACAGAGAGAGAAGGAACACAGTGAGGAAAGGAACACAGAGAGAGAAGGAACACACGGAGAAATGGAACACTGAGAGAAAAGGAACACAGAGAGAAAAGCAACACAGCTAGAAAAGGAACACAGAGAGGAAAGGAACAGAGAGAGAGAAGGAACAGAGAGAGAGAAGGAACACAGAGAGAAATGGAACACAGAGCAAGAAGGAACACAGAGATAAAGGGAACAGAGAGAGAGAAGGAACACAGAGATAAAGGAAACAGAGAGAGAGAAGGAACACAGAGAGAAAAGGAACAGAGAGAGAGAAGGAACACAGAGAGAAAAGGAACACAGAGAGAAAAGGAACAGAGAGAGAGAAGGAACACAGAGAGAAAAGGAACAGAGAGAGAGAAGGAACACAGGGAGAGAAGGAACACAGAGAGAAAAGGAACACAGAGAGAGAAGGAACACAGAGAGAAAAGAACACAGAGAAAAGGAACACAGAGAGAGAAAAGGAACACAGAGAGAGAAGGAACACAGAGAGAAAAGGATCACAGAGAGAGATGGAACACATAGAGAAAAGGAACACAGAGAGAGAAGGAACACATAGAGAGAAGGATCACCGAGAGAAATGGAACACCGAGCGAGAAAAGGAACACAGAGAGAGAAGGAACACAGAGAGAGAAGGAACACAGTGAGAAAAGGAACACAGAGAGAGAAGGAACACAGGGAGAATAGGAACACTGAGAGAAAAGGAACACAGAGAGAAAAGCAACACAGCTAGAAAAGGAACACAGAGAGGAAAGGAACACAGAGAGAGAAGGAACACAGAGAGAGAAGGATAACAGAGAGAGAAGGAACACAGAGACAGAAGGGTCACAGAGAGAAAAGGAACACCGAGTGAGAAAAGGAACACAGAGAGAAATGGAACACAGAGAGAAAACGAACACAGAGAGAGAAGGAACACAGAGAGAAATGGAACACAGAACAAGAAGGAACACAGAGATAAAGGGAACACAGAGAGAAAAGGAACAGAGAGAGAGAAAGAGCACAGAGAGAAAAGGAACACAGAGAGAATAGGAACACAGAGAGAAAAGTAGCACAGAGGGAGGAGGATCACAGAGAGAAAAGGAACACAGTTAGAAAAGAAAAACAGAGAGGAAAGGAACACAGAGAGAGAAGGAACACAGAGAAAAGGAGCGCAGTGAGAAAAGGAACACATAGAGAGAAGGAACACAGAGAGGGAAGGATCACAGAGAGAACAGAAACACAGTGAAAAGGAACACAGTGAGTAAAGGTACACAGAGAGGAAAGGAACACAGGGAGAGAAGGATCACAGAGAGAGAAGGAACACAAAGGGAAATGGAACACAGAGAGAAAAGAAACACAGAGAGAGAAGGAACACAGAGAGACATGGAACACAGAGAGAGAAGGATCATAGAGAGAGAAGGAACACAAAGGGAAATGGAACACAGAGAGAAAAGAAACACAGAGAGAGAAGGAACACAGAGAGACATGGAACAAAGAGAGAGAAGGAACACAGAGAGAAAAGGAACACACAGAGAAAAGGAACACAGAGAGAGAAAAGGAACACAGAGAGAGAAGGAACACAGAGAGAAAAGGAAGTCAGAGAGAGAAGGAGCACAGAGAGAGAAGGAACACAGAGAGGAAAGGAACAAAGAGAGAAACGGAACACAGAGAGAAAACGAATACGCAGAGAGAAGGAACACAGAGAGAAAAGGAACACAGAGAGACAAGAAACACAGAGAGAGAGGGAACACAGAGAGAAAAGGAACACAGAGAGAGAAGGAACAGAGGGAGAGAAGGAACAAAGAGAGAAAAGGAACACAGAGAGAGAAGGAACACAGAGAGAAAAGCAACACAGTTAGAAAAGGAACACAGAGAGGAAAGGAACAGAGAGAGAAAAGGAACACAGAGAGAGATGGAACACAGAGTGAGATGGAACAAATAGAGAAAGGCAACACAGAGAGACATGGAACACAGAGAGAGAAGGATCATAGAGAGAGAAGGAACACAAAGGGAAATGGAACACAGAGAGAAAAGAAACACAGAGAGAGAAGGAACACAGAGAGACATGGAACAAAGAGAGAGAAGGAACACAGAGAGAAAAGGAACACACAGAGAAAAGGAACACAGAGAGAGAAAAGGAACACAGAGAGAGAAGGAAGACAGAGAGAAAAGGAAGTCAGAGAGAGAAGGAGCACAGAGAGAGAAGGAACACAGAGAGGAAAGGAACAAAGAGAGAAACGGAACTCAGAGAGAAAACGAACACGCAGAGAGAAGGAACACAGAGAGAAAAGGAACACAGAGAGACAAGAAACACAGAGAGAGAGGGAACACACAGAGAAAAGGAACACAGAGAGAGAAAAGGAACACAGAGAGGAAAGGAACAGAGAGAGAAAAGGAACACAGAGAGAGATGGAACACAGAGTGAGATGGAACAAATAGAGAAAAGGAACACAGAGAGAGAAGGAACAAACAGGGAAAAGAATAACAGAGAGAAAAGGAACACAGAGAGACAATAGGAACACAGAGAGAGAAGGAACACAGAGACAGAAGTGTCACAGAGAGAAAAGGAACACAGAGAGGAAAGGAACACAGAGAGAGAAGGAACACGCGGAGAAATGGAACACAGAGAGAAAAGGAACACAGAGAGAGAAAGTTCACCGAGAGAGAAGGAACACAAAGGGAAAAGGAACACAGAGAGAAAAGGAGCACAGAGAGAGAAGGATCACAGTGAGAAAAGGAACACAGAGAGTAAAGCAACACAGTTAGAAAAGGAACACAAAAAGGAAAGGAACACACAGAGAGAAGGAACACAGAGAAAAGGAACGCAGAGAGAAAAGGAACACAGTGAGTAAAGTAACACAGAGAGGAAAGGAACACAGAGAGAGAAGGAATACAGAGAGAAAAGGAACACAGAGAGAGACGGATCAGAGAGAGAGAAGGAACACAAAGGGAAATGGAACAAAGAGAGAAAAGGAACACAGTGAGTAAAGTAACACAGAGAGGAAAGGAACACAGAGAGAGAAGGATCACAGAGAGAAAAGGAACATAGAGCGTAAAGGAACACAGTGTGAAAAGTAACACGGAGAGAGAAGGAACACAGAGAGAAATGGAACAAAGAGAGAGACGGAACATAGAGAGAAAAGGAACACAGAGATAGATGGAACACATAGAGAAAAGGAACACAGAGAGAGAAGGAACAAACAGAGAGAAGGATAACAGAGAGAAAAGGAACACAGAGAGACAATAGGAACACAGAGAGAGAAGGAACACAGAGACAGAAGGGTCACAGAGAGAAAAGGAACACCGAGTGAGAAAAGGAACACAGAGAGAAAAGGAACACAGAGAGAAAACGAACACAGAGAGAGAAGGAACACAGAGAGAAATGGAACACAGAGAGAAATGGAACACAGAGCAAGAAGGAACACAGAGATAAAGGGAACAGAGAGAGAGAAGGAACACAGAGAGAAAAGGAACAGAGAGAGAGAAGGAACACAGAGAGAAAAGGAACAGAGAGAGACAAGGATCACAGAGTGAAAAGGAACACAGAGAGAAAAGCAACACAGCTAGAAAAGGAACACAGACAGGAAAGGAACACAGAGAGAGAAGGAACACAGAGAGAGAAGGATAACAGAGAGAGAAGGAACACAGAGACAGAAGGAACACAGAGAGAAAAGGAACACAGAGAGAGAAGGAACACAGAGAGAAAAGGAACACAGAGAGAGAAGGAGCACAGAGAGAGAAGGAACACAGAGAGATAAGAAAGACAGACAGAAAAGGAACACAGAGAGAAAAGGAACTCAGAGAGAGAACGGACACAGAGAGAAAAGGAACACAGTGAGAGAAGGAACACAGAGAGAAGGAACACAGAGAGAAAAGGAACACAGAGAGAAAAGGAAGACAGACAGAAAAGGAACACAGAGAAAAGGAACACAGAGAGAAATGGAACTCAGAGAGAGAACGAACACAGAGAGAAAAGGAACACAGTGAGAGAAGGAACACAGAGAGAAGGAACACAGAGAGAAAAGGAACGCAGAGAGAAAAGGAGTACAGAGAGAAAAGGAATGCAGAGAGAAGGAACACAGAGAGAGATGGAACATTGAGAGAAAAGGAACACAGAGAGAGCAGGAACACAGTGAGAGAAGGAACACAGAGGGAAGGAACACAGAGAGATAAGGAACACAGAGAGAGAAGGAGCACAGAGAGAGAACGAACACAGAGAGAAAGGGAACACAGAGAGACAAGAAACACAGAGAGAAAAGGAACACAGAGAGAAAAGGAACACAGAGAGAGAAGGAACATAGAGGGAAAAGAAACACAGAGAGAGAAGGAACACAGAGAGAGAGGGAACACAGAGAGAGAAGGAACACAAGAGAGAAGGAAAACAGAGATAAAAGGAACACAGAGACAAAAGGAACAAACAGAGAGAAAAGGAACACACAGAGAGAAAGAACACAGAGACAAAAGGAACACAGAGAGAAAAGGAACGAATAGAGAGATGGAACACACAAAGAGAAAAGGAACACAGAGAGAGAGAAGGAACACAGTGAGAGAAGGAACACAGAGGGAAGGAACACAGAGAGATAAGGAAGACAGAGAGAGAAGGAGCACAGAGAGAGAAGGAACACAGAGAGGAAAGGAACAAAGAGAGAAACGGAACTCAGAGAGAAAACGAACACGCAGAGAGAAGGAACACAGAGAGAAAAGGAACACAGAGAGACAAGAAACACAGAGAGAGAGGGAACACACAGAGAAAAGGAACACAGAGAGAGAAAAGGAACACAGAGAGGAAAGGAACAGAGAGAGAAAAGGAACACAGAGAGAGATGGAACACAGAGTGAGATGGAACAAATAGAGAAAAGGAACACAGAGAGAGAAGGAACAAACAGGGAAAAGAATAACAGAGAGAAAAGGAACACAGAGAGACAATAGGAACACAGAGAGAGAAGGAACACAGAGACAGAAGTGTCACAGAGAGAAAAGGAACACAGAGAGGAAAGGAACACAGAGAGAGAAGGAACACGCGGAGAAATGGAACACAGAGAGAAAAGGAACACAGAGAGAGAAAGTTCACCGAGAGAGAAGGAACACAAAGGGAAAAGGAACACAGAGAGAAAAGGAGCACAGAGAGAGAAGGATCACAGTGAGAAAAGGAACACAGAGAGTAAAGCAACACAGTTAGAAAAGGAACACAAAAAGGAAAGGAACACACAGAGAGAAGGAACACAGAGAAAAGGAACGCAGAGAGAAAAGGAACACAGTGAGTAAAGTAACACAGAGAGGAAAGGAACACAGAGAGAGAAGGAATACAGAGAGAAAAGGAACACAGAGAGAGACGGATCAGAGAGAGAGAAGGAACACAAAGGGAAATGGAACAAAGAGAGAAAAGGAACACAGTGAGTAAAGTAACACAGAGAGGAAAGGAACACAGAGAGAGAAGGATCACAGAGAGAAAAGGAACATAGAGCGTAAAGGAACACAGTGTGAAAAGTAACACGGAGAGAGAAGGAACACAGAGAGAAATGGAACAAAGAGAGAGACGGAACATAGAGAGAAAAGGAACACAGAGATAGATGGAACACATAGAGAAAAGGAACACAGAGAGAGAAGGAACAAACAGAGAGAAGGATAACAGAGAGAAAAGGAACACAGAGAGACAATAGGAACACAGAGAGAGAAGGAACACAGAGACAGAAGGGTCACAGAGAGAAAAGGAACACCGAGTGAGAAAAGGAACACAGAGAGAAAAGGAACACAGAGAGAAAACGAACACAGAGAGAGAAGGAACACAGAGAGAAATGGAACACAGAGAGAAATGGAACACAGAGCAAGAAGGAACACAGAGATAAAGGGAACAGAGAGAGAGAAGGAACACAGAGAGAAAAGGAACAGAGAGAGAGAAGGAACACAGAGAGAAAAGGAACAGAGAGAGACAAGGATCACAGAGTGAAAAGGAACACAGAGAGAAAAGCAACACAGCTAGAAAAGGAACACAGACAGGAAAGGAACACAGAGAGAGAAGGAACACAGAGAGAGAAGGATAACAGAGAGAGAAGGAACACAGAGACAGAAGGAACACAGAGAGAAAAGGAACACAGAGAGAGAAGGAACACAGAGAGAAAAGGAACACAGAGAGAGAAGGAGCACAGAGAGAGAAGGAACACAGAGAGATAAGAAAGACAGACAGAAAAGGAACACAGAGAGAAAAGGAACTCAGAGAGAGAACGGACACAGAGAGAAAAGGAACACAGTGAGAGAAGGAACACAGAGAGAAGGAACACAGAGAGAAAAGGAACACAGAGAGAAAAGGAAGACAGACAGAAAAGGAACACAGAGAAAAGGAACACAGAGAGAAATGGAACTCAGAGAGAGAACGAACACAGAGAGAAAAGGAACACAGTGAGAGAAGGAACACAGAGAGAAGGAACACAGAGAGAAAAGGAACGCAGAGAGAAAAGGAGTACAGAGAGAAAAGGAATGCAGAGAGAAGGAACACAGAGAGAGATGGAACATTGAGAGAAAAGGAACACAGAGAGAGCAGGAACACAGTGAGAGAAGGAACACAGAGGGAAGGAACACAGAGAGATAAGGAACACAGAGAGAGAAGGAGCACAGAGAGAGAACGAACACAGAGAGAAAGGGAACACAGAGAGACAAGAAACACAGAGAGAAAAGGAACACAGAGAGAAAAGGAACACAGAGAGAGAAGGAACATAGAGGGAAAAGAAACACAGAGAGAGAAGGAACACAGAGAGAGAGGGAACACAGAGAGAGAAGGAACACAAGAGAGAAGGAAAACAGAGATAAAAGGAACACAGAGACAAAAGGAACAAACAGAGAGAAAAGGAACACACAGAGAGAAAGAACACAGAGACAAAAGGAACACAGAGAGAAAAGGAACGAATAGAGAGATGGAACACACAAAGAGAAAAGGAACACAGAGAGAAAAGGAACACAGAGAGAAAAGGAACACAGAGAGGGAAGGAACAGAGAGAGAGAAGGAGCACAGAGAGAAAGGGAACGCAGAGAGAGAAGGAACACAGAGAGAGAAGGAACACAGAGAGAAAAGGAACACAGAGATAAAAGGAACACAGAGAGAAAAGGAACACAGAGAGAGAAGGATCACAGAGAGAAATGGAAAACAGAGAGAGAAGGAACAGAGAGATAGAAGGAACACAGAGAGAAAAGGAACACAGAGAGAAAAGGAACACAGAGAGAGAAGGAACACGGAGAGAGAAGGAACACGGAGAGAAAAGGAACACAGAGAGAGGAGGAACACAGAGAGAGAGACGGAAAACAGTGATAAAAGGAACACAGAGAGAGAAGGAACACAGAGAGAAAAGGAACACAAAGAGAGAAGGAACACAGAGAGAAAAGGAACACAGAGAGAGAAGGAGCACAGAGAGAGAAGGAACACAGAGAGATAAGAAAGACAGACAGAAAAGGAACACAGAGAGAAAAGGAACTCAGAGAGAGAACGGACACAGAGAGAAAAGGAACACAGTGAGAGAAGGAACACAGAGAGAAGGAACACGAGAGAAAAGGAACACAGAGAGAAAAGGAAGACAGACAGAAAAGGAACACAGAGAGAAAAGGAACACAGAGAGAAATGGAACTCAGAGAGAGAACGAACACAGAGAGAAAAGGAACACAGTGAGAGAAGGAACACAGAGAGAAGGAACACAGAGAGAAAAGGAACACAGAGAGAAAAGGAGTACAGAGAGAAAAGGAATGCAGAGAGAAGGAACACAGAGAGAGATGGAACATTGAGAGAAAAGGAACACAGAGAGAGAAGGAACACAGTGAGAGAAGGAACACAGAGGGAAGGAACACAGAGAGAAAAGGAACACAGAGAGAGAAGGAACACAGAGAGAGAAGGAAAACAGAGATAAAAGGAACACAGAGACAAAAGGAACAAACAGAGAGAAAAGGAACACACAGAGAGAAAGAACACAGAGACAAAAGGAACACAGAGAGAAAAGGAACAGAGAGAGAGATGGAACACACAAAGAGAAAAGGAACACAGAGAGAAAAGGAACACAGAGAGAAAAGGAACACAGAGAGAGAAGGAACAGAGAGAGAGAAGGAGCACAGAGAGAAAGGGAACGCAGAGAGAGAAGGAACACAGAGAGAGAAGGAACACAGAGAGAAAAGGAACACAGAGAGAAAAGGAACACAGAGACAAAAGGAACACAGAGAAAGAAGGATCACAGAGAGAAAAGGAAAACAGAGAGAGAAGGAACAGAGAGATAGAAGGAACACAGAGAGAAAAGGAACACAGAGAGAGAAGGAACACAGAGAGAAAAGGAACACAGAGAGAGAAGGAACAGAGAGAGAGATGGAAAACAGTGATAAAAGGAACACAGAGAGAGAAGGAACACAGAGAGAAAAGGAACACAGAGAGAGAAGGAACACAGAGAGAAAAGGAACACAGAGAGAGAAGGAACAGAGAGAGAGATGGAAAACAGTGATAAAAGGAACACAGAGAGAGAAGGAACACAGAGAGAAAAGGAACACAGAGAGAGAAGGAACACAGAGAGAAAAGGAACACAGAGAGAGAAGGAGCACAGAGAGAGAAGGAACACAGAGAGATAAGAAAGACAGACAGAAAAGGAACACAGAGAGAAAAGGAACTCAGAGAGAGAACGTACACAGAGAGAAAAGGAACACAGTGAGAGAAGGAACACAGAGAGAAGGAACACAGAGAGAAAAGGAACACAGAGAGAAAAGGAAGACAGACAGAAAAGGAACACAGAGAAAAGGAACACAGAGAGAAATGGAACTCAGAGAGAGAACGAACACAGAGAGAAAAGGAACACAGTGAGAGAAGGAACACAGAGAGAAGGAACACAGAGAGAAAAGGAACGCAGAGAGAAAAGGAGTACAGAGAGAAAAGGAATGCAGAGAGAAGGAACACAGAGAGAGATGGAACATTGAGAGAAAAGGAACACAGAGAGAGCAGGAACACAGTGAGAGAAGGAACACAGAGGGAAGGAACACAGAGAGATAAGGAACACAGAGAGAGAAGGAGCACAGAGAGAGAACGAACACAGAGAGAAACGGAACACAGAGAGACAAGAAACACAGAGAGAAAAGGAACACAGAGAGAAAAGGAACACAGAGAGAGAAGGAACACAGAGGGAAAAGAAACACAGAGAGAGAAGGAACACAGAGAGAGAGGGAACACAGAGAGAGAAGGAACACAAGAGAGAAGGAAAACAGTGATAAAAGGAACACAGAGACAAAAGGAACAAACAGAGAGAAAAGGAACACACAGAGAGAAAGAACACAGAGTCAAAAGGAACACAGAGAGAAAAGGAACCAAGAGAGATAGATGGAACACACAAAGAGAAAAGGAACACAGAGAGAAAAGGAACACAGAGAGAAAAGGAACACAGAGAGGGAAGGAACACAGAGATAAAAGGAACACAGAGAGAAAAGGAACACAGAGAGAGAAGGATCACAGAGAGAAAAGGAAAACAGAGAGAGAAGGAACAGAGAGATAGAAGGAACACAGAGAGAAAAGGAACACAGAGAGAAAAGGAACACAGAGAGAGAAGGAACACGGAGAGAGTAGGAACACAGAGAGAAAAGGAACACAGAGAGAGGAGGAACACAGAGAGAGACGGAAAACAGTGATAAAAGGAACACAGAGAGAGAAGGAACACAGAGAGAAAAGGAACACAGAGAGAGAAGGAACACAGAGAGAAAAGGAACACAGAGAGAGAAGGAGCACAGAGAGAGAAGGAACACAGAGAGATAAGAAAGACAGACAGAAAAGGAACACAGAGAGAAAAGGAACTCAGAGAGAGAACGGACACAGAGAGAAAAGGAACACAGTGAGAGAAGGAACACAGAGAGAAGGAACACGAGAGAAAAGGAACACAGAGAGAAAAGGAAGACAGACAGAAAAGGAACACAGAGAGAAAAGGAACACAGAGAGAAATGGAACTCAGAGAGAGAACGAACACAGAGAGAAAAGGAACACAGTGAGAGAAGGAACACAGAGAGAAGGAACACAGAGAGAAAAGGAACACAGAGAGAAAAGGAGTACAGAGAGAAAAGGAATGCAGAGAGAAGGAACACAGAGAGAGATGGAACATTGAGAGAAAAGGAACACAGAGAGAGAAGGAACACAGTGAGAGAAGGAACACAGAGGGAAGGAACACAGAGAGATAAGGAACACAGAGAGAGAAGGAGCACAGAGAGAGAACGAACACAGAGAGAAACGGAACACAGAGAGACAAGAAACACAGAGAGAAAAGGAACACAGAGAGAAAAGGAACACAGAGAGAGAAGGAACATAGAGGGAAAAGAAACACAGAGAGAGAAGGAACACAGAGAAAGAGGGAACACAGAGAGAAAAGGAACACAGAGAGAGAAGGAACAGAGAGAGAGAAGGAACACAGAGAGAAAGGGAACACTGAGAGAGAAGGAAAACAGAGATAAAAGGAACACAGAGAGAGAAGGAACACAGAGAGAAAAGGAACACAGAGAGAGAAGGAACACAGAGAGAAAAGGAACACAGAGAGAGAAGGAGCACAGAGAGAGAAGGAACACAGAGAGATAAGGAAGACAGACAGAAAAGGAACACAGAGAGAAAAGGAACACAGAGAGAAATGGAACTCAGAGAGAGAACGAACACAGAGAGAAAAGGAACACCGTGAGAGAAGGAACACAGAGAGAAGGAACACAGAGAGAAAAGGAACACAGAGAGAAAAGGAGCACAGAGAGAAAAGGAACGCAGAGAGAAGGATCACAGAGAGAGATGGAACATTGAGAGAAAAGGAACACAGAGAGAGAAGGAACACAGCGAGAGAAGGAACACAGAGAGAAGGAACTCAGAGAGAGAAGGAACACAGAGGGAAGGAACACAGAGAGAGAAGGAACGCAGAGAGAAAAGGAGGACAGACAGAAAAGGAACACAGAGAGAAAAGGAACACAGAGAGAAATGGAACTCAGAGAGAGGACGAACACAGAGAGAAAAGGAACACAGTGAGAGAATGAACACAGAGAGAAGGAAAACAGAGAGAAAAGGAACATAGAGAGAAAAGGAGCACAGAGAGAAAAGGAACGCAGAGAGAAGGAACACAGAGAGAGATGGATCATTGAGAGAAAAGGAACACAGAGAGAGAGAAGGAACACAGTGAGAGAAGGAACACAGAGGGAAGGAACACAGAGAGATAAGGAAGACAGAGAGAGAAGGAGCACGGAGAGAGAAGGAACACAGAGAGAAAAGGAACAAAGACAGAAAAGGAACACAGAGAGAAAATGAACACGCAGAGAGAAGGAACACAGAGAGAAAAGGAACACAGAGAGACATGAAACACAGAGAGAGAGGGAACACAGAGAGAAAAGGAACACAGAGAGAGAAGGAGCACAGAGAGAGATGGAACACAGAGAGAGATGGAACACACGAAGGGAAAAGGAACACAGAGAGAAAAGGTACGCAGAGAGAAGGAACACAGAGAGAGATGGAACATTGAGAGAAAAGGAACACAGAGAGAGAAGGAACACAGTGAGAGAAGGAACACAGAGGGAAGGAACACAGAGAGATAAGGAACACAGAGAGAGAAGGAGCACAGAGAGAGAAGGAACACAGAGAGAAAAGGAACAAAGAGAGAAAAGGAACACAGAGAGAAAAGGAACACAGAGAGAGAAGGAACAGAGAGAGAGAAGGAGCACAGAGAGAAAGGGAACGCAGAGAGAGAAGGAACACAGAGAGAGAAGGAACACAGAGAGAAAAGGAACACAGAGAGAAAAGGAACACAGAGACAAAAGGAACACAGAGAGAGAAGGATCACAGAGAGAAAAGGAAAACAGAGAGAGAAGGAACAGAGAGATAGAAGGAACACAGAGAGAAAAGGAACACAGAGAGAAAAGGAACACAGAGAGAGAAGGAACACGGAGAGAAGGAACACAGAGAGAAAAGGAACACAGAGAGAGAGGGAACACAGAGAGAGACGGAAAACAGTGATAAAAGGAACACAGAGAGAGAAGGAACACAGAGAGAAAAGGAACACAGAGAGAGAAGGAACACAGAGAGAAAAGGAACACAGAGAGAGAAGGAGCACAGAGAGAGAGAAGGAACACAGAGAGATAAGAAAGACAGACAGAAAAGGAACACAGAGAGAAAAGGAACTCAGAGAGAGAACGGACACAGAGAGAAAAGGAACACAGTGAGAGAAGGAACACAGAGAGAAGGAACACGAGAGAAAAGGAACACAGAGAGAAAAGGAAGACAGACAGAAAAGGAACACAGAGAGAAAAGGAACACAGAGAGAAATGGAACTCAGAGAGAGAACGAACACAGAGAGAAAAGGAACACAGTGAGAGAAGGAACACAGAGAGCAGGAACACAGAGAGAAAAGGAACACAGAGAGAAAAGGAGTACAGAGAGAAAAGGAATGCAGAGAGAAGGAACACAGAGAGAGATGGAACATTGAGAGAAAAGGAACACAGAGAGAGAAGGAACACAGTGAGAGAAGGAACACAGAGGGAAGGAACACAGAGAGATAAGGAACACAGAGAGAGAAGGAGCACAGAGAGAGAACGAACACAGAGAGAAACGGAACACAGAGAGACAAGAAACACAGAGAGAAAAGGAACACAGAGAGAAAAGGAACACAGAGAGAGAAGGAACATAGAGGGAAAAGAAACACAGAGAGAGAAGGAACACAGAGAAAGAGGGAACACAGAGAGAAAAGGAACACAGAGAGAGAAGGAACACAGAGAGAAAAGGAACACAGAGAGAGATGGAACACAGAGAGAAAAGGAACACAGAGAGAGAAGGAGCACAGAGAGAGAAGGAACACAGAGAGATAAGGAATTCAGACAGAAAAGGAACACAGAGAGAAAAGGAACACAGAGAGAAATGGAACTCAGAGAGAGAACGAACACAGAGAGAAAAGGAACACCGTGAGAGAAGGAACACAGAGAGAAGGAACACAGAGAGAAAAGGAACACAGAGAGAAAAGGAGCACAGAGAGAAAAGGAACGCAGAGAGAAGGATCACAGAGAGAGATGGAACATTGAGAGAAAAGGAACACAGAGAGAAGGAACTCAGAGAGAGAAGGAACACAGAGGGAAGGAACACAGAGAGAGAAGGAACACAGAGAGAAAAGGAGGACAGACAGAAAAGGAACACAGAGAGAAAAGGAACACAGAGAGAAATGGAACTCAGAGAGAGGACGAACACAGAGAGAAAAGGAACACAGTGAGAGAATGAACACAGAGAGAAGGAAAACAGAGAGAAACGGAACACAGAGAGAAAAGGAGCACAGAGAGAAAAGGAACGCAGAGAGAAGGAACACAGAGAGAAGGAACACGAGAGAAAAGGAACACAGAGAGAAAAGGAAGACAGACAGAAAAGGAACACAGAGAGAAAAGGAACACAGAGAGAAATGGAACTCAGAGAGAGAACGAACACAGAGAGAAAAGGAACACAGTGAGAGAAGGAACACAGAGAGAAGGAACACAGAGAGAAAAGGAACACAGAGAGAAAAGGAGTACAGAGAGAAAAGGAATGCAGAGAGAAGGAACACAGAGAGAGATGGAACATTGAGAGAAAAGGAACACAGAGAGAGAAGGAACACAGTGAGAGAAGGAACACAGAGGGAAGGAACACAGAGAGAAAAGGAACACAGAGAGAGAAGGAACACAGAGAGAGAAGGAAAACAGAGATAAAAGGAACACAGAGACAAAAGGAACAAACAGAGAGAAAAGGAACACACAGAGAGAAAGAACACAGAGACAAAAGGAACACAGAGAGAGATGGAACACACAAAGAGAAAAGGAACACAGAGAGAAAAGGAACACAGAGAGAAAAGGAACACAGAGAGAGAAGGAACAGAGAGAGAGAAGGAGCACAGAGAGAAAGGGAACGCAGAGAGAGAAGGAACACAGAGAGAGAAGGAACACAGAGAGAAAAGGAACACAGAGAGAAAAGGAACACAGAGAGAAAAGGAACACAGAGAAAGAAGGATCACAGAGAGAAAAGGAAAACAGAGAGAGAAGGAACAGAGAGATAGAAGGAACACAGAGAGAAAAGGAACACAGAGAGAGAAGGAACACAGAGAGAAAAGGAACACAGAGAGAGAAGGAACAGAGAGAGAGATGGAAAACAGTGATAAAAGGAACACAGAGAGAGAAGGAACACAGAGAGAAAAGGAACACAGAGAGAGAAGGAACACAGAGAGAAAAGGAACACAGAGAGAGAAGGAGCACAGAGAGAGAAGGAACACAGAGAGATAAGAAAGACAGACAGAAAAGGAACACAGAGAGAAAAGGAACTCAGAGAGAGAACATACACAGAGAGAAAAGGAACACAGTGAGAGAAGGAACACAGAGAGAAGGAACACAGAGAGAAAAGGAACACAGAGAGAAAAGGAAGACAGACAGAAAAGGAACACAGAGAAAAGGAACACAGAGAGAAATGGAACTCAGAGAGAGAACGAACACAGAGAGAAATGGAACACAGTGAGAGAAGGAACACAGAGAGAAGGAACACAGAGAGAAAAGGAACGCAGAGAGAAAAGGAGTACAGAGAGAAAAGGAATGCAGAGAGAAGGAACACAGAGAGAGATGGAACATTGAGAGAAAAGGAACACAGAGAGAGCAGGAACACAGTGAGAGAAGGAACACAGAGGGAAGGAACACAGAGAGATAAGGAACACAGAGAGAGAAGGAGCACAGAGAGAGAACGAACACAGAGAGACAAGAAACACAGAGAGACAAGAAACACAGAGAGAAAAGGAACACAGAGAGAAAAGGAACACAGAGAGAGAAGGAACATAGAGGGAAAAGAAACACAGAGAGAGAAGGAACACAGAGAGAGAGGGAACACAGAGAGAGAAGGAACACAAGAGAGAAGGAAAACAGAGATAAAAGGAACACAGAGACAAAAGGAACAAACAGAGAGAAAAGGAACACACAGAGAGAAAGAACACAGAGACAAAAGGAACACAGAGAGAAAAGGAACAAAGAGAGAGATGGAACACACAAAGAGAAAAGGAACACAGAGAGAAAAGGAACACAGAGAGAAAAGGAACACAGAGAGGGAAGGAACACAGAGATAAAAGGAACACAGAGAGAAAAGGAACACAGAGAGAGAAGGATCACAGAGAGAAAAGGAAAACAGAGAGAGAAGGAACAGAGAGATAGAAGGAACACAGAGGGAAGGAACACAGAGAGATAAGGAACACAGAGAGAGAAGGAGCACAGAGAGAGAACGAACACAGAGAGAAACGGAACACAGAGAGACAAGAAACACAGAGAGAAAAGGAACACAGAGAGAAAAGGAACACAGAGAGAGAAGGAACATAGAGGGAAAAGAAACACAGAGAGAGAAGGAACACAGAGAAAGAGGGAACACAGAGAGAAAAGGAACACAGAGAGAGAAGGAACAGAGAGAGAGAAGGAACACAGAGAGAAAAGGAACACTGAGAGAGAAGGAAAACAGAGATAAAAGGAACACAGAGAGAGAAGGAACACAGAGAGAAAAGGAACACAGAGAGAGAAGGAACACAGAGAGAAAAGGAACACAGAGAGAGAAGGAGCACAGAGAGAGAAGGAACACAGAGAGATAAGGAAGACAGACAGAAAAGGAACACAGAGAGAAAAGGAACACAGAGAGAAATGGAACTCAGAGAGAGAACGAACACAGAGAGAAAAGGAACACCGTGAGAGAAGGAACACAGAGAGAAGGAACACAGAGAGAAAAGGAACACAGAGAGAAAAGGAGCACAGAGAGAAAAGGAACGCAGAGAGAAGGATCACAGAGAGAGATGGAACATTGAGAGAAAAGGAACACAGAGAGAAGGAACTCAGAGAGAGAAGGAACACAGAGAGAGAAGGAACACAGAGAGAGAAGGAACACAGAGAGAAAAGGAGGACAGACAGAAAAGGAACACAGAGAGAAAAGGAACACAGAGAGAAATGGAACTCAGAGAGAGGACGAACACAGAGAGAAAAGGAACACAGTGAGAGAATGAACACAGAGAGAAGGAAAACAGAGAGAAAAGGAACACAGAGAGAAAAGGAGCACAGAGAGAAAAGGAACGCAGAGAGAAGGAACACAGAGAGAAAAGGAAGACAGACAGAAAAGGAACACAGAGAGAAAAGGAACACAGAGAGAAATGGAACTCAGAGAGAGAACGAACACAGAGAGAAAAGGAACACAGTGAGAGAAGGAACACAGAGAGAAGGAACACAGTGAGAGAAGGAACACAGAGGGAAGGAACACAGAGAGAAAAGGAACACAGAGAGAGAAGGAACACAGAGAGAGAAGGAAAACAGAGATAAAAGGAACACAGAGACAAAAGGAACAAACAGAGAGAAAAGGAACACACAGAGAGAAAGAACACAGAGACAAAAGGAACACAGAGAGAAAAGGAACACAGAGAGAGATGGAACACACAAAGAGAAAAGGAACACAGAGAGAAAAGGAACACAGAGAGAAAAGGAACACAGAGAGAGAAGGAACAGAGAGAGAGAAGGAGCACAGAGAGAAAGGGAACGCAGAGAGAGAAGGAACACAGAGAGAGAAGGAACACAGAGAGAAAAGGAACACAGAGAGAAAAGGAACACAGAGAGAAAAGGAACACAGAGAAAGAAGGATCACAGAGAGAAAAGGAAAACAGAGAGAGAAGGAACAGAGAGATAGAAGGAACACAGAGAGAAAAGGAACACAGAGAGAGAAGGAACACAGAGAGAAAAGGAACACAGAGAGAGAAGGAACAGAGAGAGAGATGGAAAACAGTGATAAAAGGAACACAGAGAGAGAAGGAACACAGAGAGAAAAGGAACACAGAGAGAGAAGGAACACAGAGAGAAAAGGAACACAGAGAGAGAAGGAGCACAGAGAGAGAAGGAACACAGAGAGACAAGAAAGACAGACAGAAAAGGAACACAGAGAGAAAAGGAACTCAGAGAGAGAACATACACAGAGAGAAAAGGAACACAGTGAGAGAAGGAACACAGAGAGAAGGAACACAGAGAGAAGAGAAACACAGAGAGAAAAGGAAGACAGACAGAAAAGGAACACAGAGAAAAGGAACACAGAGAGAAATGGAACTCAGAGAGAGAACGAACACAGAGAGAAAAGGAACACAGTGAGAGAAGGAACACAGAGAGAAGGAACACAGAGAGAAAAGGAACGCAGAGAGAAAAGGAGTACAGAGAGAAAAGGAATGCAGAGAGAAGGAACACAGAGAGAGATGGAACATTGAGAGAAAAGGAACACAGAGAGAGCAGGAACACAGTGAGAGAAGGAACACAGAGGGAAGGAACACAGAGAGATAAGGAACACAGAGAGAGAAGGAGCACAGAGAGAGAACGAACACAGAGAGAAACGGAACACAGAGAGACAAGAAACACAGAGAGAAAAGGAACACAGAGAGAAAAGGAACACAGAGAGAGAAGGAACATAGAGGGAAAAGAAACACAGAGAGAGAAGGAACACAGAGAGAGAGGGAACACAGAGAGAGAAGGAACACAAGAGAGAAGGAAAACAGAGATAAAAGGAACACAGAGACAAAAGGAACAAACAGAGAGAAAAGGAACACACAGAGAGAAAGAACACAGAGACAAAAGGAACACAGAGAGAAAAGGAACAAAGAGAGAGATGGAACACACAAAGAGAAAAGGAACACAGAGAGAAAAGGAACACAGAGAGAGATGGAACACACAAAGAGAAAAGGAACACAGAGAGAAAAGGAACACAGAGAGAAAAGGAACACAGAGAGAGAAGGAACAGAGAGAGAGAAGGAGCACAGAGAGAAAGGGAACGCAGAGAGAGAAGGAACACAGAGAGAGAAGGAACACAGAGAGAAAAGGAACACAGAGAGAAAAGGAACACAGAGAGAAAAGGAACACAGAGAAAGAAGGATCACAGAGAGAAAAGGAAAACAGAGAGAGAAGGAACAGAGAGATAGAAGGAACACAGAGAGAAAAGGAACACAGAGAGAGAAGGAACACAGAGAGAAAAGGAACACAGAGAGAGAAGGAACAGAGAGAGAGATGGAAAACAGTGATAAAAGGAACACAGAGAGAGAAGGAACACAGAGAGAAAAGGAACACAGAGAGAGAAGGAACACAGAGAGAAAAGGAACACAGAGAGAGAAGGAGCACAGAGAGAGAAGGAACACAGAGAGACAAGAAAGACAGACAGAAAAGGAACACAGAGAGAAAAGGAACTCAGAGAGAGAACATACACAGAGAGAAAAGGAACACAGTGAGAGAAGGAACACAGAGAGAAGGAACACAGAGAGAAGAGAAACACAGAGAGAAAAGGAAGACAGACAGAAAAGGAACACAGAGAAAAGGAACACAGAGAGAAATGGAACTCAGAGAGAGAACGAACACAGAGAGAAAAGGAACACAGTGAGAGAAGGAACACAGAGAGAAGGAACACAGAGAGAAAAGGAACGCAGAGAGAAAAGGAGTACAGAGAGAAAAGGAATGCAGAGAGAAGGAACACAGAGAGAGATGGAACATTGAGAGAAAAGGAACACAGAGAGAGCAGGAACACAGTGAGAGAAGGAACACAGAGGGAAGGAACACAGAGAGATAAGGAACACAGAGAGAGAAGGAGCACAGAGAGAGAACGAACACAGAGAGAAACGGAACACAGAGAGACAAGAAACACAGAGAGAAAAGGAACACAGAGAGAAAAGGAACACAGAGAGAGAAGGAACATAGAGGGAAAAGAAACACAGAGAGAGAAGGAACACAGAGAGAGAGGGAACACAGAGAGAGAAGGAACACAAGAGAGAAGGAAAACAGAGATAAAAGGAACACAGAGACAAAAGGAACAAACAGAGAGAAAAGGAACACACAGAGAGAAAGAACACAGAGACAAAAGGAACACAGAGAGAAAAGGAACAAAGAGAGAGATGGAACACACAAAGAGAAAAGGAACACAGAGAGAAAAGGAACACAGAGAGAAAAGGAACACAGAGAGGGAAGGAACACAGAGATAAAAGGAACACAGAGAGAAAAGGAACACAGAGAGAGAAGGATCACAGAGAGAAAAGGAAAACAGAGAGAGAAGGAACAGAGAGATAGAAGGAACACAGAGAGAAAAGGAACACTGAGAGAAAAGGAACACAGAGAGAGAAGGAACACGGAGAGAGTAGGAACACAGAGAGAAAAGGAACACAGAGAGACGAGGAACACAGAGAGAGACGGAAAACAGTGATAAAAGGAACACAGAGAGAGAAGGAACACAGAGAGAAAAGGAACACAGAGAGAGAAGGAACACAGAGAGAAAAGGAACACAGAGAGAGAAGGAGCACAGAGAGAGAAGGAACACAGAGAGATAAGAAAGACAGACAGAAAAGGAACACAGAGAGAATAGGAACTCAGAGAGAGAACGGACACAGAGAGAAAAGGAACACAGTGAGAGAAGGAACACAGAGAGAAGGAACACGAGAGAAAAGGAACACAGAGAGAAAAGGAAGACAGACAGAAAAGGAACACAGAGAGAAAAGGAACACAGAGAGAAATGGAACTCAGAGAGAGAACGAACACAGAGAGAAAAGGAACACAGTGAGAGAAGGAACACAGAGAGAAGGAACACAGAGAGAAAAGGAACACAGAGAGAAAAGGAGTACAGAGAGAAAAGGAATGCAGAGAGAAGGAACACAGAGAGAGATGGAACATTGAGAGAAAAGGAACACAGAGAGAGAAGGAACACAGTGAGAGAAGGAACACAGAGGGAAGGAACACAGAGAGATAAGGAACACAGAGAGAGAAGGAGCACAGATAGGGAACGAACACAGAGAGAAACGAAACACAGAGAGACAAGAAACACAGAGAGAAAAGGAACACAGAGAGAAAAGGAACACAGAGAGAGAAGGAACATAGAGGGAAAAGAAACACAGAGTGAGAAGGAACACAGAGAAAGAGGGAACACAGAGAGAAAAGGAACACAGAGAGAGAAGGAACAGAGAGAGAGATGGAAAACAGTGATAAAAGGAACACAGAGAGAGAAGGAACACAGAGAGAAAAGGAACACAGAGAGAGAAGGAACACAGAGAGAAAAGGAACACAGAGAGAGAAGGAGCACAGAGAGAGAAGGAACACAGAGAGACAAGAAAGACAGACAGAAAAGGAACACAGAGAGAAAAGGAACTCAGAGAGAGAACATACACAGAGAGAAAAGGAACACAGTGAGAGAAGGAACACAGAGAGAAGGAACACAGAGAGAAAAGGAACGCAGAGAGAAAAGGAAGACAGACAGAAAAGGAACACAGAGAAAAGGAACACAGAGAGAAATGGAACTCAGAGAGAGAACGAACACAGAGAGAAAAGGAACACAGTGAGAGAAGGAAAACAGAGAGAAGGAACACAGAGAGAAAAGGAACGCAGAGAGAAAAGGAGTACAGAGAGAAAAGGAATGCAGAGAGAAGGAACACAGAGAGAGATGGAACATTGAGAGAAAAGGAACACAGAGAGAGCAGGAACACAGTGAGAGAAGGAACACAGAGGGAAGGAACACAGAGAGATAAGGAACACAGAGAGAGAAGGAGCACAGAGAGAGAACGAACACAGAGAGAAACGGAACACAGAGAGACAAGAAACACAGAGAGAAAAGGAACACAGAGAGAAAAGGAACACAGAGAGAGAAGGAACATAGAGGGAAAAGAAACACAGAGAGAGAAGGAACACAGAGAGAGAGGGAACACAGAGAGAGAAGGAACACAAGAGAGAAGGAAAACAGTGATAAAAGGAACACAGAGACAAAAGGAACAAACAGAGAGAAAAGGAACACACAGAGAGAAAGAACACAGAGACAAAAGGAACACAGAGAGAAAAGGAACAAAGAGAGAGATGGAACACACAAAGAGAAAAGGAACACAGAGAGAAAAGGAACACAGAGAGAAAAGGAACACAGAGAGGGAAGGAACACAGAGATAAAAGGAACACAGAGAGAAAAGGAACACAGAGAGAGAAGGATCACAGAGAGAAAAGGAAAACAGAGAGAGAAGGAACAGAGAGATAGAAGGAACACAGAGAGAAAAGGAACACAGAGAGAAAAGGAACACAGAGAGAGAAGGAACACGGAGAGAGAAGGAACACAGAGAGAAAAGGAACACAGAGAGAGGAGGAACACAGAGAGAGACGGAAAACAGTGATAAAAGGAACACAGAGAGAGAAGGAACACAGAGAGAAAAGGAACACAGAGAGAGAAGGAACACAGAGAGAAAAGGAACACAGAGAGAGAAGGAGCACAGAGAGAGAAGGAACACAGAGAGATAAGAAAGACAGACAGAAAAGGAACACAGAGAGAAAAGGAACTCAGAGAGAGAACGGACACAGAGAGAAAAGGAACACAGTGAGAGAAGGAACACAGAGAGAAGGAACACGAGAGAAAAGGAACACAGAGAGAAAAGGAAGACAGACAGAAAAGGAACACAGAGAGAAAAGGAACACAGAGAGAAATGGAACTCAGAGAGAGAACGAACACAGAGAGAAAAGGAACACAGTGAGAGAAGGAACACAGAGAGAAGGAACACAGAGAGAAAAGGAACACAGAGAGAAAAGGAGTACAGAGAGAAAAGGAATGCAGAGAGAAGGAACACAGAGAGAGATGGAACATTGAGAGAAAAGGAACACAGAGAGAGAAGGAACACAGTGAGAGAAGGAACACAGAGGGAAGGAACACAGAGAGATAAGGAACACAGAGAGAGAAGGAGCACAGAGAGAGAACGAACACAGAGAGAAACGGAACACAGAGAGACAAGAAACACAGAGAGAAAAGGAACACAGAGAGAAAAGGAACACAGAGAGAGAAGGAACATAGAGGGAAAAGAAACACAGAGAGAGAAGGAACACAGAGAAAGAGGGAACACAGAGAGAAAAGGAACACAGAGAGAGAAGGAACAGAGAGAGAGAAGGAACACAGAGAGAAAGGGAACACTGAGAGAGAAGGAAAACAGAGATAAAAGGAACACAGAGAGAGAAGGAACACAGAGAGAAAAGGAACACAGAGAGAGAAGGAACACAGAGAGAAAAGGAACACAGAGAGAGAAGGAGCACAGAGAGAGAAGGAACACAGAGAGATAAGGAAGACAGACAGAAAAGGAACACAGAGAGAAAAGGAACACAGAGAGAAATGGAACTCAGAGAGAGAACGAACACAGAGAGAAAAGGAACACCGTGAGAGAAGGAACACAGAGAGAAGGAACACAGAGAGAAAAGGAACACAGAGAGAAAAGGAGCACAGAGAGAAAAGGAACGCAGAGAGAAGGATCACAGAGAGAGATGGAACATTGAGAGAAAAGGAACACAGAGAGAGAAGGAACACAGCGAGAGAAGGAACACAGAGAGAAGGAACTCAGAGAGAGAAGGAACACAGAGGGAAGGAACACAGAGAGAGAAGGAACGCAGAGAGAAAAGGAGGACAGACAGAAAAGGAACTCAGAGAGAAAAGGAACACAGAGAGAAATGGAACTCAGAGAGAGGACGAACACAGAGAGAAAAGGAACACAGTGAGAGAATGAACACAGAGAGAAGGAAAACAGAGAGAAAAGGAACACAGAGAGAAAAGGAGCACAGAGAGAAAAGGAACGCAGAGAGAAGGAACACAGAGAGAGATGGATCATTGAGAGAAAAGGAACACAGAGAGAGAGAAGGAACACAGTGAGAGAAGGAACACAGAGGGAAGGAACACAGAGAGATAAGGAAGACAGAGAGAGAAGGAGCACGGAGAGAGAAGGAACACAGAGAGAAAAGGAACAAAGAGAGAAAAGGAACACAGAGAGAAAATGAACACGCAGAGAGAAGGAACACAGAGAGAAAAGGAACACAGAGAGACATGAAACACAGAGAGAGAGGGAACACAGAGAGAAAAGGAACACAGAGAGAGAAGGAGCACAGAGAGAGATGGAACACAGAGAGAGATGGAACACACGAAGGGAAAAGGAACACAGAGAGAAAAGGTACGCAGAGAGAAGGAACACAGCGAGAGATGGAACATTGAGAGAAAAGGAACACAGAGAGAGAAGGAACACAGTGAGAGAAGGAACACAGAGGGAAGGAACACAGAGAGATAAGGAACACAGAGAGAGAAGGAGCACAGGGAGAGAAGGAACACAGAGAGAAAAGGAACAAAGAGAGAAAAGGAACACAGAGAGAAAAGGAACACAGAGAGAGAAGGAACAGAGAGAGAGAAGGAGCACAGAGAGAAAGGGAACGCAGAGAGAGAAGGAACACAGAGAGAGAAGGAACACAGAGAGAAAAGGAACACAGAGAGAAAAGGAACACAGAGACAAAAGGAACACAGAGAGAGAAGGATCACAGAGAGAAAAGGAAAACAGAGAGAGAAGGAACAGAGAGATAGAAGGAACAAAGAGAGAAAAGGAACACAGAGAGAAAAGGAACACAGAGAGAGAAGGAACACGGAGAGAGAAGGAACACAGAGAGAAAAGGAACACAGAGAGAGAAGGAACACAGAGAGAAAAGGAACACAGAGAGAGAAGGAGCACAGAGAGAGAGAAGGAACACAGAGAGATAAGAAAGACAGACAGAAAAGGAACACAGAGAGAAAAGGAACTCAGAGAGAGAACGGACACAGAGAGAAAAGGAACACAGTGAGAGAAGGAACACAGAGAGAAGGAACACGAGAGAAAAGGAACACAGAGAGAAAAGGAAGACAGACAGAAAAGGAACACAGAGAGAAAAGGAACACAGAGAGAAATGGAACTCAGAGAGAGAACGAACACAGAGAGAAAAGGAACACAGTGAGAGAAGGAACACAGAGAGCAGGAACACAGAGAGAAAAGGAACACAGAGAGAAAAGGAGTACAGAGAGAAAAGGAATGCAGAGAGAAGGAACACAGAGAGAGATGGAACATTGAGAGAAAAGGAACACAGAGAGAGAAGGAACACAGTGAGAGAAGGAACACAGAGGGAAGGAACACAGAGAGATAAGGAACACAGAGAGAGAAGGAGCACAGAGAGAGAACGAACACAGAGAGAAACGGAACACAGAGAGACAAGAAACACAGAGAGAAAAGGAACACAGAGAGAAAAGGAACACAGAGAGAGAAGGAACATAGAGGGAAAAGAAACACAGAGAGAGAAGGAACACAGAGAAAGAGGGAACACAGAGAGAAAAGGAACACAGAGAGAGAAGGAACACAGAGAGAAAAGGAACACAGAGAGAGATGGAACACAGAGAGAAAAGGAACACAGAGAGAGAAGGAGCACAGAGAGAGAAGGAACACAGAGAGATAAGGAATTCAGACAGAAAAGGAACACAGAGAGAAAAGGAACACAGAGAGAAATGGAACTCAGAGAGAGAACGAACACAGAGAGAAAAGGAACACCGTGAGAGAAGGAACACAGAGAGAAGGAACACAGAGAGAAAAGGAACACAGAGAGAAAAGGAGCACAGAGAGAAAAGGAACGCAGAGAGAAGGATCACAGAGAGAGATGGAACATTGAGAGAAAAGGAACACAGAGAGAAGGAACTCAGAGAGAGAAGGAACACAGAGGGAAGGAACACAGAGAGAGAAGGAACACAGAGAGAAAAGGAGGACAGACAGAAAAGGAACACAGAGAGAAAAGGAACACAGAGAGAAATGGAACTCAGAGAGAGGACGAACACAGAGAGAAAAGGAACACAGTGAGAGAATGAACACAGAGAGAAGGAAAACAGAGAGAAACGGAACACAGAGAGAAAAGGAGCACAGAGAGAAAAGGAACGCAGAGAGAAGGAACACAGAGAGAAGGAACACGAGAGAAAAGGAACACAGAGAGAAAAGGAAGACAGACAGAAAAGGAACACAGAGAGAAAAGGAACACAGAGAGAAATGGAACTCAGAGAGAGAACGAACACAGAGAGAAAAGGAACACAGTGAGAGAAGGAACACAGAGAGAAGGAACACAGAGAGAAAAGGAACACAGAGAGAAAAGGAGTACAGAGAGAAAAGGAATGCAGAGAGAAGGAACACAGAGAGAGATGGAACATTGAGAGAAAAGGAACACAGAGAGAGAAGGAACACAGTGAGAGAAGGAACACAGAGGGAAGGAACACAGAGAGAAAAGGAACACAGAGAGAGAAGGAACACAGAGAGAGAAGGAAAACAGAGATAAAAGGAACACAGAGACAAAAGGAACAAACAGAGAGAAAAGGAACACACAGAGAGAAAGAACACAGAGACAAAAGGAACACAGAGAGAGATGGAACACACAAAGAGAAAAGGAACACAGAGAGAAAAGGAACACAGAGAGAAAAGGAACACAGAGAGAGAAGGAACAGAGAGAGAGAAGGAGCACAGAGAGAAAGGGAACGCAGAGAGAGAAGGAACACAGAGAGAGAAGGAACACAGAGAGAAAAGGAACACAGAGAGAAAAGGAACACAGAGAGAAAAGGAACACAGAGAAAGAAGGATCACAGAGAGAAAAGGAAAACAGAGAGAGAAGGAACAGAGAGATAGAAGGAACACAGAGAGAAAAGGAACACAGAGAGAGAAGGAACACAGAGAGAAAAGGAACACAGAGAGAGAAGGAACAGAGAGAGAGATGGAAAACAGTGATAAAAGGAACACAGAGAGAGAAGGAACACAGAGAGAAAAGGAACACAGAGAGAGAAGGAACACAGAGAGAAAAGGAACACAGAGAGAGAAGGAGCACAGAGAGAGAAGGAACACAGAGAGATAAGAAAGACAGACAGAAAAGGAACACAGAGAGAAAAGGAACTCAGAGAGAGAACATACACAGAGAGAAAAGGAACACAGTGAGAGAAGGAACACAGAGAGAAGGAACACAGAGAGAAAAGGAACACAGAGAGAAAAGGAAGACAGACAGAAAAGGAACACAGAGAAAAGGAACACAGAGAGAAATGGAACTCAGAGAGAGAACGAACACAGAGAGAAATGGAACACAGTGAGAGAAGGAACACAGAGAGAAGGAACACAGAGAGAAAAGGAACGCAGAGAGAAAAGGAGTACAGAGAGAAAAGGAATGCAGAGAGAAGGAACACAGAGAGAGATGGAACATTGAGAGAAAAGGAACACAGAGAGAGCAGGAACACAGTGAGAGAAGGAACACAGAGGGAAGGAACACAGAGAGATAAGGAACACAGAGAGAGAAGGAGCACAGAGAGAGAACGAACACAGAGAGACAAGAAACACAGAGAGACAAGAAACACAGAGAGAAAAGGAACACAGAGAGAAAAGGAACACAGAGAGAGAAGGAACATAGAGGGAAAAGAAACACAGAGAGAGAAGGAACACAGAGAGAGAGGGAACACAGAGAGAGAAGGAACACAAGAGAGAAGGAAAACAGAGATAAAAGGAACACAGAGACAAAAGGAACAAACAGAGAGAAAAGGAACACACAGAGAGAAAGAACACAGAGACAAAAGGAACACAGAGAGAAAAGGAACAAAGAGAGAGATGGAACACACAAAGAGAAAAGGAACACAGAGAGAAAAGGAACACAGAGAGAAAAGGAACACAGAGAGGGAAGGAACACAGAGATAAAAGGAACACAGAGAGAAAAGGAACACAGAGAGAGAAGGATCACAGAGAGAAAAGGAAAACAGAGAGAGAAGGAACAGAGAGATAGAAGGAACACAGAGGGAAGGAACACAGAGAGATAAGGAACACAGAGAGAGAAGGAGCACAGAGAGAGAACGAACACAGAGAGAAACGGAACACAGAGAGACAAGAAACACAGAGAGAAAAGGAACACAGAGAGAAAAGGAACACAGAGAGAGAAGGAACATAGAGGGAAAAGAAACACAGAGAGAGAAGGAACACAGAGAAAGAGGGAACACAGAGAGAAAAGGAACACAGAGAGAGAAGGAACAGAGAGAGAGAAGGAACACAGAGAGAAAAGGAACACTGAGAGAGAAGGAAAACAGAGATAAAAGGAACACAGAGAGAGAAGGAACACAGAGAGAAAAGGAACACAGAGAGAGAAGGAACACAGAGAGAAAAGGAACACAGAGAGAGAAGGAGCACAGAGAGAGAAGGAACACAGAGAGATAAGGAAGACAGACAGAAAAGGAACACAGAGAGAAAAGGAACACAGAGAGAAATGGAACTCAGAGAGAGAACGAACACAGAGAGAAAAGGAACACCGTGAGAGAAGGAACACAGAGAGAAGGAACACAGAGAGAAAAGGAACACAGAGAGAAAAGGAGCACAGAGAGAAAAGGAACGCAGAGAGAAGGATCACAGAGAGAGATGGAACATTGAGAGAAAAGGAACACAGAGAGAAGGAACTCAGAGAGAGAAGGAACACAGAGAGAGAAGGAACACAGAGAGAGAAGGAACACAGAGAGAAAAGGAGGACAGACAGAAAAGGAACACAGAGAGAAAAGGAACACAGAGAGAAATGGAACTCAGAGAGAGGACGAACACAGAGAGAAAAGGAACACAGTGAGAGAATGAACACAGAGAGAAGGAAAACAGAGAGAAAAGGAACACAGAGAGAAAAGGAGCACAGAGAGAAAAGGAACGCAGAGAGAAGGAACACAGAGAGAAAAGGAAGACAGACAGAAAAGGAACACAGAGAGAAAAGGAACACAGAGAGAAATGGAACTCAGAGAGAGAACGAACACAGAGAGAAAAGGAACACAGTGAGAGAAGGAACACAGAGAGAAGGAACACAGTGAGAGAAGGAACACAGAGGGAAGGAACACAGAGAGAAAAGGAACACAGAGAGAGAAGGAACACAGAGAGAGAAGGAAAACAGAGATAAAAGGAACACAGAGACAAAAGGAACAAACAGAGAGAAAAGGAACACACAGAGAGAAAGAACACAGAGACAAAAGGAACACAGAGAGAAAAGGAACACAGAGAGAGATGGAACACACAAAGAGAAAAGGAACACAGAGAGAAAAGGAACACAGAGAGAAAAGGAACACAGAGAGAGAAGGAACAGAGAGAGAGAAGGAGCACAGAGAGAAAGGGAACGCAGAGAGAGAAGGAACACAGAGAGAGAAGGAACACAGAGAGAAAAGGAACACAGAGAGAAAAGGAACACAGAGAGAAAAGGAACACAGAGAAAGAAGGATCACAGAGAGAAAAGGAAAACAGAGAGAGAAGGAACAGAGAGATAGAAGGAACACAGAGAGAAAAGGAACACAGAGAGAGAAGGAACACAGAGAGAAAAGGAACACAGAGAGAGAAGGAACAGAGAGAGAGATGGAAAACAGTGATAAAAGGAACACAGAGAGAGAAGGAACACAGAGAGAAAAGGAACACAGAGAGAGAAGGAACACAGAGAGAAAAGGAACACAGAGAGAGAAGGAGCACAGAGAGAGAAGGAACACAGAGAGACAAGAAAGACAGACAGAAAAGGAACACAGAGAGAAAAGGAACTCAGAGAGAGAACATACACAGAGAGAAAAGGAACACAGTGAGAGAAGGAACACAGAGAGAAGGAACACAGAGAGAAGAGAAACACAGAGAGAAAAGGAAGACAGACAGAAAAGGAACACAGAGAAAAGGAACACAGAGAGAAATGGAACTCAGAGAGAGAACGAACACAGAGAGAAAAGGAACACAGTGAGAGAAGGAACACAGAGAGAAGGAACACAGAGAGAAAAGGAACGCAGAGAGAAAAGGAGTACAGAGAGAAAAGGAATGCAGAGAGAAGGAACACAGAGAGAGATGGAACATTGAGAGAAAAGGAACACAGAGAGAGCAGGAACACAGTGAGAGAAGGAACACAGAGGGAAGGAACACAGAGAGATAAGGAACACAGAGAGAGAAGGAGCACAGAGAGAGAACGAACACAGAGAGAAACGGAACACAGAGAGACAAGAAACACAGAGAGAAAAGGAACACAGAGAGAAAAGGAACACAGAGAGAGAAGGAACATAGAGGGAAAAGAAACACAGAGAGAGAAGGAACACAGAGAGAGAGGGAACACAGAGAGAGAAGGAACACAAGAGAGAAGGAAAACAGAGATAAAAGGAACACAGAGACAAAAGGAACAAACAGAGAGAAAAGGAACACACAGAGAGAAAGAACACAGAGACAAAAGGAACACAGAGAGAAAAGGAACAAAGAGAGAGATGGAACACACAAAGAGAAAAGGAACACAGAGAGAAAAGGAACACAGAGAGAAAAGGAACACAGAGAGGGAAGGAACACAGAGATAAAAGGAACACAGAGAGAAAAGGAACACAGAGAGAGAAGGATCACAGAGAGAAAAGGAAAACAGAGAGAGAAGGAACAGAGAGATAGAAGGAACACAGAGAGAAAAGGAACACTGAGAGAAAAGGAACACAGAGAGAGAAGGAACACGGAGAGAGTAGGAACACAGAGAGAAAAGGAACACAGAGAGACGAGGAACACAGAGAGAGACGGAAAACAGTGATAAAAGGAACACAGAGAGAGAAGGAACACAGAGAGAAAAGGAACACAGAGAGAGAAGGAACACAGAGAGAAAAGGAACACAGAGAGAGAAGGAGCACAGAGAGAGAAGGAACACAGAGAGATAAGAAAGACAGACAGAAAAGGAACACAGAGAGAATAGGAACTCAGAGAGAGAACGGACACAGAGAGAAAAGGAACACAGTGAGAGAAGGAACACAGAGAGAAGGAACACGAGAGAAAAGGAACACAGAGAGAAAAGGAAGACAGACAGAAAAGGAACACAGAGAGAAAAGGAACACAGAGAGAAATGGAACTCAGAGAGAGAACGAACACAGAGAGAAAAGGAACACAGTGAGAGAAGGAACACAGAGAGAAGGAACACAGAGAGAAAAGGAACACAGAGAGAAAAGGAGTACAGAGAGAAAAGGAATGCAGAGAGAAGGAACACAGAGAGAGATGGAACATTGAGAGAAAAGGAACACAGAGAGAGAAGGAACACAGTGAGAGAAGGAACACAGAGGGAAGGAACACAGAGAGATAAGGAACACAGAGAGAGAAGGAGCACAGATAGGGAACGAACACAGAGAGAAACGAAACACAGAGAGACAAGAAACACAGAGAGAAAAGGAACACAGAGAGAAAAGGAACACAGAGAGAGAAGGAACATAGAGGGAAAAGAAACACAGAGAGAGAAGGAACACAGAGAAAGAGGGAACACAGAGAGAAAAGGAACACAGAGAGAGAAGGAACAGAGAGAGAGATGGAAAACAGTGATAAAAGGAACACAGAGAGAGAAGGAACACAGAGAGAAAAGGAACACAGAGAGAGAAGGAACACAGAGAGAAAAGGAACACAGAGAGAGAAGGAGCACAGAGAGAGAAGGAACACAGAGAGACAAGAAAGACAGACAGAAAAGGAACACAGAGAGAAAAGGAACTCAGAGAGAGAACATACACAGAGAGAAAAGGAACACAGTGAGAGAAGGAACACAGAGAGAAGGAACACAGAGAGAAAAGGAACGCAGAGAGAAAAGGAAGACAGACAGAAAAGGAACACAGAGAAAAGGAACACAGAGAGAAATGGAACTCAGAGAGAGAACGAACACAGAGAGAAAAGGAACACAGTGAGAGAAGGAAAACAGAGAGAAGGAACACAGAGAGAAAAGGAACGCAGAGAGAAAAGGAGTACAGAGAGAAAAGGAATGCAGAGAGAAGGAACACAGAGAGAGATGGAACATTGAGAGAAAAGGAACACAGAGAGAGCAGGAACACAGTGAGAGAAGGAACACAGAGGGAAGGAACACAGAGAGATAAGGAACACAGAGAGAGAAGGAGCACAGAGAGAGAACGAACACAGAGAGAAACGGAACACAGAGAGACAAGAAACACAGAGAGAAAAGGAACACAGAGAGAAAAGGAACACAGAGAGAGAAGGAACATAGAGGGAAAAGAAACACAGAGAGAGAAGGAACACAGAGAGAGAGGGAACACAGAGAGAGAAGGAACACAAGAGAGAAGGAAAACAGTGATAAAAGGAACACAGAGACAAAAGGAACAAACAGAGAGAAAAGGAACACACAGAGAGAAAGAACACAGAGACAAAAGGAACACAGAGAGAAAAGGAACAAAGAGAGAGATGGAACACACAAAGAGAAAAGGAACACAGAGAGAAAAGGAACACAGAGAGAAAAGGAACACAGAGAGGGAAGGAACACAGAGATAAAAGGAACACAGAGAGAAAAGGAACACAGAGAGAGAAGGATCACAGAGAGAAAAGGAAAACAGAGAGAGAAGGAACAGAGAGATAGAAGGAACACAGAGAGAAAAGGAACACAGAGAGAAAAGGAACACAGAGAGAGAAGGAACACGGAGAGAGAAGGAACACAGAGAGAAAAGGAACACAGAGAGAGGAGGAACACAGAGAGAGACGGAAAACAGTGATAAAAGGAACACAGAGAGAGAAGGAACACAGAGAGAAAAGGAACACAGAGAGAGAAGGAACACAGAGAGAAAAGGAACACAGAGAGAGAAGGAGCACAGAGAGAGAAGGAACACAGAGAGATAAGAAAGACAGACAGAAAAGGAACACAGAGAGAAAAGGAACTCAGAGAGAGAACGGACACAGAGAGAAAAGGAACACAGTGAGAGAAGGAACACAGAGAGAAGGAACACGAGAGAAAAGGAACACAGAGAGAAAAGGAAGACAGACAGAAAAGGAACACAGAGAGAAAAGGAACACAGAGAGAAATGGAACTCAGAGAGAGAACGAACACAGAGAGAAAAGGAACACAGTGAGAGAAGGAACACAGAGAGAAGGAACACAGAGAGAAAAGGAACACAGAGAGAAAAGGAGTACAGAGAGAAAAGGAATGCAGAGAGAAGGAACACAGAGAGAGATGGAACATTGAGAGAAAAGGAACACAGAGAGAGAAGGAACACAGTGAGAGAAGGAACACAGAGGGAAGGAACACAGAGAGATAAGGAACACAGAGAGAGAAGGAGCACAGAGAGAGAACGAACACAGAGAGAAACGGAACACAGAGAGACAAGAAACACAGAGAGAAAAGGAACACAGAGAGAAAAGGAACACAGAGAGAGAAGGAACATAGAGGGAAAAGAAACACAGAGAGAGAAGGAACACAGAGAAAGAGGGAACACAGAGAGAAAAGGAACACAGAGAGAGAAGGAACAGAGAGAGAGAAGGAACACAGAGAGAAAGGGAACACTGAGAGAGAAGGAAAACAGAGATAAAAGGAACACAGAGAGAGAAGGAACACAGAGAGAAAAGGAACACAGAGAGAGAAGGAACACAGAGAGAAAAGGAACACAGAGAGAGAAGGAGCACAGAGAGAGAAGGAACACAGAGAGATAAGGTAGACAGACAGAAAAGGAACACAGAGAGAAAAGGAACACAGAGAGAAATGGAACTCAGAGAGAGAACGAACACAGAGAGAAAAGGAACACCGTGAGAGAAGGAACACAGAGAGAAGGAACACAGAGAGAAAAGGAACACAGAGAGAAAAGGAGCACAGAGAGAAAAGGAACGCAGAGAGAAGGATCACAGAGAGAGATGGAACATTGAGAGAAAAGGAACACAGAGAGAGAAGGAACACAGCGAGAGAAGGAACACAGAGAGAAGGAACTCAGAGAGAGAAGGAACACAGAGGGAAGGAACACAGAGAGAGAAGGAACGCAGAGAGAAAAGGAGGACAGACAGAAAAGGAACTCAGAGAGAAAAGGAACACAGAGAGAAATGGAACTCAGAGAGAGGACGAACACAGAGAGAAAAGGAACACAGTGAGAGAATGAACACAGAGAGAAGGAAAACAGAGAGAAAAGGAACACAGAGAGAAAAGGAGCACAGAGAGAAAAGGAACGCAGAGAGAAGGAACACAGAGAGAGATGGATCATTGAGAGAAAAGGAACACAGAGAGAGAGAAGGAACACAGTGAGAGAAGGAACACAGAGGGAAGGAACACAGAGAGATAAGGAAGACAGAGAGAGAAGGAGCACGGAGAGAGAAGGAACACAGAGAGAAAAGGAACAAAGAGAGAAAAGGAACACAGAGAGAAAATGAACACGCAGAGAGAAGGAACACAGAGAGAAAAGGAACACAGAGAGACATGAAACACAGAGAGAGAGGGAACACAGAGAGAAAAGGAACACAGAGAGAGAAGGAGCACAGAGAGAGATGGAACACAGAGAGAGATGGAACACACGAAGGGAAAAGGAACACAGAGAGAAAAGGTACGCAGAGAGAAGGAACACAGCGAGAGATGGAACATTGAGAGAAAAGGAACACAGAGAGAGAAGGAACACAGTGAGAGAAGGAACACAGAGGGAAGGAACACAGAGAGATAAGGAACACAGAGAGAGAAGGAGCACAGGGAGAGAAGGAACACAGAGAGAAAAGGAACAAAGAGAGAAAAGGAACACAGAGAGAAAAGGAACACAGAGAGAGAAGGAACAGAGAGAGAGAAGGAGCACAGAGAGAAAGGGAACGCAGAGAGAGAAGGAACACAGAGAGAGAAGGAACACAGAGAGAAAAGGAACACAGAGAGAAAAGGAACACAGAGACAAAAGGAACACAGAGAGAGAAGGATCACAGAGAGAAAAGGAAAACAGAGAGAGAAGGAACAGAGAGATAGAAGGAACACAGAGAGAAAAGGAACACAGAGAGAAAAGGAACACAGAGAGAGAAGGAACACGGAGAGAGAAGGAACACAGAGAGAAAAGGAACACAGAGAGAGAAGGAACACAGAGAGAGACGGAAAACAGTGATAAAAGGAACACAGAGAGAGAAGGAACACAGAGAGAAAAGGAACACAGAGAGAGAAGGAACACAGAGAGAAAAGGAACACAGAGAGAGAAGGAGCACAGAGAGAGAAAAGGAACACAGAGAGATAAGAAAGACAGACAGAAAAGGAACACAGAGAGAAAAGGAACTCAGAGAGAGAACGGACACAGAGAGAAAAGGAACACAGTGAGAGAAGGAACACAGAGAGAAGGAACACGAGAGAAAAGGAACACAGAGAGAAAAGGAAGACAGACAGAAAAGGAACACAGAGAGAAAAGGAACACAGAGAGAAATGGAACTCAGAGAGAGAACGAACACAGAGAGAAAAGGAACACAGTGAGAGAAGGAACACAGAGAGAAGGAACACAGAGAGAAAAGGAACACAGAGAGAAAAGGAGTACAGAGAGAAAAGGAATGCAGAGAGAAGGAACACAGAGAGAGATGGAACATTGAGAGAAAAGGAACACAGAGAGAGAAGGAACACAGTGAGAGAAGGAACACAGAGGGAAGGAACACAGAGAGATAAGGAACACAGAGAGAGAAGGAGCACAGAGAGAGAACGAACACAGAGAGAAACGGAACACAGAGAGACAAGAAACACAGAGAGAAAAGGAACACAGAGAGAAAAGGAACACAGAGAGAGAAGGAACATAGAGGGAAAAGAAACACAGAGAGAGAAGGAACACAGAGAAAGAGGGAACACAGAGAGAAAAGGAACACAGAGAGAGAAGGAACAGAGAGAGAGAAGGAACACAGAGAGAAAAGGAACACTGAGAGAGAAGGAAAACAGAGATAAAAGGAACACAGAGAGAGAAGGAACACAGAGAGAAAAGGAACACAGAGAGAGAAGGAACACAGAGAGAAAAGGAACACAGAGAGAGAAGGAGCACAGAGAGAGAAGGAACACAGAGAGATAAGGAAGACAGACAGAAAAGGAACACAGAGAGAAAAGGAACACAGAGAGAAATGGAACTCAGAGAGAGAACGAACACAGAGAGAAAAGGAACACCGTGAGAGAAGGAACACAGAGAGAAGGAACACAGAGAGAAAAGGAACACAGAGAGAAAAGGAGCACAGAGAGAAAAGGAACGCAGAGAGAAGGATCACAGAGAGAGATGGAACATTGAGAGAAAAGGAACACAGAGAGAAGGAACTCAGAGAGAGAAGGAACACAGAGGGAAGGAACACAGAGAGAGAAGGAACACAGAGAGAAAAGGAGGACAGACAGAAAAGGAACACAGAGAGAAAAGGAACACAGAGAGAAATGGAACTCAGAGAGAGGACGAACACAGAGAGAAAAGGAACACAGTGAGAGAATGAACACAGAGAGAAGGAAAACAGAGAGAAAAGGAACACAGAGAGAAAAGGAGCACAGAGAGAAAAGGAACGCAGAGAGAAGGAACACAGAGAGAGATGGATCATTGAGAGAAAAGGAACACAGAGAGAGAGAAGGAACACAGTGAGAGAAGGAAGACAGAGGGCAGGAACACAGAGAGATAAGGAAGACAGAGAGAGAAGGAGCACGGAGAGAGAAGGAACACAGAGAGAAAAGGAACAAAGAGAGAAAAGGAACACAGAGAGAAAATGAACACGCAGAGAGAAGGAACACAGAGAGAAAAGGAACACAGAGAGACATGAAACACAGAGAGAGAGGGAACACAGAGAGAAAAGGAACACAGAGAGAGAAGGAGCACAGAGAGAGATGGAACACAGAGAGAGAAGAAAGACAGACAGAAAAGGAACACAGAGAGAAAAGGAACTCAGAGAGTGAAGGAACACAGAGAGAAGGAACACAGAGAGAAAAGGAACACAGAGAGAAAAGGAGTACAGAGAGAAAAGGAATGCAGAGAGAAGGAACACAGAGAGAGATGGAACATTGAGAGAAAAGGAACACAGAGAGAGAAGGAACACAGTGAGAGAAGGAACACAGAGGGAAGGAACACAGAGAGATAAGGAACACAGAGAGAGAAGGAGCACAGAGAGAGAACGAACACAGAGAGAAACGGAACACAGAGAGACAAGAAACACAGAGAGAAAAGGAACACAGAGAGAAAAGGAACACAGAGAGAGAAGGAACATAGAGGGAAAAGAAACACAGAGAGAGAAGGAACACAGAGAAAGAGGGAACACAGAGAGAAAAGGAACACAGAGAGAGAAGGAACAGAGAGAGAGAAGGAACACAGAGAGAAAAGGAACACTGAGAGAGAAGGAAAACAGAGATAAAAGGAACACAGAGAGAGAAGGAACACAGAGAGAAAAGGAACACAGAGAGAGAAGGAACACAGAGAGAAAAGGAACACAGAGAGAGAAGGAGCACAGAGAGAGAAGGAACACAGAGAGATAAGGAAGACAGACAGAAAAGGAACACAGAGAGAAAAGGAACACAGAGAGAAATGGAACTCAGAGAGAGAACGAACACAGAGAGAAAAGGAACACCGTGAGAGAAGGAACACAGAGAGAAGGAACACAGAGAGAAAAGGAACACAGAGAGAAAAGGAGCACAGAGAGAAAAGGAACGCAGAGAGAAGGATCACAGAGAGAGATGGAACATTGAGAGAAAAGGAACACAGAGAGAAGGAACTCAGAGAGAGAAGGAACACAGAGGGAAGGAACACAGAGAGAGAAGGAACACAGAGAGAAAAGGAGGACAGACAGAAAAGGAACACAGAGAGAAAAGGAACACAGAGAGAAATGGAACTCAGAGAGAGGACGAACACAGAGAGAAAAGGAACACAGTGAGAGAATGAACACAGAGAGAAGGAAAACAGAGAGAAAAGGAACACAGAGAGAAAAGGAGCACAGAGAGAAAAGGAACGCAGAGAGAAGGAACACAGAGAGAGATGGATCATTGAGAGAAAAGGAACACAGAGAGAGAGAAGGAACACAGTGAGAGAAGGAAGACAGAGGGCAGGAACACAGAGAGATAAGGAAGACAGAGAGAGAAGGAGCACGGAGAGAGAAGGAACACAGAGAGAAAAGGAACAAAGAGAGAAAAGGAACACAGAGAGAAAATGAACACGCAGAGAGAAGGAACAAAGAGAGAAAAGGAACACAGAGAGACATGAAACACAGAGAGAGAGGGAACACAGAGAGAAAAGGAACACAGAGAGAGAAGGAGCACAGAGAGAGATGGAACACAGAGAGAGAAGAAAGACAGACAGAAAAGGAACACAGAGAGAAAAGGAACTCAGAGAGAGAACATACACAGAGAGAAAAGGAACACAGTGAGAGAAGGAACACAGAGAGAAGGAACACAGAGAGAAAAGGAACACAGAGAGAAAAGGAAGACAGACAGAAAAGGAACACAGAGAGAGAAGGAACACAGAGAGATAAGAAAGACAGACAGAAAAGGAACACAGAGAGAAAAGGAACTCAGAGAGAGAACATACACAGAGAGAAAAGGAACACAGTGAGAGAAGGAACACAGAGAGAAGGAACACAGAGAGAAAAGGAACACAGAGAGAAAAGGAACACAGAGAGAGAAGGAGCACAGAGAGAGAAGGAACACAGAGAGATAAGAAAGACAGACAGAAAAGGAACACAGAGAGAAAAGGAACTCAGAGAGAGAACATACACAGAGAGAAAAGGAACTCAGTGAGAGAAGGAACACAGAGAGAAGGAACACAGAGAGAAAAGGAACACAGAGAGAAAAGCAAGACAGACAGAAAAGGAACACAGAGAAAAGGAACACAGAGAGAAATGGAACTCAGAGAGAGAACGAACACAGAGAGAGAAGGAACACAGAGAGAAGGAACTCAGAGAGAGAAGGAACACAGAGGGAAGGAACACAGAGAGAGAAGGAACGCAGAGAGAAAAGGAGGACAGACAGAAAAGGAACTCAGAGAGAAAAGGAACACAGAGAGAAATGGAACTCAGAGAGAGGACGAACACAGAGAGAAAAGGAACACAGTGAGAGAATGAACACAGAGAGAAGGAAAACAGAGAGAAAAGGAACACAGAGAGAAAAGGAGCACAGAGAGAAAAGGAACGCAGAGAGAAGGAACACAGAGAGAGATGGATCATTGAGAGAAAAGGAACACAGAGAGAGAGAAGGAACACAGTGAGAGAAGGAACACAGAGGGAAGGAACACAGAGAGATAAGGAAGACAGAGAGAGAAGGAGCACGGAGAGAGAAGGAACACAGAGAGAAAAGGAACAAAGAGAGAAAAGGAACACAGAGAGAAAATGAACACGCAGAGAGAAGGAACACAGAGAGAAAAGGAACACAGAGAGACATGAAACACAGAGAGAGAGGGAACACAGAGAGAAAAGGAACACAGAGAGAGAAGGAGCACAGAGAGAGATGGAACACAGAGAGAGATGGAACACACGAAGGGAAAAGGAACACAGAGAGAAAAGGTACGCAGAGAGAAGGAACACAGAGAGAGATGGAACATTGAGAGAAAAGGAACACAGAGAGAGAAGGAACACAGTGAGAGAAGGAACACAGAGGGAAGGAACACAGAGAGATAAGGAACACAGAGAGAGAAGGAGCACAGAGAGAGAAGGAACACAGAGAGAAAAGGAACAAAGAGAGAAAAGGAACACAGAGAGAAAACGAACACAGAGAGAGAAGGAACAGAGAGAGAGAAGGAGCACAGAGAGAAAGGGAACGCAGAGAGAGAAGGAACACAGAGAGAGAAGGAACACAGAGAGAAAAGGAACACAGAGAGAAAAGGAACACAGAGACAAAAGGAACACAGAGAGAGAAGGATCACAGAGAGAAAAGGAAAACAGAGAGAGAAGGAACAGAGAGATAGAAGGAACACAGAGAGAAAAGGAACACAGAGAGAAAAGGAACACAGAGAGAGAAGGAACACGGAGAGAGAAGGAACACAGAGAGAAAAGGAACACAGAGAGAGAAGGAACACAGAGAGAGACGGAAAACAGTGATAAAAGGAACACAGAGAGAGAAGGAACACAGAGAGAAAAGGAACACAGAGAGAGAAGGAACACAGAGAGAAAAGGAACACAGAGAGAGAAGGAGCACAGAGAGAGAGAAGGAACACAGAGAGATAAGAAAGACAGACAGAAAAGGAACACAGAGAGAAAAGGAACTCAGAGAGAGAACGGACACAGAGAGAAAAGGAACACAGTGAGAGAAGGAACACAGAGAGAAGGAACACGAGAGAAAAGGAACACAGAGAGAAAAGGAAGACAGACAGAAAAGGAACACAGAGAGAAAAGGAACACAGAGAGAAATGGAACTCAGAGAGAGAACGAACACAGAGAGAAAAGGAACACAGTGAGAGAAGGAACACAGAGAGAAGGAACACAGAGAGAAAAGGAACACAGAGAGAAAAGGAGTACAGAGAGAAAAGGAATGCAGAGAGAAGGAACACAGAGAGAGATGGAACATTGAGAGAAAAGGAACACAGAGAGAGAAGGAACACAGTGAGAGAAGGAACACAGAGGGAAGGAACACAGAGAGATAAGGAACACAGAGAGAGAAGGAGCACAGAGAGAGAACGAACACAGAGAGAAACGGAACACAGAGAGACAAGAAACACAGAGAGAAAAGGAACACAGAGAGAAAAGGAACACAGAGAGAGAAGGAACATAGAGGGAAAAGAAATACAGAGAGAGAAGGAACACAGAGAAAGAGGGAACACAGAGAGAAAAGGAACACAGAGAGAGAAGGAACAGAGAGAGAGAAGGAACACAGAGAGAAAAGGAACACTGACAGAGAAGGAAAACAGAGATAAAAGGAACACAGAGAGAGAAGGAACACAGAGAGAAAAGGAACACAGAGAGAGAAGGAACACAGAGAGAAAAGGAACACAGAGAGAGAAGGAGCACAGAGAGAGAAGGAACACAGAGAGATAAGGAAGACAGACAGAAAAGGAACACAGAGAGAAAAGGAACACAGAGAGAAATGGAACTCAGAGAGAGAACGAACACAGAGAGAAAAGGAACACCGTGAGAGAAGGAACACAGAGAGAAGGAACACAGAGAGAAAAGGAACACAGAGAGAAAAGGAGCACAGAGAAAAAAGGAACGCAGAGAGGAGGATCACAGAGAGAGATGGAACATTGAGAGAAAAGGAACACAGAGAGAAGGAACTCAGAGAGAGAAGGAACACAGAGGGAAGGAACACAGAGAGAGAAGGAACACAGAGAGAAAAGGAGGACAGACAGAAAAGGAACACAGAGAGAAAAGGAACACAGAGAGAAATGGAACTCAGAGAGAGGACGAACACAGAGAGAAAAGGAACACAGTGAGAGAATGAACACAGAGAGAAGGAAAACAGAGAGAAAAGGAACACAGAGAGAAAAGGAGCACAGAGAGAAAAGGAACGCAGAGAGAAGGAACACAGAGAGAGATGGATCATTGAGAGAAAAGGAACACAGAGAGAGAGAAGGAACACAGTGAGAGAAGGAAGACAGAGGGCAGGAACACAGAGAGATAAGGAAGACAGAGAGAGAAGGAGCACGGAGAGAGAAGGAACACAGAGAGAAAAGGAACAAAGAGAGAAAAGGAACACAGAGAGAAAATGAACACGCAGAGAGAAGGAACACAGAGAGAAAAGGAACACAGAGAGAAAAGGAAGACAGACAGAAAAGGAACACAGAGAGAGAAGGAACACAGAGAGATAAGAAAGACAGACAGAAAAGGAACACAGAGAGAAAAGGAACTCAGAGAGAGAACATACACAGAGAGAAAAGGAACACAGTGAGAGAAGGAACACAGAGAGAAGGAACACAGAGAGAAAAGGAACACAGAGAGAAAAGGAACACAGAGAGAGAAGGAGCACAGAGAGAGAAGGAACACAGAGAGATAAGAAAGACAGACAGAAAAGGAACACAGAGAGAAAAGGAACTCAGAGAGAGAACATACACAGAGAGAAAAGGAACTCAGTGAGAGAAGGAACACAGAGAGAAGGAACACAGAGAGAAAAGGAACACAGAGAGAAAAGCAAGACAGACAGAAAAGGAACACAGAGAAAAGGAACACAGAGAGAAATGGAACTCAGAGAGAGAACGAACACAGAGAGAAAAGGAACACAGTGAGAGAAGGAACACAGAGAGAAGGAACACAGAGAGAAAAGGAACGCAGAGAGAAAAGGAGTACAGAGAGAAAAGGAATGCAGAGAGAAGGAACACAGAGAGAGATGGAACATTGAGAGAAAAGGAACACAGAGAGAGCAGGAACACAGTGAGAGAAGGAACACAGAGGGAAGGAACACAGAGAGATAAGGAACACAGAGAGAGAAGGAGCACAGAGAGAGAACGAACACAGAGAGAAACGGAACACAGAGAGACAAGAAACACAGAGAGAAAAGGAACACAGAGAGAAAAGGAACACAGAGAGAGAAGGAACATAGAGGGAAAAGAAACACAGAGAGAGAAGGAACACAGAGAGAGAGGGAACACAGAGAGAGAAGGAACACAAGAGAGAAGGAAAACAGAGATAAAAGGAACACAGAGACAAAAGGAACAAACAGAGAGAAAAGGAACACACAGAGAGAAAGAACACAGAGACAAAAGGAACACAGAGAGAAAAGGAACAAAGAGAGAGATGGAACACACAAAGAGAAAAGGAACACAGAGAGAAAAGGAACACAGAGAGAAAAGGAACACAGAGAGGGAAGGAACACAGAGATAAAAGGAACACAGAGAGAAAAGGAACACAGAGAGAGAAGGATCACAGAGAGAAAAGGAAAACAGAGCGAGAAGGAACAGAGAGATAGAAGGAACACAGAGAGAAAAGGAACACAGAGAGAAAAGGAACACAGAGAGAGAAGGAACACGGAGAGAGAAGGAACACAGAGAGAAAAGGAACACAGAGAGAGGAGGAACACAGAGAGAGACGGAAAACAGTGATAAAAGTAACACAGAGAGAGAAGGAACACAGAGAGAAAAGGAACACAGAGAGAGAAGGAACACAGAGAGAAAAGGAACACAGAGAGAGAAGGAGCACAGAGAGAGAAGGAACACAGAGAGATAAGAAAGACAGACAGAAAAGGAACACAGAGAGAAAAGGAACTCAGAGAGAGAACGGACACAGAGAGAAAAGGAACACAGTGAGAGAAGGAACACAGAGAGAAGGAACACGAGAGAAAAGGAACACAGAGAGAAAAGGAAGACAGACAGAAAAGGAACACAGAGAGAAAAGGAACACAGAGAGAAATGGAACTCAGAGAGAGAACGAACACAGAGAGAAAAGGAACACAGTGAGAGAAGGAACACAGAGAGAAGGAACACAGAGAGAAAAGGAACACAGAGAGAAAAGGAGTACAGAGAGAAAAGGAATGCAGAGAGAAGGAACACAGAGAGAGATGGAACATTGAGAGAAAAGGAACACAGAGAGAGAAGGAACACAGTGAGAGAAGGAACACAGAGGGAAGGAACACAGAGAGATAAGGAACACAGAGAGAGAAGGAGCACAGAGAGAGAACGAACACAGAGAGAAACGGAACACAGAGAGACAAGAAACACAGAGAGAAAAGGAACACAGAGAGAAAAGGAACACAGAGAGAGAAGGAACATAGAGGGAAAAGAAACACAGAGAGAGAAGGAACACAGAGAAAGAGGGAACACAGAGAGAAAAGGAACACAGAGAGAGAAGGAACAGAGAGAGAGAAGGAACACAGAGAGAAAGGGAACACTGAGAGAGAAGGAAAACAGAGATAAAAGGAACACAGAGAGAGAAGGAACACAGAGAGAAAAGGAACACAGAGAGAGAAGGAACACAGAGAGAAAAGGAACACAGAGAGAGAAGGAGCACAGAGAGAGAAGGAACACAGAGAGATAAGGAAGACAGACAGAAAAGGAACACAGAGAGAAAAGGAACACAGAGAGAAATGGAACTCAGAGAGAGAACGAACACAGAGAGAAAAGGAACACCGTGAGAGAAGGAACACAGAGAGAAGGAACACAGAGAGAAAAGGAACACAGAGAGAAAAGGAGCACAGAGAGAAAAGGAACGCAGAGAGAAGGATCACAGAGAGAGATGGAACATTGAGAGAAAAGGAACACAGAGAGAGAAGGAACACAGCGAGAGAAGGAACACAGAGAGAAGGAACTCAGAGAGAGAAGGAACACAGAGGGAAGGAACACAGAGAGAGAAGGAACGCAGAGAGAAAAGGAGGACAGACAGAAAAGGAACACAGAGAGAAAAGGAACACAGAGAGAAATGGAACTCAGAGAGAGGACGAACACAGAGAGAAAAGGAACACAGTGAGAGAATGAACACAGAGAGAAGGAAAACAGAGAGAAAAGGAACACAGAGAGAAAAGGAGCACAGAGAGAAAAGGAACGCAGAGAGAAGGAACACAGAGAGAGATGGATCATAGAGAGAAAAGGAACACAGAGAGAGAGAAGGAACACAGTGAGAGAAGGAACACAGAGGGAAGGAACACAGAGAGATAAGGAAGACAGAGAGAGAAGGAGCACGGAGAGAGAAGGAACACAGAGAGAAAAGGAACAAAGAGAGAAAAGGAACACAGAGAGAAAATGAACACGCAGAGAGAAGGAACACAGAGAGAAAAGGAACACAGAGAGACATGAAACACAGAGAGAGAGGGAACACAGAGAGAAAAGGAACACAGAGAGAGAAGGAGCACAGAGAGAGATGGAACACAGAGAGAGATGGAACACACGAAGGGAAAAGGAACACAGAGAGAAAAGGTACGCAGAGAGAAGGAACACAGAGAGAGATGGAACATTGACAGAAAAGGAACACAGAGAGAGAAGGAACACAGTGAGAGAAGGAACACAGAGGGAAGGAACACAGAGAGATAAGGAACACAGAGAGAGAAGGAGCACAGAGAGAGAAGGAACACAGAGAGAAAAGGAACAAAGAGAGAAAAGGAACACAGAGAGAAAACGAACACAGAGAGAGAAGGAACAGAGAGAGAGAAGGAGCACAGAGAGAAAGGGAACGCAGAGAGAGAAGGAACACAGAGAGAGAAGGAACACAGAGAGAAAAGGAACACAGAGAGAAAAGGAACACAGAGACAAAAGGAACACAGAGAGAGAAGGATCACAGAGAGAAAAGGAAAACAGAGAGAGAAGGAACAGAGAGATAGAAGGAACACAGAGAGAAAAGGAACACAGAGAGAAAAGGAACACAGAGAGAGAAGGAACACGGAGAGAGAAGGAACACAGAGAGAAAAGGAACACAGAGAGAGAAGGAACACAGAGAGAGACGGAAAACAGTGATAAAAGGAACACAGAGAGAGAAGGAACACAGAGAGAAAAGGAACACAGAGAGAGAAGGAACACAGAGAGAAAAGGAACACAGAGAGAGAAGGAGCACAGAGAGAGAGAAGGAACACAGAGAGATAAGAAAGACAGACAGAAAAGGAACACAGAGAGAAAAGGAACTCAGAGAGAGAACGGACACAGAGAGAAAAGGAACACAGTGAGAGAAGGAACACAGAGAGAAGGAACACGAGAGAAAAGGAACACAGAGAGAAAAGGAAGACAGACAGAAAAGGAACACAGAGAGAAAAGGAACACAGAGAGAAATGGAACTCAGAGAGAGAACGAACACAGAGAGAAAAGGAACACAGTGAGAGAAGGAACACAGAGAGAAGGAACACAGAGAGAAAAGGAACACAGAGAGAAAAGGAGTACAGAGAGAAAAGGAATGCAGAGAGAAGGAACACAGAGAGAGATGGAACATTGAGAGAAAAGGAACACAGAGAGAGAAGGAACACAGTGAGAGAAGGAACACAGAGGGAAGGAACACAGAGAGATAAGGAACACAGAGAGAGAAGGAGCACAGAGAGAGAACGAACACAGAGAGAAACGGAACACAGAGAGACAAGAAACACAGAGAGAAAAGGAACACAGAGAGAAAAGGAACACAGAGAGAGAAGGAACATAGAGGGAAAAGAAACACAGAGAGAGAAGGAACACAGAGAAAGAGGGAACACAGAGAGAAAAGGAACACAGAGAGAGAAGGAACAGAGAGAGAGAAGGAACACAGAGAGAAAAGGAACACTGAGAGAGAAGGAAAACAGAGATAAAAGGAACACAGAGAGAGAAGGAACACAGAGAGAAAAGGAACACAGAGAGAGAAGGAACACAGAGAGAAAAGGAACACAGAGAGAGAAGGAGCACAGAGAGAGAAGGAACACAGAGAGATAAGGAAGACAGACAGAAAAGGAACACAGAGAGAAAAGGAACACAGAGAGAAATGGAACTCAGAGAGAGAACGAACACAGAGAGAAAAGGAACACCGTGAGAGAAGGAACACAGAGAGAAGGAACACAGAGAGAAAAGGAACACAGAGAGAAAAGGAGCACAGAGAGAAAAGGAACGCAGAGAGAAGGATCACAGAGAGAGATGGAACATTGAGAGAAAAGGAACACAGAGAGAAGGAACTCAGAGAGAGAAGGAACACAGAGGGAAGGAACACAGAGAGAGAAGGAACACAGAGAGAAAAGGAGGACAGACAGAAAAGGAACACAGAGAGAAAAGGAACACAGAGAGAAATGGAACTCAGAGAGAGGACGAACACAGAGAGAAAAGGAACACAGTGAGAGAATGAACACAGAGAGAAGGAAAACAGAGAGAAAAGGAACACAGAGAGAAAAGGAGCACAGAGAGAAAAGGAACGCAGAGAGAAGGAACACAGAGAGAGATGGATCATTGAGAGAAAAGGAACACAGAGAGAGAGAAGGAACACAGTGAGAGAAGGAAGACAGAGGGAAGGAACACAGAGAGATAAGGAAGACAGAGAGAGAAGGAGCACGGAGAGAGAAGGAACACAGAGAGAAAAGGAACAAAGAGAGAAAAGGAACACAGAGAGAAAATGAACACGCAGAGAGAAGGAACACAGAGAGAAAAGGAACACAGAGAGACATGAAACACAGAGAGAGAGGGAACACAGAGAGAAAAGGAACACAGAGAGAGAAGGAGCACAGAGAGAGATGGAACACAGAGAGAGATGGAACACACAAAGGGAAAAGGAACACAGAGAGAAAAGGTACGCAGAGAGAAGGAACACAGAGAGAGATGGAACATTGAGAGAAAAGGAACACAGAGAGAGAAGGAACACAGTGAGAGAAGGAACACAGGGGGAAGGAACACAGAGAGATAAGGAACACAGAGAGAGAAGGAGCACAGAGAGAGAAGGAACACAGAGAGAAAAGGAACAAAGAGAGAAAAGGAACACAGAGAGAAAACGAACACGCAGAGAGAACGAACACGGAGAGAAACGGAACACACAGAGAAAAGGAACACAGAGAGAGAAGGAACACAGAGAGAGAGGGAACACAGAGAGAAAAGGAACACAGAGAGAGAAGGAACAGAGAGAGAGAAGGAACACAGAGAGAAAACTAACACTGAGAGAGAAGGAAAACAGAGATAAAAGGAACACAGAGAGAGAAGGAACACAGAGAGAAAAGGAACACAGAGAGAGAAGGAACACAGAGATAAAAGGAACACAGACAGAAAAGGAACACAGAGAGAGAAGGAGCACAGAGAGTGAAGGAACACAGAGAGATAAGGAAGACTGACAGAAAAGGAACACAGAGATAAAAGGAACACAGAGAGAAATGGAACTCAGAGAGAGAACGAACACAGAGTGAAAAGGAACACAGACAGACAAGAAACACAGAGAGAGAGGGAACACAGAGAGAAAAGGAACACAGAGAGAGAAGGAACAGAGGGAGAGAAGGAACAAAGAGAGAAAAGGAACACAGAGAGAGAAGGAGCACAGAGAGAGATGGAACACAGAGAGAGATGGAACACACAAAGGGAAAAGGAACACAGAGAGAAAAGGTACGCAGAGAGAGAAGGAACACAGAGAGAAAAGGAACACAGAGATAAAAGGAACACAGACAGAAAAGGAACACAGAGAGAAAATGAACACGCAGAGAGAAGGAACACAGAGAGAAAAGGAACACAGAGAGACATGAAACACAGAGAGAGAGGGAACACAGAGAGAAAAGGAACACAGAGAGAGAAGGAGCACAGAGAGAGATGGAACACAGAGAGAGATGGAACACACGAAGGGAAAAGGAACACAGAGAGAAAACGTACGCAGAGAGAAGGAACACAGAGAGAGATGGAACATTGAGAGAAAAGGAACACAGAGAGAGAAGGAACACAGTGAGAGAAGGAACACAGAGGGAAGGAACACAGAGAGATAAGGAACACAGAGAGAGAAGGAGCACAGAGAGAGAAGGAACACAGAGAGAAAAGGAACAAAGAGAGAAAAGGAACACAGAGAGAAAACGAACACAGAGAGAGAAGGAACAGAGAGAGAGAAGGAGCACAGAGAGAAAGGGAACGCAGAGAGAGAAGTAACACAGAGAGAGAAGGAACACAAAGAGAAAAGGAACACAGAGAGAAAAGGAACACAGAGACAAAAGGAACACAGAGAGAGAAGGATCACAGAGAGAAAAGGAAAACAGAGAGAGAAGGAACACGGAGAGAGAAGGAACACAGAGAGAAAAGGAACACAGAGAGAGAAGGAACACAGAGAGAGACGGAAAACAGTGATAAAAGGAACACAGAGAGAGAAGGAACACAGAGAGAAAAGGAACACAGAGAGAGAAGGAACACAGAGAGAAAAGGAACACAGAGAGAGAAGGAGCACAGAGAGAGAGAAGGAACACAGAGAGATAAGAAAGACAGACAGAAAAGGAACACAGAGAGAAAAGGAACTCAGAGAGAGAACGGACACAGAGAGAAAAGGAACACAGTGAGAGAAGGAACACAGAGAGAAGGAACACGAGAGAAAAGGAACACAGAGAGAAAAGGAAGACAGACAGAAAAGGAACACAGAGAGAAAAGGAACACAGAGAGAAATGGAACTCAGAGAGAGAACGAACACAGAGAGAAAAGGAACACAGTGAGAGAAGGAACACAGAGAGAAGGAACACAGAGAGAAAAGGAACACAGAGAGAAAAGGAGTACAGAGAGAAAAGGAATGCAGAGAGAAGGAACACAGAGAGAGATGGAACATTGAGAGAAAAGGAACACAGAGAGAGAAGGAACACAGTGAGAGAAGGAACACAGAGGGAAGGAACACAGAGAGATAAGGAACACAGAGAGAGAAGGAGCACAGAGAGAGAACGAACACAGAGAGAAACGGAACACAGAGAGACAAGAAACACAGAGAGAAAAGGAACACAGAGAGAAAAGGAACACAGAGAGAGAAGGAACATAGAGGGAAAAGAAACACAGAGAGAGAAGGAACACAGAGAAAGAGGGAACACAGAGAGAAAAGGAACACAGAGAGAGAAGGAACAGAGAGAGAGAAGGAACACAGAGAGAAAAGGAACACTGAGAGAGAAGGAAAACAGAGATAAAAGGAACACAGAGAGAGAAGGAACACAGAGAGAAAAGGAACACAGAGAGAGAAGGAACACAGAGAGAAAAGGAACACAGAGAGAGAAGGAGCACAGAGAGAGAAGGAACACAGAGAGATAAGGAAGACAGACAGAAAAGGAACACAGAGAGAAAAGGAACACAGAGAGAAATGGAACTCAGAGAGAGAACGAACACAGAGAGAAAAGGAACACCGTGAGAGAAGGAACACAGAGAGAAGGAACACAGAGAGAAAAGGAACACAGAGAGAAAAGGAGCACAGAGAGAAAAGGAACGCAGAGAGAAGGATCACAGAGAGAGATGGAACATTGAGAGAAAAGGAACACAGAGAGAAGGAACTCAGAGAGAGAAGGAACACAGAGGGAAGGAACACAGAGAGAGAAGGAACACAGAGAGAAAAGGAGGACAGACAGAAAAGGAACACAGAGAGAAAAGGAACACAGAGAGAAATGGAACTCAGAGAGAGGACGAACACAGAGAGAAAAGGAACACAGTGAGAGAATGAACACAGAGAGAAGGAAAACAGAGAGAAAAGGAACACAGAGAGAAAAGGAGCACAGAGAGAAAAGGAACGCAGAGAGAAGGAACACAGAGAGAGATGGATCATTGAGAGAAAAGGAACACAGAGAGAGAGAAGGAACACAGTGAGAGAAGGAAGACAGAGGGAAGGAACACAGAGAGATAAGGAAGACAGAGAGAGAAGGAGCACGGAGAGAGAAGGAACACAGAGAGAGAAGGAGCACGGAGAGAAAAGGAACACAGAGAGAAAATGAACACGCAGAGAGAAGGAACACAGAGAGAAAAGGAACACAGAGAGACATGAAACACAGAGAGAGAGGGAACACAGAGAGAAAAGGAACACAGAGAGAGAAGGAGCACAGAGAGAGATGGAACACAGAGAGAGATGGAACACACAAAGGGAAAAGGAACACAGAGAGAAAAGGTACGCAGAGAGAAGGAACACAGAGAGAGATGGAACATTGAGAGAAAAGGAACACAGAGAGAGAAGGAACACAGTGAGAGAAGGAACACAGGGGGAAGGAACACAGAGAGATAAGGAACACAGAGAGAGAAGGAGCACAGAGAGAGAAGGAACACAGAGAGAAAAGGAACAAAGAGAGAAAAGGAACACAGAGAGAAAACGAACACGCAGAGAGAACGAACACGGAGAGAAACGGAACACACAGAGAAAAGGAACACAGAGAGAGAAGGAACACAGAGAGAGAGGGAACACAGAGAGAAAAGGAACACAGAGAGAGAAGGAACAGAGAGAGAGAAGGAACACAGAGAGAAAACTAACACTGAGAGAGAAGGAAAACAGAGATAAAAGGAACACAGAGAGAGAAGGAACACAGAGAGAAAAGGAACACAGAGAGAGAAGGAACACAGAGATAAAAGGAACACAGACAGAAAAGGAACACAGAGAGAGAAGGAGCACAGAGAGTGAAGGAACACAGAGAGATAAGGAAGACTGACAGAAAAGGAACACAGAGATAAAAGGAACACAGAGAGAAATGGAACTCAGAGAGAGAACGAACACAGAGTGAAAAGGAACACAGACAGACAAGAAACACAGAGAGAGAGGGAACACAGAGAGAAAAGGAACACAGAGAGAGAAGGAACAGAGGGAGAGAAGGAACAAAGAGAGAAAAGGAACACAGAGAGAGAAGGAGCACAGAGAGAGATGGAACACAGAGAGAGATGGAACACACAAAGGGAAAAGGAACACAGAGAGAAAAGGTACGCAGAGAGAGAAGGAACACAGAGAGAAAAGGAACACAGAGAAAAAAGGAACACAGAGAGAAAAGGAACACACAGAGAGAAGGAACACAGAGAGAAAAGGAACACAGAGAGACAAGAAACACAGAGAGAGAGGGAAAATAGAGAGAAAAGGGACACAGAGAGAGAAGGAACACAGAGAGAAAAGGAACACAGAGAGAAATGGAACACAGAGAGAGATGGAACACACAAAGGGAAAAGGAACACAGAGAGAAAAGGTACGCAGAGAGAGAAGGAACACAGAGAGAAAAGGAACACAGAGAAAAAAGGAACACAGAGAGAAAAGGAACACACAGAGAAAAAGGAACACAGAGAGAAAAGGAACACAGAGAGACCAGAAACACAGAGAGAAAACGAACACAAGGGAAAAGGAACACATAGAGAGAAGGAATCCAGAGAGAGAGGGAACGCAGAGAGAAAAGGAACACAGAGAGAGAAGGAACAGAGAGAGAAAAGGAACACAGAGAGAAAAGGAACACAGAGAGTGAAGGAACACAGAGAGAGAAGGAACACAGAGAGAGAAGGAACACTGAGAGAAAAGGAACACAGGAAGAAATGGAACACAGAGAGAGAAGGAACACAGAGATAAAAGGAACATATAGAGAGAAGGAACACAGAGAGAGAAGGAACACAGAGAGAGAAGGAACACAGAGAGAGAAGGGACTCAGAGAGAGAAGGAACACAGAAAGAAAAGGAACACAGAGAGAGATGGAACACACAAAGAGAAAAGGAACACAGAGAGAAAAGCAACACAGAGAGAGAAGGAACACAGAGACTAAATGAACACAGACAGAAAAGAAACACAGAGAGAGATGGAACACACAAAGAGAAAAGGAACACAGAGAGAAAAGGAACACAGAGAGAGAAGGAACACAGGGAGAAAAGGAACACAGAGAGACAAGAAACACAGAGAGAAAAGGAACACAGAGAGAAAAGGAATACAGTGAGGAAAGGAACGCAGAGAGAGAAGGAACACACGGAGAAATGGAAAACAGAGAGAAAAGGAACACAGAGAGAGAAGGATCACAGAGAGAGAAGGAACACAGAGAGATAAGGAACACAGTGAGAAAAGGAACACAGAGAGGAATGGAACACAGAGAGAGAAGGAACACAGAGAGAAAAGGAACGCAGAGAGAGAAGGAACACAGAGAGAAAAGGAACACAGAGGGAGAAGGAGCACAGAGTGAGAAGGAACACAGACAGAAAAGGAACACAGTGAGAAAAGGAACACAGAGAGAGAAGTAACACAGAGATAGAAGGAACACAGAGAGAAAAGGAACACACAGAGAGAAGGATCACAGAGAGAGAAGGAACACAAAGGTAAATGGAACACAGAGAGAGATGGAACATTGAGAGAAAAGGAACACACAGTGAGAGAAGGAACACAGTGAGAGAAGGAACACAGAGGGAAGGAACACAGAGAGATAAGGAAGACAGAGAGAGAAGGAGCACAGAGAGAGAACGAACACAGAGAGAAATGGAACAAAGAGAGAAAAGGAACGCAGAGAGAAAAGGAACACGCAGAGAGAAGGAACACAGAGAGAAAAGGAACACAGAGAGACAAGAAACACAGAGAGAGAGGGAACACAGAGAGAAAAGGAACACAGAGAGAGAAGGAACAGAGGGAGAGAAGGAACAAAGAGAGAGAAGGAACACAGAGAGAGAAGGAGCACAGAGAGAGAAGGAACACAGAGAGAGAAGGAACACAGAGAGAAAAGGAACACAGAGAGAAAAGGAACACAGAGAGAGATGGAACACACAAAGGGAAAAGGAACACAGAGAGAAAAGGTACGCAGAGAGACAAGAAACACAGAGAGAAAAGGAACACAAGGGAAAAGGAACACAGAGAGAGAAGGAATTCAGAGAGAGAGCGAACACATATAGAAAAGGAACACAGAGAGAGAAGGAACAGAGAGAGAAAAGGAACACAGAGAGAAAAGGAACACAGAGAGTGAAGGGACACAGAGAGAGAAGGAACACAGAGAGAGAAGGAACACAGAGAGAAAAGGAACACAGGAAGAAATGGAACACAGAGAGAGAAGGAACACAGAGATAAAAGGAACATAGAGAGAGAAGGAACGCTGAGGGAAAAGGAACACAGAGAGAGAAGGAACACAGAGAGAGAAGGAACACAGAGAGAGAAGGGACTCAGAGAGAGAAGGAACACAGAGAGAAAAGGAACACAGAGAGAGATGGAACACACAAAGAGAAAAGGAACACAGAGAGAAAAGGAGCACAGAGAGAGAAGGAACACAGAGACTAAATGAACACAGACAGAAAAGAAACACAGAGAGAGATGGAACACACAAAGAGAAAAGGAACACAGAGAGAAAAGGAACACAGAGAGCGAAGGAACACAGGGAGAAAAGGAACACAGAGAGACAAGAAACACAGAGAGAAAAGGAACACAGAGAGAAAAGGGGCACAGAGAGAGAAGGATCACAGAGAGAGAAGGAACACAAAGGGAAAAGGAACACAGAGACAAAAGGGGCACAGAGAGAGAAGGATCACAGAGAGAAAATGAACACAGAGAGAAAAGGAACACAGTGAGAAAAGGAACACAGAGAGGAATGGAACACAGAGAGAGAAGGACCACAGAGAGAAAAGGAACGCAGAGAGAGAAGGAACACAGAGAGAGAAGTAACACAGAGAGAGAAGGAACTCAGAGGGAGAAGGAGCACAGAGTGAGAAGGAACACAGAAAGAAAAGGAACACAGTGAGAAAAGGAACACAGAGAGAGAAGTAACACAGAGAGAGAAGGAACACAGAGAGAAAAGGAACACAGAGAGAGAAGGATCACAGAGAGAGAAGGAACACAAAGGGAAATGGAACACAGAGAGAAAAGAAACACAGAGAGAGAAGGAACACAGAGAGACATGGAACAAAGAGAGAGAAGGAACACAGAAAGAAAAGAACACAGAGAGAAAAGGAATACAGAGAGAGAAAAGGAACACAGAGCGAGAGAAGGAACACAGAGAGAAAAGGAACAGAGAGAGAGATGGAACACACAGAGAAAAGGAACACAGGGAGAGAAGGATCACAGAGAGAAGGATAACAGAGAGAAAAGGAACACAGAGAGAGAAAGGGAACACAGAGAGAGAAGGAACACAGACACAGAAGGATCAGAGAGAGAAAAGGAACACAGAGCGAGAAAAGGAACACAGAGAGATAAGGAACATGGAGAGAAAAGGAACACAGTGAGAAAAGGAACTCAGAGAGGAAAGGAACACAGAGAGAGAAGGAACACAGAGAGAAAAGGAACGCAGAGACAAAATGAAAACAGAGAGAGAAGGAACACAGAGGGGGAAGGATCACAGAGAGAAAAGGAACACAGAGAGAAATTGGAACACAGTGAGTAAAGGAACACAGTGAGAAAAGGAACACAGAGAGGAAAGGAACACAGAGAGAGAAGGAACACAGACAATAGGAACGCAGAGAGAAATGGAACACAGACAGAGAAGGAACACAGAGAGGGAAGGATCACAGAGAAAAAAGGAACACAGAGAGAAAAGGAACACAGTGAGTAAAGTAACACAGAGAGGAAAGGAACACAGAGATAGAAGGAATACAGAGAGAAAATGAACACAGAGAGAGAGGATCAGAGAGAGAGAAGGAACACAAAGGGAAATGGAACACAGACAGAAAAGAAACACAGAGAGAGAAGGATCACAGAGAGAAAAGGAACTTAGACAGTAAAGGAACACAGTGTGAAAAGGAACACAGAGAGAAAAGGAACACAGAGAGAAATGGAACACAGAGAAACAAGGAACACAGAGATAAAGGGAACACAGAGAGAAAAGGAACAGAGAGAGAGAGAAGGAACACAGAGAGAAAAGGAACACAGAGAGAGAAGGAACACATAGAGAAAAGGAACACAGAGAGAAAAGGAACACAGAGAGAAAAGGAGCACAGAGAGAGAAGGATCACAGAGAGAGAAGGATCACAGAGAGAAAAGGAACACAGAGAAAAAAGCAACACAGTTAGGAAAGGAACACAGAGTGAAAAGGAGCACAGAGAGAGAAGGATCACAGAGAGAAAAGGAACACCGAGAGAAAGGCAACACAGTTAGAAAAGGAACACAGAGAGGAAAGGAACACAGAGAGAGAAGGAACACAGAGAGGGAAGGATCACAGAGTGAAAAGGAACACAGAGAGAAAAGGAACACAGAGAGAGAAGGATCTGAGAGAGAGAAGGAACACAAAGGTAAAAGGAACACAGACAGAAAAGAAACACAGAGAGAGAAGGATCACAGAGAGAAAAGGAACACAGAGAGAAATGGAACTCAGAGAGAGAACGAACACAGAGAGAAAAGGAACACAGTGAGAGAAAGAACACAGAGAGAAGGAACACAGAGAGAAAAGGAACACAGAGAGAAAAGGAGCACAGAGAGAAAAGGAACGCAGCGGGATGGAACACAGAGAGAGATGGAACATTGAGAGAAAAGGAACACAGAGAGAGAAGGAACACAGTGAGAGAAGGAACACAGAGGGAAGGAACATAGAGAGATAAGGAACACAGAGAGAGAAGGAGCAGAGAGAGAGAAGGAACACAGAGAGAAAAGGAACAAAGAGAGAAAAGGAACACAGAGAGAAAAGGAACACGCAGAGAAAAGGAACACAGAGAGAAAAGGAACACAGAGAGACAAGAAACACAGAGAGAGAGGGAACAGAGAGAGAAAAGGAACACAGTATGAGAAGGAACAGAGAGAGAGAAGGAACAAAGAGAGAAAAGGAACACAGAGAGAGAAGGAGCACAGAGAGAGAAGGGACACAGAGAGAGAAGGAACACAGAGAGAAAAGGAACACAGAGAGAAGAGGAACACAGAGAGAGATGGAACACACAAAGGGAAAAGGAACACAGAGAGAAAAGGTACGCAGAGAGAGAAGGAACACAGAGAGAAAAGGAACACAGAGAGAAAAGGAACACACAGAGAAACGGAACACAGAGAGAAAAGGAACACAGAGAGACAAGAAACACAGAGAGAAAAGGAACTCAAGGGAAAAGGAACACCGAGAGAGAAGGAATCCAGAGAGAGAAGTAACACAGAGAGAAAAGGAACACAAAGAAAAAAGGAACACAGAGAGAAAAGGAACACACAGAGAAACGGAACACAGAGAGAAAAGGAACACAGAGAGACAAGAAACACAGAGAGAAAAGGAACTCAAGGGAAAAGGAACAAAGAGAGAAATGGAACACAGAGAAACAAGGAACACAGAGATAAAGGGAACACAGAGAGAAAAGGAACAGAGAGAGAGAGAAGGAACACAGAGAGAAAAGGAACACAGAGAGAGAAGGAACACAGAGAGAAGGAACACAGAGAGAAAAGGAACACAGAGAGAAAAGGAGCACAGAGAGAAAAGGAACACAGAGAGAGATGGAACATTGAGAGAAAAGGAACACAGAGAGAGAAGGAACACAGTGAGAGAAGGAACACAGAGGGAAGGAACATAGAGAGATAAGGAACACAGAGAGAGAAGGAGCAGAGAGAGAGAAGGAACACAGAGAGAAAAGGAACAAAGAGAGAAAAGGAACACAGAGAGAAAAGGAACACGCAGAGAAAAGGAACACAGAGAGAAAAGGAACACAGAGAGACAAGAAACACAGAGAGCGAGGGAACACAGAGAGAAAAGGAACACAGAGAGAGAAGGAACAGAGAGAGAGAAGGAACAAAGAGAGACAAGGAACACAGAGAGAGAAGGAACACAGTGAGAGAAGGAACACAGAGGGAAGGAACATAGAGAGATAAGGAACACAGAGAGAGAAGGAGCAGAGAGAGAGAAGGAACACAGAGAGAAAAGGAACAAAGAGAGAAAAGGAACACAGAGAGAAAAGGAACACGCAGAGAAAAGGAACACAGAGAGACAAGAAACACAGAGAGCGAGGGAACACAGAGAGAAAAGGAACACAGAGAGAGAAGGAACAGAGAGAGAGAAGGAACAAAGAGAGAAAAGGAACACAGAGAGAGAAGGAGCACAGAGAGAGAAGGGACACAGAGAGAGAAGGAACACAGAGAGAAAAGGAACACAGAGAGAAGAGGAACACAGAGAGAGATGGAACACACAAAGGGAAAAGGAACACAGAGAGAAAAAGTACGCAGAGAGAGAAGGAACACAGAGAGAAAAGGAACACAGAGAAAAAAGGAACACAGAGAGAAAAGGAACACACAGAGAAACGGAACACAGAGAGAAAAGGAACACAGAGAGACAAGAAACACAGAGAGAAAAGGAACTCAAGGGAAAAGGAACACAGAGAGAGAAGGAATCCAGAGAGAGAAGTAACACAGAGAGAAAAGGAACACAAAGAAAAAAGGAACACAGAGAGAAAAGGAACACACAGAGAAACGGAACACAGAGAGAAAAGGAACACAGAGAGACAAGAAACACAGAGAGAAAAGGAACTCAAGGGAAAAGGAACAAAGAGAGAAATGGAACACAGAAAAACAAGGAACACAGAGATAAAGGGAACACAGAGAGAGAAGGAACACATAGAGAAAAGGAACACAGAGAGAGAAGGATCACAGAGAGAGAAGGAACACAAAGGGAAATGGAACACAGAGAGAAAAGAAACACAGAGAGAGAAGGAACACAGAGAGACATGGAACAAAGAGAGAGAAGGAACACAGAAAGAAAAGAACACAGAGAGAAAAGGAATACCGAGAAAGAAAAGGAACACAGAGCGAGAGAAGGAACACAGAGAGAAAAGGAACAGAGAGAGAGATGGAACACATCGAGAAAAGGAACACAGGGAGAGAAGGATCACAGAGAGAAGGATAACAGAGAGAAAAGGAACACAGAGAGAGAAAGGGAACACAGAGAGAGAAGGAACACAGACACAGAAGGATCAGAGAGAGAAAAGGAACACCGAGCGAGAAAAGGAACACAGAGAGATAAGGAACATGGAGAGAAAAGGAACACAGTGAGAAAAGGAACTCAGAGAGGAAAGGAACACAGAGAGAGAAGGAACACAGAGAGAAAAGGAACGCAGAGACAAAATGAAAACAGAGAGAGAAGGAACACAGAGGGGGAAGGATCACAGAGAGAAAAGGAACACAGAGAGAAATTGGAACACAGTGAGTAAAGGAACACAGTGAGAAAAGGAACACAGAGAGGAAAGGAACACAGAGAGAGAAGGAACACAGAGAGGGAAGGATCACAGAGAAAAAAGGAACACAGAGAGAAAAGGAACACAGTGAGTAAAGTAACACAGAGAGGAAAGGAACACAGAGATAGAAGGAATACAGAGAGAAAATGAACACAGAGAGAGAGGATCAGAGAGAGAGAAGGAACACAAAGGGAAATGGAACACAGACAGAAAAGAAACACAGAGAGAGAAGGATCACAGAGAGAAAAGGAACTTAGACAGTAAAGGAACACAGTGTGAAAAGGAACACAGAGAGAAAAGGAACACAGAGAGAAATGGAACACAGAGAAACAAGGAACACAGAGATAAAGGGAACACAGAGAGAAAAGGAACAGAGAGAGAGAGAAGGAACACAGAGAGAAAAGGAACACAGAGAGAGAAGGAACACATAGAGAAAAGGAACACAGAGAGAAAAGGAACACAGAGAGAAAAGGAGCACAGAGAGAGAAGGATCACAGAGAGAGAAGGATCACAGAGAGAAAAGGAACACAGAGAAAAAAGCAACACAGTTAGGAAAGGAACACAGAGTGAAAAGGAGCACAGAGAGAGAAGGATCACAGAGAGAAAAGGAACACCGAGAGAAAGGCAACACAGTTAGAAAAGGAACACAGAGAGGAAAGGAACACAGAGAGAGAAGGAACACAGAGAGGGAAGGATCACAGAGTGAAAAGGAACACAGAGAGAAAAGGAACACAGAGAGAGAAGGATCTGAGAGAGAGAAGGAACACAAAGGTAAAAGGAACACAGACAGAAAAGAAACACAGAGAGAGAAGGATCACGGAGAGAAAAGGAACACAGAGAGAAATGGAACTCAGAGAGAGAACGAACACAGAGAGAAAAGGAACACAGTGAGAGAAAGAAAACAGAGAGAAGGAACACAGAGAGAAAAGGAACACAGAGAGAAAAGGAACACCGAGAGAAAGGCAACACAGTTAGAAAAGGAACACAGAGAGGAAAGGAACACAGAGAGAGAAGGAACACAGAGAAAGAAGGATCACAGAGTGAAAAGGAACACAGAGAGAAAAGGAACACAGAGAGAGAAGGATCTGAGAGAGAGAAGGAACACAAAGGTAAAAGGAACACAGACAGAAAAGAAACACAGAGAGAGAAGGATCACGGAGAGAAAAGGAACACAGAGAGAAATGGAACTCAGAGAGAGAACGAACACAGAGAGAAAAGGAACACAGTGAGAGAAAGAACACAGAGAGAAGGAACACAGAGAGAAAAGGAACACAGAGAGAAAAGGAGCACAGAGAGAAAAGGAACGCAGCGGGATGGAACACAGAGAGAGATGGAACATTGAGAGAAAAGGAACACAGAGAGAGAAGGAACACAGTGAGAGAAGGAACACAGAGGGAAGGAACATAGAGAGATAAGGAACACAGAGAGAGAAGGAGCAGAGAGAGAGAAGGAACACAGAGAGAAAAGGAACACAGAGAGAAAAGGAACACAGAGAGAAAAGGAACACGCAGAGAAAAGGAACACAGAGAGAAAAGGAACACAGAGAGACAAGAAACACAGAGAGAGAGGGAACAGAGAGAGAAAAGGAACACAGTATGAGAAGGAACAGAGAGAGAGAAGGAACAAAGAGAGAAAAGGAACACAGAGAGAGAAGGAGCACAGAGAGAGAAGGGACACAGAGAGAGAAGGAACACAGAGAGAAAAGGAACACAGAGAGAAGAGGAACACAGAGAGAGATGGAACACACAAAGGGAAAAGGAACACAGTGAGAAAAGGTACGCAGAGAGAGAAGGAACACAGAGAGAAAAGGAACACAGAGAGAAAAGGAACACACAGAGAAACGGAACACAGAGAGAAAAGGAACACAGAGAGACAAGAAACACAGAGAGAAAAGGAACTCAAGGGAAAAGGAACACCGAGAGAGAAGGAATCCAGAGAGAGAAGTAACACAGAGAGAAAAGGAACACAAAGAAAAAAGGAACACAGAGAGAAAAGGAACACACAGAGAAACGGAACACAGAGAGAAAAGGAACACAGAGAGACAAGAAACACAGAGAGAAAAGGAACTCAAGGGAAAAGGAACAAAGAGAGAAATGGAACACAGAGAAACAAGGAACACAGAGATAAAGGGAACACAGAGAGAAAAGGAACAGAGAGAGAGAGAAGGAACACAGAGAGAAAAGGAACACAGAGAGAGAAGGAACACAGAGAGAAGGAACACAGAGAGAAAAGGAACACAGAGAGAAAAGGAGCACAGAGAGAAAAGGAACACAGAGAGAGATGGAACATTGAGAGAAAAGGAACACAGAGAGAGAAGGAACACAGTGAGAGAAGGAACACAGAGGGAAGGAACATAGAGAGATAAGGAACACAGAGAGAGAAGGAGCAGAGAGAGAGAAGGAACACAGAGAGAAAAGGAACAAAGAGAGAAAAGGAACACAGAGAGAAAAGGAACACGCAGAGAAAAGGAACACAGAGAGAAAAGGAACACAGAGAGACAAGAAACACAGAGAGCGAGGGAACACAGAGAGAAAAGGAACACAGAGAGAGAAGGAACAGAGAGAGAGAAGGAACAAAGAGAGAAAAGGAACACAGAGAGAGAAGGAGCACAGAGAGAGAAGGGACACAGAGAGAGAAGGAACACAGGGAGAAAAGGAACACAGAGAGAAGAGGAACACAGAGAGAGATGGAACACACAAAGGGAAAAGGAACACAGAGAGAAAAGGTACGCAGAGAGAGAAGGAACACAGAGAGAAAAGTAACACAGAGAAAAAAGGAACACAGAGAGAAAAGGAACACACAGAGAAACGGAACACAGAGAGAAAAGGAACACAGAGAGACAAGAAACACAGAGAGAAAAGGAACTCAAGGGAAAAGGAACACAGAGAGAGAAGGAATCCAGAGAGAGAAGTAACACAGAGAGAAAAGGAACACATAGAAAAAAGGAACACAGAGAGAAAAGGAACACACAGAGAAACGGAACACAGAGAGAAAAGGAACACAGAGAGACAAGAAACACAGAGAGAAAAGGAACTCAAGGGAAAAGGAACAAAGAGAGAAATGGAACACAGAGAAACAAGGAACACAGAGATAAAGGGAACACAGAGAGAAAAGGAACAGAGAGAGAGAGAAGGAACACAGAGAGAAAAGGAACACAGAGAGAGAAGGAACACATAGAGAAAAGGAACACAGAGAGAAAAGGAACACAGAGAGAAAAGGAGCACAGAGAGAGAAGGATCACAGAGAGAGAAGGATCACAGAGAGAAAAGGAACACAGAGAAAAAAGCAACACAGTTAGGAAAGGAACACAGAGTGAAAAGGAGCACAGAGAGAGAAGGATCACAGAGAGAAAAGGAACACAGAGAGAAAGGCAACCCAGTTAGAAAAGGAACACAGAGAGGAAAGGAACACAGAGAGAGAAGGAACACAGAGAGGGAAGGATCACAGAGTAAAAAGGAAAACAGAGAGAAAAGGAACACAGAGAGAGAAGGATCTGAGAGAGAGAAGGAACACAAAGGTAAAAGGAACACAAACAGAAAAGAAACACAGAGAGAGAAGGATCACAGAGAGAAAAGGAACACAGAGAGAAATGGAACTCAGAGAGAGAACGAACACAGAGAGAAAAGGAACACAGTGAGAGAAGGAACACAGAGAGAAGGAACACAGAGAGAAAAGGAACACAGAGAGAAAAGGAGCACAGAGAGAAAAGGAACGCAGAGGGAAGGAACACAGAGAGAGATGGAACATTGAGAGAAAAGGAACACAGAGAGAGAAGGAACACAGTGAGAGCAGGAACACAGAGGGAAGGAACATAGAGAGATAAGGAACACAGAGAGAGAAGGAACACAGAGAGAAAAGGAACACGCAGAGAAAAGGAACACAGAGAGAAAAGGAACACAGAGAGACCAGAAACACAGAGAGAGAGGGAACACAGAGAGAAAAGGAACAGAGAGAGAGAAGGAACAGAGAGAGAGAAGGAACAAAGAGAGAAAAGGAACACAGAGAGAGAAGGAACGCAGATAGAGAAGGAACACAGAGAGAAAAGGAACACAGAGAAAAAAGGAACACAGAGAGAAAAGGAACACACAGAGAAACGGAACACAGAGAGAAAAGGAACACAGAGAGACAAGAAACACAGAGAGAAAAGGAACTCAAGGGAAAAGGAACACAGAGAGAGAAGGAATCCAGAGAGAAAGGGAACACGTACAGAAAAGGAACACAGAGAGAGAAGGAACAGAGAGAGAAAAGGAACACAGAGAGAAAAGGAACACAGAGAGTGAAGGAACACAGAGAGAGAAGGAACACAGAGAGAGAACGAAAACAGAGAGAAAAGGAACACAGGAAGAAAAGGAACACAGAGAGAGAAGGAACACAGAGATAAAAGGAACATAGAGAGAGAAGGAACGCTGAGGGAAAAGGAACACAGAGAGAGAAGGAACACAGAGAGAGAAGGAACACAGAGAGAGAAGGGACTCAGAGAGAGAAGGAACACAGAGAGAAAAGGAACACAGAGAGAGATGGAACACACAAAGAGAAAAGGAACACACAGAGAAAAGGAGCACAGAGAGAGAAGGAACACAGAGACTAAATGAACACAGACAGAAAAGAAACACGGAGAGAGATGGAACACACAAAGAGAAAAGGAACACAGAGAGAAAAGGAACGCAGAGAGAGAAGGAACACACGGAGAAATGGAAAACAGAGAGAAAAGGAACACAGAGAGAGAAGGATCACAGAGAGAGAAGGAACACAAAGGGAAAAGGAACACAGAGACAAAAGGGGCACAGAGAGAGAAGGAACACAGAGAGAAAATGAACACAGAGAGAAAAGGAACACAGTGAGAAAAGGAACACAGAGAGGAATGGAACACAGAGAGAGAAGGAACACAGAGAGAAAAGGAACGCAGAGAGGAATGGAACACAGAGAGAGAAGGAACACAGAGAGAAAAGGAACACAGAGAGAGAAGGAACACAGTGAGAGAAGGAACACAGAGGGAAGGAACACAGAGAGATAAGGAACACAGAGAGAGAAGGAGCACAGAGAGAGAAGGAACACAGAGAGAAAAGGAACAAAGAGAGAGAAGGAACACAGAGAGAAAACGAACACGCAGAGAGAACGAACACAGAGAGAAACGGAACACAGAGAGACAAGAAACACAGAGATAAAAGGAACACAGAGAAAAAAGGAACACAGAGAGAAATGGGACACAGAGAGAGATGGAACATTGAGAGAAAAGGAACACAGACTGAGAAGGAACACAGAGAGAGAAGGAACACCGAAGGAAGGAACACAGAGAGAGAAGGAACACAGAGAGAAAAGGAAGACAGACAGAAAAGGAACACAGAGAGAAAAGGAACACAGAGAGAAATGGAACTCAGAGAGAGAACGAACACAGAGAGAAAAGGAACACAGTGAGAGAAGGAACACAGAGAGAAGGAACACAGAGAGAAAAGGAACACAGAGAGAAAAGGAGCACAGAGAGAGAAGGAACACAGAGAGAAAAGGAACACAGAGAGAAAAGGAACACAGAGAGAAAAGGATCGCAGAGAGAGAAGGAACACAGAGAGAGAAGGAACACAGAGAGAGAAGGAACACAGAGAGAAAAGGATCACAGAGAGAGAAGGAGCACAGAGAGAGAACGACCACAGAGAGAAAAAGAGCACAGAGAGAGAAGGAACACAGAGAGAAAATGAACACAGAGAGAAAAGGAACACAGGGAGAGAAGGAACAGAGATAGAAGGAACACAGCGAGAAAAGGATCACAGAGAGAAAAGGAACACAGAGAGAGAAGGAACATAGAGAGAGAAGGAACAGAGAGAGAAAAGGAACGCAGAGAGAGAAGGAACACAGAGAGAAAAGGAACACAGAGGGAGAAGGAGCACAGAGTGAGAAGGAACACAGACAGAAAGGGAACACAGTGAGAAAAGGAACACAGAGAGAGAAGTAACACAGAGATAGATGGAACACAGAGAGAAAAGGAACACACAGAGAGAAGGATCACAGAGAGAGAAGGAACACAAAGGTAAATGGAACACAGAGAGAGATGGAACATTGAGAGAAAAGGAACACAGAGAGAGAGAATGAACACAGTGAGAGAAGGAACACAGAGGGAAGGAACACAGAGAGATAAGGAAGACAGAGAGCGAAGGAGCACAGAGAGAGAACGAACACAGAGAGAAATGGAACAAAGAGAGAAAAGGAACCCAGAGAGAAAAGGAACATGCAGAGAGAAGGAACACAGAGAGAAAAGGAACACAGAGAGACAAGAAACACAGAGAGAGGGAACACAGAGAGAAAAGGAACACAGAGAGAGAAGGAACAGAGGGAGAGAAGGAACAAAGAGAGAGAAGGAACACAGAGAGAGAAGAAGCACAGAGAGAGAAGGAACACAGAGATAAAAGGAACATAGAGAGAGAAGGATCGCTGAGGGAAAAGGAACACAGAGAGAGAAGGAACACAGAGAGAGAAGGAACACAGAGAGAGAAGGGACTCAGAGAGAGAAGGAACACAGAGAGAAAAGGAACACAGAGAGAGATGGAACACACAAAGAGAAAAGGAACACAGAGAGAAAAGGAGCACAGAGAGAGAAGGAACACAGAGACTAAATGAACACAGACAGAAAAGAAACACAGAGAGAGATGGAACACACAAAGAGAAAAGGAACACAGAGAGAAAAGGAACACAGAGAGCGAAGGAACACAGGGAGAAAAGGAACACAGAGAGACAAGAAACACAGAGAGAAAAGGAACACAGAGAGAAAAGGAACACAGAGAGAAAAGGAACGCAGAGAGAGAAGGACCACACGGAGAAATGGAAAACAGAAAGAAAAGGAACACAGAGAGAGAAGGATCACAAAGAGAGAAGGAACACAAAGGGAAAAGGAACACAGAGACAAAAGGGGCACAGAGAGAGAAGGATCACAGAGAGAAAATGAACACAGAGAGAAAAGGAACACAGTGAGAAAAGGAACACAGAGAGGAATGGAACACAGAGAGAGAAGGAACACAGAGAGAAAAGGAATGCAGAGAGAGAAGGAACACAGAGAGAAAAGGAACACAGAGAGAGAAGTAACACAGAGAGAGAAGGAACACAGAGGGAGAAGGAGCACAGAGTGAGAAGGAACACAGAAAGAAAAGGAACACAGTGAGAAAAGGAACACAGAGAGAGAAGTAACACAGAGAGAGAAGGAACACAGAGAGAAAAGGAACACAGAGAGAGAAGGATCACAGAGAGAGAAGGAACACAAAGGGAAATGGAACACAGAGAGAAAAGAAACACAGAGAGAGAAGGAACACAGAGAGACATGGAACAAAGAGAGAGAAGGAACACAGAAAGAAAAGAACACAGAGAGAAAAGGAACACAGAGAGAGAAAAGGAACACAGAGCGAGAGAAGGAACACAGAGAGAAAAGGAACAGAGAGTGAGATGGAAAACATAGAGACAAGGAACACAGGGAGAGAAGGATCACAGAGAGAAGGATAACAGAGAGAAAAGGAACACAGAGAGACAAAGGGAACACAGAGAGAGAAGGAACACAGACACAGAAGGATCACAGAGAGAAAAGGAACACCGAGCGAGAAAAGGAACACAGAGAGATAAGGAACATAGAGAGAAAAGGAACACAGCGAGAAAAGGAAGACAGACAGAAAAGGAACACAGAGAGAAAAGGAACACAGAGAGAAATGGAACTCAGAGAGAGAACGAACACAGAGAGAAAAGGAACATAGAGAGAAATGGAACCCAGAGAAACAAGGAACACAGAGATAAAGGGAACACAGAGAGAAAAGGAACAGAGAGAGAGAGAAGGAACACAGAGAGAAAAGGAACACAGAGAGAGAAGGAACACATAGAGAAAAGGAACATAGAGAGAAAAGGAACACAGAGAGAAAAGGAGCACAGAGAGAGAAGGATCACAGAGAGAGAAGGATCACAGAGAGAAAAGGAACACAGAGAAAAAAGCAACACAGTTAGGAAAGGAACACAGAGTGAAAAGGAGCACAGAGAGAGAAGGATCACAGAGAGAAAAGGAACACAGAGAGAAATTGGAACACAGTGAGTAAAGGAACACAGTGAGAAAAGGAACACAGAGAGGAAAGGAACACAGAGAGAGAAGGAACACAGACAATAGGAACGCAGAGAGAAATGGAACACAGACAGAGAAGGAACACAGAGAGGGAAGGATCACAGAGAAAAAAGGAACATAGAGAGAAAAGGAACACAGAGAGAAAAGGAGCACAGAGAGAGAAGGATCACAGAGAGAGAAGGATCACAGTGAGAAAAGGAACACAGAGAAAAAAGCAACACCGTTAGGAAAGGAACACAGAGTGAAAAGGAGCACAGAGAGAGAAGGATCACAGAGAGAAAAGGAACACCGAGAGAAAGGCAACACAGTTAGAAAAGGAACACAGAGAGGAAAGGAACACAGAGAGAGAAGGAACACAGAGAGGGAAGGATCACAGAGTGAAAAGGAACACAGAGAGAAAAGGAACACAGAGAGAGAAGGATCTGAGAGAGAGAAGGAACACAAAGGTAAAAGGAACACAGACAGAAAAGAAACACAGAGAGAGAAGGATCACAGAGAGAAAAGGAACACAGAGAGAAATGGAACTCAGAGAGAGAACGAACACAGAGAGAAAAGGAACACAGTGAGAGAAGGAACACAGAGAGAAGGAACACAGAGAGAAAAGGAACACAGATAGAAAAGGAGCACAGAGAGAAAAGGAACGCAGAGGGATGGAACACAGAGAGAGATGGAACATTGAGAGAAAAGGAACACAGAGAGAGAAGGAACACAGTGAGAGAAGGAACACAGAGGGAAGGAACATAGAGAGATAAGGAACACAGAGAGAGAAGGAGCAGAGAGAGAGAAGGAACACAGAGAGAAAAGGAACAAAGAGAGAAAAGGAACACAGAGAGAAAAGGAACACGCAGAGAAAAGGAACACAGAGAGAAAAGGAACACAGAGAGACAAGAAACACAGAGAGAGAGGGAACAGAGAGAGAAAAGGAACACAGTATGAGAAGGAACAGAGAGAGAAGGAACAAAGAGAGAAAAGGAACACAGAGAGAGAAGGAGCACAGAGAGAGAAGGGACACAGAGAGAGAAGGAACACAGAGAGAAAAGGAACACAGAGAGAAGAGGAACACAGAGAGAGATGGAACACACAAAGGGAAAAGGAACACAGAGAGAAAAGGTACGCAGAGAGAGAAGGAACACATAGAGAAAAGGAACACAGAGAGAAAAGGAACACACAGAGAAACGGAACACAGAGAGAAAAGGAACACAGAGAGACAAGAAACACAGAGAGAAAAGGAACTCAAGGGAAAAGGAACACCGAGAGAGAAGGAATCCAGAGAGAGAAGTAACACAGAGAGAAAAGGAACACAAAGAAAAAAGGAACACAGAGAGAAAAGGAACACACAGAGAAACGGAACACAGAGAGAAAAGGAACACAGAGAGACAAGAAACACAGAGAGAAAAGGAACTCAAGGGAAAAGGAACAAAGAGAGAAATGGAACACAGAGAAACAAGGAACACAGAGATAAAGGGAACACAGAGAGAAAAGGAACAGAGAGAGAGAGAAGGAACACAGAGAGAAAAGGAACACAGAGAGAGAAGGAACACAGAGAGAAGGAACACAGAGAGAAAAGGAACACAGAGAGAAAAGGAGCACAGAGAGAAAAGGAACACAGAGAGAGATGGAACATTGAGAGAAAAGGAACACAGAGAGAGAAGGAACACAGTGAGAGAAGGAACACAGAGGGAAGGAACATAGAGAGATAAGGAACACAGAGAGAGAAGGAGCAGAGAGAGAGAAGGAACACAGAGAGAAAAGGAACAAAGAGAGAAAAGGAACACAGAGAGAAAAGGAACACGCAGAGAAAAGGAACACCGAGAGAAAAGGAACACAGAGAGACAAGAAACACAGAGAGCGAGGGAACACAGAGAGAAAAGGAACAGAGAGAGAGAAGGAACAGAGAGAGAGAAGGAACAAAGAGAGAAAAGGAACACAGAGAGAGAAGGAGCACAGAGAGAGAAGGGACACAGAGAGAGAAGGAACACAGAGAGAAAAGGAACACAGAGAGAAGAGGAACACAGAGAGAGATGGAACACACAAAGGGAAAAGGAACACAGAGAGAAAAGGTACGCAGAGAGAGAAGGAACACAGAGAGAAAAGGAACACAGAGAAAAAAGGAACACAGAGAGAAAAGGAACACACAGAGAAACGGAACACAGAGTGAAAAGGAACACAGAGAGACAAGAAACACAGAGAGAAAAGGAACTCAAGGGAAAAGGAACACAGAGAGAGAAGGAATCCAGAGAGAGAAGTAACACAGAGAGAAAAGGAACACAAAGAAAAAAGGAACACAGAGAGAAAAGGAACACACAGAGAAACGGAACACAGAGAGAAAAGGAACACAGAGAGACAAGAAACACAGAGAGAAAAGGAACTCAAGGGAAAAGGAACAAAGAGAGAAATGGAACACAGAGAAACAAGGAACACAGAGATAAATGGAACACAGAGAGAGAAGGAACACAGAGAGAAAAGGAACACAGAGAGAGAAGGAACACATAGAGAAAAGGAACACAGAGAGAAAGGGAACACAGAGAGAAAAGGAGCACAGAGAGAGAAGTATCACAGAGAGAGAAGGATCACAGAGAGAAAAGGAACACAGAGAAAAAAGCAACACAGTTAGGAAAGGAACACAGAGTGAAAAGGAGCACAGAGAGAGAAGGATCACAGAGAGAAAAGGAACACAGAGAGAAAGGCAACCCAGTTAGAAAAGGAACACAGAGAGGAAAGGAACACAGAGAGAGAAGGAACACAGAGAGGGAAGGATCACAGAGTGAAAAGGAAAACAGAGAGAAAAGGAACACAGAGAGAGAAGGATCTGAGAGAGAGAAGGAACACAAAGGTAAAAGGAACACAAACAGAAAAGAAACACAGAGAGAGAAGGATCACAGAGAGAAAAGGAACACAGAGAGAAATGGAACTCAGAGAGAGAACGAACACAGAGAGAAAAGGAACACAGTGAGAGAAGGAACACAGAGAGAAGGAACACAGAGAGAAAAGGAGCACAGAGAGAAAAGGAACGCAGAGGGAAGGAACACAGAGAGAGATGGAACATTGAGAGAAAAGGAACACAGAGAGAGAAGGAACACAGTGAGAGAAGGAACACAGAGGGAAGGAACATAGAGAGATAAGGAACACAGAGAGAGAAGGAGCACAGAGAGAGAAGGAACACAGAGAGAAAAGGAACACGCAGAGAAAAGGAACACAGAGAGAAAAGGAACACAGAGAGACCAGAAACACAGAGAGAGAGGGAACACAGAGAGAAAAGGAACAGAGAGAGAGAAGGAACAGAGAGAGAGAAGGAACAAAGAGAGAAAAGGAACACAGAGAGAGAAGGAACGCAGAGAGAGAAGGAACACAGAGAGAAAAGGAACACAGAGAAAAAAGGAACACAGAGAGAAAAGGAACACACAGAGAAACGGAACACAGAGAGAAAAGGAACACAGAGAGACAAGAAACACAGAGAGAAAAGGAACTCAAGGGAAAAGGAACACAGAGAGAGAAGGAATCCAGAGAGAAAGGGAACACGTACAGAAAAGGAACACAGAGAGAGAAGGAACAGAGAGAGAAAAGGAACACAGAGAGAAAAGGAACACAGAGAGTGAAGGAACATAGAGAGAGAAGGAACACAGAGAGAGAACGAAAACAGAGAGAAAAGGAACACAGGAAGAAAAGGAACACAGAGAGAGAAGGAACACAGAGATAAAAGGAACCTAGAGAGAGAAGGAACGCTGAGGGAAAAGGAACACAGAGAGAGAAGGAACACAGAGAGAGAAGGAACACAGAGAGAGAAGGGACTCAGAGAGAGAAGGAACACAGAGAGAAAAGGAACACAGAGAGAGATGGAACACACAAAGAGAAAAGGAACACACAGAGAAAAGGAGCACAGAGAGAGAAGGAACACAGAGACTAAATGAACACAGACAGAAAAGAAACACAGAGAGAGATGGAACACACAAAGCAAAAAGGAACACAGAGAGAAAAGGAACGCAGAGAGAGAAGGAACACACGGAGAAATGGAAAACAGAGAGAAAAGGTACACAGAGAGAGAAGGATCACAGAGAGAAAAGGAACACAGTGAGAAAAGGAACACAGAGTGGAATGGAACACAGAGAGAGAAGGAACACAGAGAGAAAAGGATCGCAGAGAGGAATGGAACACAGAGAGAGAAGGAACACAGAGAGAAAAGGAACACAGAGAGAGAAGGAACACAGTGAGAGAAGGAACACAGAGGGAAGGAACACAGAGAGATAAGGAACACAGAGAGAGAAGGAGCACAGAGAGAGAAGGAACACAGAGAGAAAAGGAACAAAGAGAGAGAAGGAACACAGAGAGAAAACGAACACGCAGAGAGAACGAACACAGAGAGAAACGGAACACAGAGAGACAAGAAACACAGAGATAAAAGGAACACAGAGAAAAAAGGAACACAGAGAGAAAAGGGACACAGAGAGAGATGGAACATTGAGAGAAAAGGAACACAGACTGAGAAGGAACACAGAGAGAGAAGGAACACAGAAGGAAGGAACACAGAGAGAGAAGGAACACAGAGAGAAAAGGAAGACAGACAGAAAAGGAACACAGAGAGAAAAGGAACACAGAGAGAAATGGAACTCAGAGAGAGAACGAACACAGAGAGAAAAGGAACACAGTGAGAGAAGGAACACAGAGAGAAGGAACACAGAGAGAAAAGGAACACAGAGAGAAAAGGAGCACAGAGAGAGAAGGAACACAGAGAGAAAAGGAACACAGAGAGAAAAGGAACACAGAGAGAAAAGGATCGCAGAGAGAGAAGGAACACAGAGAGAGAAGGAACACAGAGAGAGAAGGAACACAGAGAGAAAAGGATCACAGAGAGAGAAGGAGCACAGAGAGAGAACGACCACAGAGAGAAAAAGAGCACAGAGAGAGAAGGAACACAGAGAGAAAATGAACACAGAGAGAAAAGGAACACAGGGAGAGAAGGAACAGAGATAGAAGGAACACAGCGAGAAAAGGATCACAGAGAGAAAAGGAACACAGAGAGAGAAGGAACATAGAGAGAGAAGGAACAGAGAGAGAAAAGGAACGCAGAGAGAGAAGGAACACAGAGAGAAAAGGAACACAGAGGGAGAAGGAGCACAGAGTGAGAAGGAACACAGACAGAAAAGGAACACAGTGAGAAAAGGAACACAGAGAGAGAAGTAACACAGAGATAGAAGGAACACAGAGAGAAAAGGAACACACAGAGAGAAGGATCACAGAGAGAGAAGGAACACAAAGGTAAATGGAACACAGAGAGAGATGGAACATTGAGAGAAAAGGAACACAGAGAGAGAGAATGAACACAGTGAGAGAAGGAACACAGAGGGATGGAACACAGAGAGATAAGGAAGACAGAGAGCGAAGGAGCACAGAGAGAGAACGAACACAGAGAGAAATGGAACAAAGAGAGAAAAGGAACGCAGAGAGAAAATGAACACGCAGAGAGAAGGAACACAGAGAGAAAAGGAACACAGAGAGACAAGAAACACAGAGAGAGGGAACACAGAGAGAAAAGGAACACAGAGAGAGAAGGAACAGAGGGAGAGAAGGAACAAAGAGAGAGAAGGAACACAGAGAGAGAAGGGGCACAGAGAGAGAAGGAACACAGAGAGAGAAGGAACACAGAGAGAAAAGGAACACAGAGAGAAAAGGAACACAGAGAGAGATGGAACACACAAAGGGAAAAGGAACACAGAGAGAAAAGGTACGCAGAGAGAGAAGGAACACAGAGAGAAAAGGAACACAGTGAAAAAAGGAACACAGAGAGAAAAGGAACACACAGAGAGAAGGAACACAGAGAGAAAAGGAACACAGAGATACAAGAAATACAGAGAGAGAGGGAACACAGAGAGAAAAGGAACACAGAGAGAGAAGGAACAGAGGGAGAGAAGGAACAAAGAGAGAGAAGGAACACAGAGAGAGAAGAAGCACAGAGAGAGAAGGAACACAGAGAGAGAAGGAACACAGAGAGAAAAGGAACACAGAGAGAAAAGGAACTCAGAGAGAGATGGAACACACAAAGGGAAAAGGAACACAGAGAGAAAAGGTACGCAGAGAGAGAAGGAACACAGAGAGAAAAGGAACACAGTGAAAAAAGGAACACAGAGAGAAAAGGACACACAGAGAGAAGGAACACAGAGAGAAAAGGAACACAGAGAGACAAGAAACACAGAGAGAAAAGGAACACAAGGGAAAAGGAACACAGAGAGAGAAGGAATCCAGAGAGAGAGGGAACACATATAGAAAAGGAACACAGAAAGAGAAGGAACAGAGAGAGAAAAGGAACACAGAGAGAAAAGGAACACAGAGAGTGAAGGAACACAGAGAGAGAAGGAACACAGAGAGAGAAGGAACACAGAGAGAAAAGGAACACAGGAAGAAATGGAACACAGAGAGAGAAGGAACACAGAGATAAAAGGAACATAGAGAGAGAAGGAACGCTGAGGGAAAAGGAACACAGAGAGAGAAGGAACACAGAGAGAAAAGGAACACAGAGAGACAAGAAACACAGAGAGAAAAGGAACTCAAGGGAAAAGGAACAAAGAGAGAAATGGAACACAGAGAAACAAGGAACACAGAGATAAAGGGAACACAGAGAGAAAAGGAACAGAGAGAGAGAGAAGGAACACAGAGAGAAAAGGAACGCAGAGAGAGAAGGAACACAGAGAGAAGGAACACAGAGAGAAAAGGAACACAGAGAGAAAAGGAGCACAGAGAGAAAAGGAACACAGAGAGAGATGGAACATTGTGAGAAAAGGAACACAGAGAGAGAAGGAACACAGTGAGAGAAGGAACACAGAGGGAAGGAACATAGAGAGATAAGGAACACAGAGAGAGAAGGAGCAGAGAGAGAGAAGGAACACAGAGAGAAAAGGAACAAAGAGAGAAAAGGAACACAGAGAGAAAAGGAACACGCAGAGAAAAGGAACACAGAGAGAAAATGAACACAGAGAGACAAGAAACACAGAGAGCGAGGGAACACAGAGAGAAAAGGAACACAGAGAGAGAAGGAACAGAGAGAGAGAAGGAACAAAGAGAGAAAAGGAACACAGAGAGAGAAGGAGCACAGAGAGAGAAGGGACACAGAGAGAGAAGGAACACAGAGAGAAAAGGAACAAAGAGAGAAGAGGAACACAGAGAGAGATGGAACACACAAAGGGAAAAGGAACACAGAGAGAAAAGGTACGCAGAGAGAGAAGGAACACAGAGAGAGAAGGAACACAGAGAAAAAAGGAACACAGAGAGAAAAGGAACACACAGAGAAACGGAACACAGAGAGAAAAGGAACACAGAGAGACAAGAAACACAGAGAGAAAAGGAACTCAAGGGAAAAGGAACACAGAGAGAGAAGGAATCCAGAGAGAGAAGTAACACAGAGAGAAAAGGAACACAAAGAAAAAAGGAACACAGAGAGAAAAGGAACACACAGAGAAACGGAACACAGAGAGAAAAGGAACACAGAGAGACAAGAAACACAGAGAGAAAAGGAACTCAAGGGAAAAGGAACAAAGAGAGAAATGGAACACAGAGAAACAAGGAACACAGAGATAAAGGGAACACAGAGAGAAAAGGAACAGAGAGAGAGAGAAGGAACACAGAGAGAAAAGGAACACAGAGAGAGAAGGAACACATAGAGAAAAGGAACACAGAGAGAAAAGGAACACAGAGAGAAAAGGAGCACAGAGAGAGAAGGATCACAGAGAGAGAAGGATCACAGAGAGAAAAGGAACACAGAGAAAAAAGCAACACAGTTAGGAAAGGAACACAGAGTGAAAAGGAGCACAGAGAGAAAAGGAACACACAGAGAAACGGAACACAGAGAGAAAAGGAACACAGAGAGACAAGAAACACAGAGAGAAAAGGAACTCAAGGGAAAAGGAACACAGAGAGAGAAGGAATCCAGAGAGAGAAGTAACACAGAGAGAAAAGGAACACAAAGAAAAAAGGAACACAGAGAGAAAAGGAACACACAGAGAAACGGAACACAGAGAGAAAAGGAACACAGAGAGACAAGAAACACAGAGAGAAAAGGAACTCAAGGGAAAAGGAACAAAGAGAGAAATGGAACACAGAGAAACAAGGAACACAGAGATAAAGGGAACACAGAGAGAAAAGGAACAGAGAGAGAGAGAAGGAACACAGAGAGAAAAGGAACACAGAGAGAGAAGGAGCACAGAGAGAGAAGGGACACAGAGAGAGAAGGAACACAGAGAGAAAAGGAACAAAGAGAGAAGAGGAACACAGAGAGAGATGGAACACACAAAGGGAAAAGGAACACAGAGAGAAAAGGTACGCAGAGAGAGAAGGAACACCGAGAGAAAAGGAACACAGAGAAAAAAGGAACACAGAGAGAAAAGGAACACACAGAGAAACGGAACACAGACAGAAAAGGAACACAGAGAGACAAGAAACACAGAGAGAAAAGGAACTCAAGGGAAAAGGAACACAGAGAGAGAAGGAATCCAGAGAGAGAAGTAACACAGAGAGAAAAGGAACACAAAGAAAAAAGGAACACAGAGAGAAAAGGAACACACAGAGAAACGGAACACAGAGAGAAAAGGAACACAGAGAGACAAGAAACACAGAGAGAAAAGGAACTCAAGGGAAAAGGAACAAAGAGAGAAATGGAACACAGAGAAACAAGGAACACAGAGATAAAGGGAACACAGAGAGAAAAGGAACAGAGAGAGAGAGAAGGAACACAGAGAGAAAAGGAACACAGAGAGAGAAGGAACACATAGAGAAAAGGAACACAGAGAGAAAAGGAACACAGAGAGAAAAGGAGCACAGAGAGAGAAGGATCACAGAGAGAGAAGGATCACAGAGAGAAAAGGAACACAGAGAAAAAAGCAACACAGTTAGGAAAGGAACACAGAGTGAAAAGGAGCACAGAGAGAAAAGGAACACACAGAGAAACGGAACACAGAGAGAAAAGGAACACAGAGAGACAAGAAACACAGAGAGAAAAGGAACTCAAGGGAAAAGGAACACAGAGAGAGAAGGAATCCAGAGAGAGAAGTAACACAGAGAGAAAAGGAACACAAAGAAAAAAGGAACACAGAGAGAAAAGGAACACACAGAGAAACGGAACACAGAGAGAAAAGGAACACAGAGAGACAAGAAACACAGAGAGAAAAGGAACTCAAGGGAAAAGGAACAAAGAGAGAAATGGAACACAGAGAAACAAGGAACACAGAGATAAAGGGAACACAGAGAGAAAAGGAACAGAGAGAGAGAGAAGGAACACAGAGAGAAAAGGAACACAGAGAGAGAAGGAACACATAGAGAAAAGGAACACAGAGAGAAAAGGAACACAGAGAGAAAAGGAGCACAGAGAGAGAAGGATCACAGAGAGAGAAGGATCACAGAGAGAAAAGGAACACAGAGAAAAAAGCAACACAGTTAGGAAAGGAACACAGAGTGAAAAGGAGCACAGAGAGAGAAGGATCACAGAGAGAAAAGGAACACAGAGAGAAAGGCAACCCAGTTAGAAAAGGAACACAGAGAGGAAAGGAACACAGAGAGAGAAGGAACACAGAGAGGGAAGGATCACAGAGTGAAAAGGAAAACAGAGAGAAAAGGAACACAGAGAGAGAAGGATCTGAGAGAGAGAAGGAACACAAAGGTAAAAGGAACACAAACAGAAAAGAAACACAGAGAGAGAAGGATCACAGAGAGAAAAGGAACACAGAGAGAAATGGAACTCAGAGAGAGAACGAACACAGAGAGAAAAGGAACACAGTGAGAGAAGGAACACAGAGAGAAGGAACACAGAGAGAAAAGGAACACAGAGAGAAAAGGAGCACAGAGAGAAAAGGAACGCAGAGGGAAGGAACACAGAGAGAGATGGAACATTGAGAGAAAAGGAACACAGAGAGAGAAGGAACACAGTGAGAGAAGGAACACAGAGGGAAGGAACATAGAGAGATAAGGAACACAGAGAGAGAAGGAGCACAGAGAGAGAAGGAACACAGAGAGAAAAGGAACACGCAGAGAAAAGGAACACAGAGAGAAAAGGAACACAGAGAGACCAGAAACACAGAGAGAGAGGGAACACAGAGAGAAAAGGAACAGAGAGAGAGAAGGAACAAAGAGAGAAAGGAACACAGAGAGAGAAGGAACGCAGAGAGAGAAGGAACACAGAGAGAAAAGGAACACAGAGAAAAAAGGAACACAGAGAGCAAAGGAACACACAGAGAAACGGAACACAGAGAGAAAAGGAACACAGAGAGACAAGAAACACAGAGAGAAAAGGAACTCAAGGGAAAAGGAACACAGAGAGAGAAGGAATCCAGAGAGAAAGGGAACACGTACAGAAAAGGAACACAGAGAGAGAAGGAACAGAGAGAGAAAAGGAACACAGAGAGAAAAGGAACACAGAGAGTGAAGGAACACAGAGAGAGAAGGAACACAGAGAGAGAACGAAAACAGAGAGAAAAGGAACACAGGAAGAAAAGGAACACAGAGAGAGAAGGAACACAGAGATAAAAGGAACATAGAGAGAGAAGGAACGCTGAGGGAAAAGGAACACAGAGAGAGAAGGAACACAGAGAGAGAAGGGACTCAGAGAGAGAAGGAACACAGAGAGAAAAGGAACACAGAGAGAGATGGAACACACAAAGAGAAAAGGAACACACAGAGAAAAGGAGCACAGAGAGAGAAGGAACACAGAGACTAAATGAACACAGACAGAAAAGAAACACGGAGAGAGATGGAACACACAAAGAGAAAAGGAACACAGAGAGAAAAGGAACGCAGAGAGAGAAGGAACACACGGAGAAATGGAAAACAGAGAGAAAAGGAACATAGGGAGAGAAGGATCACAGAGAGAGAAGGAACACAAAGGGAAAAGGAACACAGAGACAAAAGGGGCACAGAGAGAGAAGGAACACAGAGAGAAAATGAACACAGAGAGAAAAGGAACACAGTGAGTAAAGGAACACAGAGAGGAATGGAACACAGAGAGAGAAGGAACACAGAGAGAAAAGGAACGCAGAGAGGAATGGAACACAGAGAGAGAAGGAACACAGAGAGAAAAGGAACACAGAGAGAGAAGGAACACAGTGAGAGAAGGAACACAGAGGGAAGGAACACAGAGAGATAAGGAACACAGAGAGAGAAGGAGCACAGAGAGAGAAGGAACACAGAGAGAAAAGGAACAAAGAGAGAGAAGGAACACAGAGAGAAAACGAACACGCAGAGAGAACGAACACAGAGAGAAACGGAACACAGAGAGACAAGAAACACAGAGATAAAAGGAACACAGAGAAAAAAGGAACACAGAGAGAAAAGGGACACAGAGAGAGATGGAACATTGAGAGAAAAGGAACACAGACTGAGAAGGAACACAGAGAGAGAAGGAACACAGAAGGAAGGAACACAGAGAGAGAAGGAACACAGAGAGAAAAGGAAGACAGACAGAAAAGGAACACAGAGAGAAAAGGAACACAGAGAGAAATGGAACTCAGAGAGAGAACGAACACAGAGAGAAAAGGAACACAGTGAGAGAAGGAACACAGAGAGAAGGAACACAGAGAGAAAAGGAACACAGAGAGAAAAGGAGCACAGAGAGAGAAGGAACACAGAGAGAAAAGGAACACAGAGAGAAAAGGAACACAGAGAGAAAAGGATCGCAGAGAGAGAAGGAGCACAGAGAGAGAACGACCACAGAGAGAAAAAGAGCACAGAGAGAGAAGGAACACAGAGAGAAAATGAACACAGAGAGAATAGGAACACAGGGAGAGAAGGAACAGAGATAGAAGGAACACAGCGAGAAAAGGATCACAGAGAGAAAAGGAACACAGAGAGAGAAGGAACATAGAGAGAGAAGGAACAGAGAGAGAAAAGGAACGCAGAGAGAGAAGGAACACAGAGAGAAAAGGAATACAGAGGGAAAAGGAGCACAGAGTGAGAAGGAACACAGACAGAAAAGGAACACAGTGAGAAAAGGAACACAGAGAGAGAAGTAACACAGAGATAGAAGGAACACAGAGAGAAAAGGAACACACAGAGAGAAGGATCACAGAGAGAGAAGGAACACAAAGGTAAATGGAACACAGAGAGAGATGGAACATTGAGAGAAAAGGAACACAGAGAGAGAGAATGAACACAGTGAGAGAAGGAACACAGAGGGAAGGAACACAGAGAGAGAAGGAAGACAGAGAGCGAAGGAGCACAGAGAGAGAACGAACACAGAGAGAAATGGAACAAAGAGAGAAAAGGAACGCAGAGAGAAAATGAACACGCAGAGAGAAGGAACACAGAGAGAAAAGGAACACAGAGAGACAAGAAACACAGAGAGAGGGAACACAGAGAGAAAAGGAACACAGAGAGAGAAGGAACACAGAGAGAAAAGGAACACAGAGAGACAAGAAACACAGAGAGAGGGAACACAGAGAGAAAAGGAACACAGAGAGAGAAGGAACAGAGGGAGAGAAGGAACAAAGAGAGAGAAGGAACACAGAGAGAGAAGGAGCACAGAGAGAGAAGGAACACAGAGAGAGAAGGAACACAGAGAGAAAAGGAACACAGAGAGAAAAGGAACACAGAGAGAGATGGAACACACAAAGGGAAAACGAACACAGAGAGAAAAGGTACGCAGAGAGAGAAGGAACACAGAGAGAAAAGGAGCACACAGAGAGAAGCAACACAGAGAGAAAAGGAACACAGAGATACAAGAAATACAGAGAGAGAGGGAACACAGAGAGAAAAGGAACACAGAGAGAGAAGGAACAGAGGGAGAGAAGGAACAAAGAGAGAGAAGGAACACAGAGAGAGAAGAAGCACAGAGAGAGAAGGAACACAGAGAGAGAAGGAACACAGAGAGAAAAGGAACACAGAGAGAAAAGGAACTCAGAGAGAGATGGAACACACAAAGGGAAAAGGAACAGAGAGAGAAAAGGTACGCAGAGAGAGAAGGAACACAGAGAGAAAAGGACACACAGAGAGAAGGAACACAGAGAGAAAAGGAACACAGAGAGACAAGAAACACAGAGAGAAAAGGAACACCAGGGAAAAGGAACACAGAGAGAGAAGAAATCCAGAGAGAGAGGGAACACATATAGAAAAGGAACACAGAGAGAGAAGGAACAGAGAGAGAAAAGGAACACAGAGAGAAAAGGAACACAGAGAGTGAAGGAACACAGAGAGAGAAGGAACACAGAGAGAGAAGGAACACAGAGAGAAAAGGAACACAGGAAGAAATGGAACACAGAGAGAGAAGGAACACAGAGATAAAAGGAACATAGAGAGAGAAGGAACGCTGAGGGAAAAGGAACACAGAGAGAGAAGGAACACAGAGATAAAAGGAAGATAGAGAGAGAAGGAACGCTGAGGGAAAAGGAACACAGAGAGAGAAGGAACACAGAGAGAGAAGGAACACAGAGAGAAAAGGAACACAGGAAGAAATGGAACACAGAGAGAGAAGGAACACAGAGATAAAAGGAACATAGAGAGAGAAGGAACGCTGAGGGAAAAGGAACACAGAGAGAGATGGAACACACAAAGAGAAAAGGAACACAGAGAGAGAAGGGACTCAGAGAGAGAAGGAACACAGAGAGAAAAGGAACACAGAGAGTGATGGAACACACAAAGAGAAAAGGAACACAGAGAGAAAAGGAGCACAGAGAGAGAAGGAACACAGAGACTAAATGAACACAGACAGAAAAGAAACACAGAGAGAGATGGAACACACAAAGAGAAAAGGAACACAGAGAGAAAAGGAACACAGAGAGCGAAGGAACACAGGGAGAAAAGGAACACAGAGAGACAAGAAACACAGAGAGAAAAGGAACACAGAGAGAAAAGGAACACAGAGGGAAAAGGAACGCAGAGAGAGAAGGAACACACGGAGAAATGGAAAACAGAAAGAAAAGGAACACAGAGAGAGAAGGATCACAAAGAGAGAAGGAACACAAAGGGAAAAGGAACACAGAGACAAAAGGGGCACACAGAGAGACGGATCACAGAGAGAAAATGAACACAGAGAGAAAAGGAACACAGTGAGAAAAGGAACACAGAGAGGAATGGAACACAGAGAGAGAAGGAACACAGAGAGAAAAGGAATGCAGAGAGAGAAGGAACACAGAGAGAAAAGGAACACAGAGAGAGAAGTAACACAGAGAGAGAAGGAACACAGAGGGAGAAGGAGCACAGAGTGAGAAGGAACACAGAAAGAAAAGGAACACAGTGAGAAAAGGAACACAGAGAGAGAAGTAACACAGAGAGAGAAGGAACACAGAGAGAAAAGGAACACAGAGAGAGAAGGATCACAGAGAGAGAAGGAACACAAAGGGAAATGGAACACAGAGAGAAAAGAAACACAGAGAGAGAAGGAACACAGAGAGACATGGAACAAAGAGAGAGAAGGAACACAGAAAGAAAAGAACACAGAGAGAAAAGGAACACAGAGAGAGAAAAGGAACACAGAGCGAGAGAAGGAACACAGAGAGAAAAGGAACAGAGAGTGAGATGGAAAACATAGAGACAAGGAACACAGGGAGAGAAGGATCACAGAGAGAAGGATAACAGAGAGAAAAGGAACACAGAGAGACAAAGGGAACACAGAGAGAGAAGGAACACAGACACAGAAGGATCACAGAGAGAAAAGGAACACCGAGCGAGAAAAGGAACACAGAGAGATAAGGAACATAGAGAGAAAAGGAACACAGCGAGAAAAGGAAGACAGACAGAAAAGGAACACAGAGAGAAAAGGAACACAGAGAGAAATGGAACTCAGAGAGAGAACGAACACAGAGAGAAAAGGAACATAGAGAGAAATGGAACCCAGAGAAACAAGGAACACAGAGATAAAGGGAACACAGAGAGAAAAGGAACAGAGAGAGAGAGAAGGAACACAGAGAGAAAAGGAACACAGAGAGAGAAGGAACACATAGAGAAAAGGAACATAGAGAGAAAAGGAACACAGAGAGAAAAGGAGCACAGAGAGAGAAGGATCACAGAGAGAGAAGGATCACAGAGAGAAAAGGAACACAGAGAAAAAAGCAACACAGTTAGGAAAGGAACACAGAGTGAAAAGGATCGCAGAGAGAGAAGGAACACAGAGAGAGAAGGAACACAGAGAGAGAAGGAACACAGAGAGAAAAGGATCACAGAGAGAGAAGGAGCACAGAGAGAGAACGACCACAGAGAGAAAAAGAGCACAGAGAGAGAAGGAACACAGAGAGAAAATGAACACAGAGAGAAAAGGAACACAGGGAGAGAAGGAACAGAGATAGAAGGAACACAGCGAGAAAAGGATCACAGAGAGAAAAGGAACACAGAGAGAGAAGGAACATAGAGAGAGAAGGAACAGAGAGAGAAAAGGAACGCAGAGAGAGAAGGAACACAGAGAGAAAAGGAACACAGAGGGAGAAGGAGCACAGAGTGAGAAGGAACACAGACAGAAAAGGAACACAGTGAGAAAAGGAACACAGAGAGAGAAGTAACACAGAGATAGAAGGAACACAGAGAGAAAAGGAACACACAGAGAGAAGGATCACAGAGAGAGAAGGAACACAAAGGTAAATGGAACACAGAGAGAGATGGAACATTGAGAGAAAAGGAACACAGAGAGAGAGAATGAACACAGTGAGAGAAGGAACACAGAGGGAAGGAAAACAGAGAGATAAGAAAGACAGAGAGCGAAGGAGCACAGAGAGAGAACGAACACAGAGAGAAATGGAACAAAGAGAGAAAAGGAACGCAGAGAGAAAAGGAACACGCAGAGAGAAGGAACACAGAGAGAAAAGGAACACAGAGAGACAAGAAACACAGAGATAGGGAACACAGAGAGAAAAGGATCACAGAGAGAGAAGGAACAGAGGGAGAGAAGGAACAAAGAGAGAGAAGGAACACAGAGAGAGAAGGAGCACAGAGAGAGAAGGAACACAGAGAGAGAAGGAACACAGAGAGAAAAGGAACACAGAGAGAAAAGGAACACAGAGAGAGATGGAACACACAAAGGGAAAAGGAACACAGAGAGAAAAGGTACGCAGAGAGAGAAGGAACACAGAGAGAAAAGGAACACAGTGAAAAAAGGAACACAGAGAGAAAAGGAACACACAGAGAGAAGGAACACAGAGAGAAAAGGAACACAGAGATACAAGAAATACAGAGAGAGAGGGAACACAGAGAGAAAAGGAACACAGAGAGAGAAGGAACAGAGGGAGAGAAGGAACAAAGAGAGAGAAGGAACACAGAGAGAGAAGAAGCACAGAGAGAGAAGGAACACAGAGAGAGAAGGAACACAGAGAGAAAAGGAACACAGAGAGAAAAGGAACTCAGAGAGAGATGGAACACACAAAGGGAAAAGGAACACAGAGAGAAAAGGTACGCAGAGAGAGAAGGAACACAGAGAGAAAAGGAACACAGTGAAAAAAGGAACACAGAGAGAAAAGGACACACAGATAGAAGGAACACAGAGAGAAAAGGAACACAGAGAGACAAGAAACACAGAGAGAAAAGGAACACAAGGGAAAAGGAACACAGAGAGAGAAGGAATCCAGAGAGAGAGGGAACACATATAGAAAAGGAACACAGAGAGAGAAGGAACAGAGAGAGAAAAGGAACACAGAGAGAAAAGGAACACAGGAAGAAATGGAACACAGAGAGAGAAGGAACACAGAGATAAAAGGAACATAGAGAGAGAAGGAACGCTGAGGGAAAAGGAACACAGAGAGAGAAGGAACACAGAGATAAAAGGAACATAGAGAGAGAAGGAACGCTGAGGGAAAAGGAACACAGAGAGAGAAGGAACACAGAGAGAGAAGGAACACAGAGAGAGAAGGAACACAGAGAGAAAAGGAACACAGGAAGAAATGGAACACAGAGAGAGAAGGAACACAGAGATAAAAGGAACATAGAGAGAGAAGGAACGCTGAGGGAAAAGGAACACAGAGAGAGAAGGAACACAGAGAGAGAAGGAACACAGAGAGAGAAGGGACTCAGAGAGAGAAGGAACACAGAGAGAAAAGGAACACAGAGAGAGATGGAACACACAAAGAGAAAAGGAACACAGAGAGAAAAGGAGCCCAGAGAGAGAAGGAACACAGAGACTAAATGAACACAGACAGAAAAGAAACACAGAGAGAGATGGAACACACAAAGAGAAAAGGAACACAGAGAGAAAAGGAACACAGAGAGCGAAGGAACACAGGGAGAAAAGGAACACAGAGAGACAAGAAACACAGAGAGAAAAGGAACACAGAGAGAAAAGAAACACAGAGAGAAAAGGAACGCAGAGAGAGAAGGAACACACGGAGAAATGGAAAACAGAAAGAAAAGGAACACAGAGAGAGAAGGATCACAAAGAGAGAAGGAACACAAAGGGAAAAGGAACACAGAGACAAAAGGGGCACAGAGAGAGAAGGATCACAGAGAGAAAATGAACACAGAGAGAAAAGGAACACAGTGAGCAAAGGAACACAGAGAGGAATGGAACACAGAGAGAGAAGGAACACAGAGAGAAAAGGAATGCAGAGAGAGAAGGAACACAGAGAGAAAAGGAACACAGAGAGAGAAGTAACACAGAGAGAGAAGGAACACAGAGTGAGAAGGAGCACAGAGTGAGAAGGAACACAGAAAGAAAAGGAACACAGTGAGAAAGGAACACAGAGAGAGAAGTAACACAGAGAGAGAAGGAACACAGAGAGAAAAGGAACACAGAGAGAGAAGGATCACAGAGAGAGAAGGAACACAAAGGGAAATGGAACACAGAGAGAAAAGAAACACAGAGAGAGAAGGAACACAGAGAGACATGGAACAAAGAGAGAGAAGGAACACAGAAAGAAAAGAACACAGAGAGAAAAGGAACACAGAGAGAGAAAAGGAACACAGAGCGAGAGAAGGAACACAGAGAGAAAAGGAACAGAGAGTGAGATGGAACACATAGAGACAAGGAACACAGGGAGAGAAGGATCACAGAGAGAAGGATAACAGAGAGGAAAGGAACACAGAGAGACAAAGGGAACACAGAGAGAGAAGGAACACAGACACAGAAGGATCACAGAGGGAAAAGGAACACCGAGCGAGAAAAGGAACACAGAGAGATAAGGAACATAGAGAGAAAAGGAACACAGTGAGAAAAGGAACTCAGAGAGGAAAGGAACACAGAGAGATAAGGAACACAGAGAGAAAAGGAACGCAGAGACAAAATGAAAACAGAGAGAGAAGGAACACAGAGGGGGAAGGATCACAGAGAGAAAAGGAACACAGAGAGAAATTGGAACACAGTGAGTAAAGGAACACAGTGAGAAAAGGAACACAGAGAGGAAAGGAACACAGAGAGAGAAGGAACAGAGAGAATAGGAACGCAGAGAGAAATGGAACACAGACAGAGAAGGAACACAGAGAGGGAAGGATCACAGAGAAAAAAGGAACACAGAGAGAAAAGGAACACAGTGAGTAAAGTAACACAGAGAGGAAAGGAACACAGAGATAGAAGGAATACAGAGAGAAAATGAACACAGAGAGAGAGGATCAGAGAGAGAGAAGGAACACAAAGGGAAATGGAACACAGACAGAAAAGAAACACAGAGAGAGAAGGATCACAGAGAGAAAAGGAACTTAGACAGTAAAGGAACACAGTGTGAAAAGGAACACAGAGAGAAAAGGAACAAAGAGAGAAATGGAACCCAGAGAAACAAGGAACACATAGATAAAGGGAACACAGAGAGAAAAGGAACAGAGAGAGAGAGAAGGAACACAGAGAGAAAAGGAACACAGAGAGAGAAGGATCACATAGAGAAAAGGAACATAGAGAGAAAAGGAACACAGAGAGAAAAGGAGCACAGAGAGAGAAGGATCACAGAGAGAGAAGGATCACAGAGAGAAAAGGAACACAGAGAAAAAAGCAACACAGTTAGGAAAGGAACACAGAGTGAAAAGGAGCACAGAGAGAGAAGGATCACAGAGAGAAAAGGAACACAGAGAGAAAGTCAACACAGTTAGAAAAGGAACACAGAGAGGAAAGGAACACAGAGAGAGAAGGAACACAGAGAGGGAAGGATCACAGAGTGAAAAGGAACACAGAGAGAAAAGGAACACAGAGAGGGAAGGATCTGAGAGAGAGAAGGAACACAAAGGTAAAAGGAACACAGACAGAAAAGAAACACAGAGAGAGAAGGATCACAGAGAGAAAAGGAACACAGAGAGAAATGGAACTCAGAGAGAGAACGAACACAGAGAGAAAAGGAACACAGTGAGAGAAGGAACACAGAGGGAAGGAACATAGAGAGATAAGGAACACAGAGAGAGAAGGAGCAGAGAGAGAGAAGGAACACAGAGAGAGAAGGAACAAAGAGAGAAAAGGAACACAGAGAGAAAAGGAACGCAGAGGGAAGGAACACAGAGAGAGATGGAACATTGAGAGAAAAGGAACACAGAGAGAGAAGGAACACAGTGAGAGAAGGAACACAGAGGGAAGGAACATAGAGAGATAAGGAACACAGAGAGAGAAGGAGCACAGAGAGAGAAGGAACACAGAGAGAAAAGGAACACGCAGAGAAAAGGAACACAGAGAGAAAAGGAACACAGAGAGACAAGAAACACAGAGAGAGAGGGAACACAGAGAGAAAAGGAACAGAGAGAGAGAAGGAACAGAGAGAGAGAAGGAACAAAGAGAGAAAAGGAACACAGAGAGAGAAGGAGCACAGAGAGAGAAGGGACACAGAGAGAGAAGGAACACAGAGAGAAAAGGAACACAGAGAGAGAAGGAACACAGAGAGAAAAGGATCACAGAGAGAAAAGGAACACAGAGAGAGATGGAACACACAAAGGGAAAAGGAACACAGAGAGAAAAGGTACGCAGAGAGAGAAGGAACACAGAGAGAAAAGGAACACAGAGAAAAAAGGAACACAGAGAGAAAAGGAAAACACAGAGAAATGGAACACAGAGAGAAAAGGAACACAGAGAGACAAGAAACACAGAGAGAAAAGGAACTCAAGGGAAAAGGAACACAGAGAGAGAAGGAATCCAGAGAGAAAGGGAACACGTACAGAAAAGGAACACAGAGAGAGAAGGAACAGAGAGAGAAAAGGAACACAGAGAGAAAAGGAACACAGAGAGTGAAGGAACACAGAGAGAGAAGGAACACAGAGAGAGAACGAAAACAGAGAGAAAAGGAACACAGGAAGAAAAGGAACACAGAGAGAGAAGGAACACAGAGATAAAAGGAACATAGAGAGAGAAGGAACGCTGAGGGAAAAGGAACACAGAGAGAGAAGGAACACAGAGAGAGAAGGAACACAGAGAGAGAAGGGACTCAGAGAGAGAAGGAACACAGAGAGAAAAGGAACACAGAGAGAGATGGAACACACAAAGAGAAAAGGAACACAGAGAGAAAAGGAGCACAGAGAGAGAAGGAACACAGACACTAAATGAACACAGACAGAAAATAAACACAGAGAGAGATGGAACCCACAAAGAGAAACGGAACACAGAGAGAAAAGGAACACAGAGAGAGAAGGAACACAGGGAGAAAAGGAACACAGAGAGACAAGAAACACAGAGAGAAAAGGAACACAGAGAGAAAAGGAACACAGTGAGGAAAGGAACGCAGAGAGAGAAGGAACACACGGAGAAATGCAAAACAGAGAGAAAAGGAACACAGAGAGAGAAGGATCACAGAGAGAGAAGGAACACAAAGGGAAAAGGAACACAGAGAGAAAAGTGGCACAGAGAGAGAAGGATCACAGTGATAAAATGAACACAGAGAGAAAAGGAACACAGTGAGAAAAGTAACAGAGAGAGAGAGAAGGAACACAGAGAGAAAAGGAACACAGAGAGAGAAGGAACACATAGAGAAAAGGAACACAGAGAGAAAAGGAACACAGAGAGAAAAGGAGCACAGAGAGAGAAGGATCACAGAGAGAGAAGGATCACAGAGAGAAAAGGAACACAGAGAAAAAAAGCAACACAGTTAGGAAAGGAACACAGAGTGAAAAGGAGCACAGAGAGAGAAGGATCACAGAGAGAAAAGGAACACAGAGAGAAAGGTAACACAGTTAGAAAAGGAACACAGAGAGGAAAGGAACACACAGAGAGAAGGAACACAGAGAGGGAAGGATCACAGAGTGAAAAGGAACACAGAGAGAAAAGGAACACAGAGAGAGAAGGATCTGAGAGAGAGAAGGAACACAAAGGTAAAAGGAACACAGACAGAAAAGAAACACAGAGAGAGAAGGATCACAGAGAGAAAAGGAACACAGAGAGAAATGGAACTCAGAGAGAGAACGAACACAGAGAGAAAAGGAACACAGTGAGAGAAGGAACACAGAGAGAAGGAACACAGAGAGAAAAGGAACACAGAGAGAAAAGGAGCACAGAGAGAAAAGGAACGCAGAGGGACGGAACACAGAGAGAGATGGAACATTGAGAGAAAAGGAACACAGAGAGAGAAGGAACACAGTGAGAGAAGGAACGCACAGGGAAGGAACATAGAGAGATAAGGAACACAGAGAGAAAAGGAACACAGAGAGACAAGAAACACAGAGAGAGAGGGAACACAGAGAGAAAAGGAACAGAGAGAGAGAAGGAACAGAGAGAGAGAAGGAACAAAGAGAGAAAAGGAACACAGAGAGAGAAGGAGCACAGAGAGAGAAGGGACACAGAGAGAGAAGGAACACAGAGAGAGAAGGAACACACGGAGAAATGCAAAACAGAGAGAAAAGGAACACAGAGAGAGAAGGATCACAGAGAGAGAAGGAACACAAAGGGAAAAGGAACACAGAGAGAAAAGTGGCACAGAGAGAGAAGGAACAAAGAGAGAAAAGGAACACAGAGAGAGAAGGAGCACAGAGAGAGAAGGAACACAGAGAGAAAAGGAACACGCAGAGAAAAGGAACACAGAGAGAAAAGGAACACAGAGAGACAAGAAACACAGAGAGAGAGGGAACACAGAGAGAAAAGGAACAGAGAGAGAGAAGGAACAGAGAGAGAGAAGGAACAAAGAGAGAAAAGGAACACAGAGAGAGAAGGAGCACAGAGAGAGAAGGGACACAGAGAGAGAAGGAACACAGAGAGAAAAGGAACACAGAGAGAGAAGGAACACAGAGAGAAAAGGATCACAGAGAGAAAAGGAACACAGAGAGAGATGGAACACACAAAGGGAAAAGGAACACAGAGAGAAAAGGTACGCAGAGAGAGAAGGAACACAGAGAGAAAAGGAACACAGAGAAAAAAGGAACACAGAGAGAAAAGGAACACACAGAGAAATGGAACACAGAGAGAAAAGGAACACAGAGAGACAAGAAACACAGAGAGAAAAGGAACTCAAGGGAAAAGGAACACAGAGAGAGAAGGAATCCAGAGAGAAAGGGAACACGTACAGAAAAGGAACACAGAGAGAGAAGGAACAGAGAGAGAAAAGGAACACAGAGAGAAAAGGAACACAGAGAGTGAAGGAACACAGAGAGAGAAGGAACACAGAGAGAGAACGAAAACAGAGAGAAAAGGAACACAGGAAGAAATGGAACACAGAGAGAGAAGGAACACAGAGATAAAAGGAACATAGAGAGAGAAGGAACGCTGAGGGAAAAGGAACACAGAGAGAGAAGGAACACAGAGAGAGAAGGAACACAGAGAGAGAAGGGACTCAGAGAGAGAAGGAACACAGAGAGAAAAGGAACACAGAGAGAGATGGAACACACAAAGAGAAAAGGAACACAGAGAGAAAAGGAGCACAGAGAGAGAAGGAACACAGACACTAAATGAACACAGACAGAAAATAAACACAGAGAGAGATGGAACCCACAAAGAGAAAAGGAACACAGAGAGAAAAGGAACACAGAGAGAGAAGGAACACAGGGAGAAAAGTAACACAGAGAGACAAGAAACACAGAGAGAAAAGGAACACAGAGAGAAAAGGAACACAGTGAGGAAAGGAACGCAGAGAGAGAAGGAACACACGGAGAAATGGAAAACAGAGAGAAAAGGAACACAGAGAGAGAAGGATCACAGAGAGAGAAGGAACACAAAGGGAAAAGGAACACAGAGAGAAAAGTGGCACAGAGAGAGAAGGATCACAGTGATAAAATGAACACAGAGAGAAAAGGAACACAGTGAGAAAAGTAACAGAGAGAGAGAGAAGGAACACAGAGAGAAAAGGAACACAGAGAGAGAAGGAACACATAGAGAAAACGAACACAGAGAGAAAAGGAACACAGAGAGAAAAGGAGCACAGAGAGAGAAGGATCACAGAGAGAGAAGGATCACAGGGAGAAAAGGAACACAGAGAAAAAAAGCAACACAGTTAGGAAAGGAACACAGAGTGAAAAGTAGCACAGAGAGAGAAGGATCACAGAGAGAAAAGGAACACAGAGAGAAAGGCAACACAGTTAGAAAAGGAACACAGAGAGGAAAGGAACACAGAGAGAGAAGGAACACAGAGAGGGAAGGATCACAGAGTGAAAAGGAACACAGAGAGAAAAGGAACACAGAGAGAGAAGGATCTGAGAGAGAGAAGGAACACAAAGGTAAAAGGAACACAGACAGAAAAGAAACACAGAGAGAGAAGGATCACAGAGAGAAAAGGAACACAGAGAGGAATGGAACTCAGAGAGAGAACGAACACAGAGAGAAAAGGAACACAGTGAGAGAAGGAACACAGAGAGAAGGAACACAGAGAGAAAAGGAACACAGAGAGAAAAGGAGCACAGAGAGAAAAGGAACGCAGAGGGACGGAACACAGAGAGAGATGGAACATTGAGAGAAAAGGAACACAGAGAGAGAAGGAACACAGTGAGAGAAGGAACGCACAGGGAAGGAACATAGAGAGATAAGGAACACAGAGAGAAAAGGAACACAGAGAGACAAGAAACACAGAGAGAGAGGGAACACAGAGAGAAAAGGAACAGAGAGAGAGAAGGAACAGAGAGAGAGAAGGAACAAAGAGAGAAAAGGAACACAGAGAGAGAAGGAGCACAGAGAGAGAAGGGACACAGAGAGAGAAGGAACACAGAGAGAGAAGGAACACACGGAGAAATGCAAAACAGAGAGAAAAGGAACACAGAGAGAGAAGGATCACAAAGAGAGAAGGAACACAAAGGGAAAAGGAACACAGAGAGAAAAGTGGCACAGAGAGAGAAGGAACAAAGAGAGAAAAGGAACACAGAGAGAGAAGGAGCACAGAGAGAGAAGGAACACAGAGAGAAAAGGAACACAGAGAGAGAAGGAACACAGAGGGAAGGAACATAGAGAGATAAGGAACACAGAGAGAGAAGGAGCACAGAGAGAGAAGGAACACAGAGAGAAAAGGAACACGCAGAGAAAAGGAACACAGAGAGAAAAGGAAAACAGAGAGACAAGAAACACAGAGAGAGAGGGAACACAGAGAGAAAAGGAACAGAGAGAGAGAAGGAACAGAGAGAGAGAAGGAACAAAGAGAGAAAAGGAACACAGAGAGAGAAGGAGCACAGAGAGAGAAGGGACACAGAGAGAGAAGGAACACAGAGAGAAAAGGAACACAGAGAGAGAAGGAACACAGAGAGAAAAGGAACACAGAGAGAAAAGGAACACAGAGAGAGATGGAACACACAAAGGGAAAAGGAACACAGAGAGAAAAGGTACGCAGAGAGAGAAGGAACACAGAGAGAAAAGGAACACAGAGAAAAAAGGAACACAGAGAGAAAAGGAACACACAGAGAAACGGAACACAGAGAGAAAAGGAACACAGAGAGACAAGAAACACAGAGAGAAAAGGAACTCAAGGGAAAAGGAACAGAGAGAGAGAAGGAATCCAGAGAGAAAGGGAACACGTACAGAAAAGGAACACAGAGAGAGAAGGAACAGAGAGAGAAAAGGAACACAGAGAGAAAAGGAACACAGAGAGTGAAGGAACACAGAGAGAGGACGAAAACAGAGAGAAAAGGAACACAGGAAGAAAAGGAACACAGAGAGAGAAGGAACACAGAGATATAAGGAACATAGAGAGAGAAGGAACGCTGAGGGAAAAGGAACACAGAGAGAGAAGGAACACAGAGAGAGAAGGAACACAGAGAGAGAAGGGACTCAGAGAGAGAAGGAACACAGAGAGAAAAGGAACACAGAGAGAGAAGGAACACAGAGACTAAATGAACACAGACAGAAAATAAACACAGAGAGAGATGGAACACACAAAGAGAAAAGGAACACAGAGAGAAAAGGAACACAGAGAGAGAAGGAACACAGGGAGAAAAGGAACACAGAGAGACAAGAAACACAGAGAGAAAAGGAACACAGAGAGAAAAGGAACACAGTGAGGAAAGGAACGCAGAGAGAGAAGGAACACATGGAGAAATGCAAAACAGAGAGAAAAGGAACACAGAGAGAGAAGGATCACAGAGAGAGAAGGAACACAAAGGGAAAAAGAACACAGAGAGAAACGTGGCACAGAGAGAGAAGGAGCACAGTGATAAAATGAACACAGAGAGAAAAGGAACACAGTGAGAAAAGTAACAGAGAGAGAGAGAAGGAACACAGAGAGAAAAGGAACACAGAGAGAGAAGGAACACATAGAGAAAAGGAACACAGAGAGAAAAGGAACACAGAGAGAAAAGGAGCACAGAGAGAGAAGGATCACAGAGAGAGAAGGATCACAGAGAGTAAAGGAACACAGAGAAAAAAGCAACACAGTTAGGAAAGGAACACAGAGTGAAAAGGAGCACAGAGAGAGAAGGATCACAGAGAGAAAAGGAACACAGAGAGAAAGGCAACACAGTTAGAAAAGGAACACAGAGAGGCAAGGAACACAGAGAGAGAAGGAACACAGAGAGGGAAGGATCACAGAGTGAAAAGGAACACAGAGAGAAAAGGAACACAGAGGGAGAAGGATCTGAGAGAGAGAAGGAACACAAAGGTAAAAGGAACACAGACAGAAAAGAAACACAGAGAGAGAAGGATCACAGAGAGAAAAGGAACACAGAGAGAAATGGAACTCAGAGAGAGAACGAACACAGAGAGAAAAGGAACACAGTGAGAGAAGGAACACAGAGAGAAGGAACACAGAGAGAAAAGGAACACAGAGAGAAAAGGAGCACAGAGAGAAAAGGAATGCAGAGGGAAGGAACACAGAAAGAGATGGAACATTGAGAGAAAAGGAACACAGAGAGATAAGGAACACAGTGAGAAAAGGAACACAGAGGGAAGGAACATAGAGAGATAAGGAACACAGAGAGAGAAGGAGCACAGAGAGAGAAGGAACACAGAGAGAAAAGGAACACGCAGAGAAAAGGAACACAGAGAGAAAAGGAACACAGAGAGAGAAGGAGCACAGAGAGAGAAGGAACACAGAGAGAAAAGGAACACGCAGAGAAAAGGAACACAGAGAGAAAAGGAACACAGAGAGACAAGAAACACAGAGAGAAAGGGAACGCAGAGAGAAAAGGAACACAGAGAGAGAAGGAACAGAGAGAGAGAAGGAACAAAGAGAGAAAAGGAACACAGAGAGAGAAGGAGCACAGAGAGAGAAGGGACACAGAGAGAAAAGGAACACAGAGAGAAAGGGAACACAGAGAGAGATGGAACACACAAAGGGAAAAGGAACACAGAGAGAAAAGGTACGCAGAGAGAGAAGGAACACAGAGAGAGAAGGAACACAGAGAGAAAAGGAACACAGAGAGATGTGGAACATAGAGTGTGAAGGATCACAGAGAGAGAAGGATCACAGAGAGAGAAGGAACACAGAGAGAAAAGAAACACAGAGAGAGAAGGAACACAGAGAGATAAGGAACACAGAGAGAAAAGGAACACAGAGAAAAAAGGAACACAGAGAGAAAAGGAACACACAGAGAAACGGAACACAGAGAGAAAAGGAACACAGAGAGACAAGAAACACAGAGAGAAAAGGAACTCAAGGGAAAAGGAACACAGAGAGAGAAGGAATCCAGAGAGAAAGGGAACACGTACAGAAAAGGAACACAGAGAGAGAAGGAACAGAGAGAGAAGGAACACAGAGAGAAAAGGAACACAGAGAGAGAACGAAAACAGAGAGAAAAGGAACACAGGAAGAAAAGGAACACAGAGAGAGAAGGAACACAGAGATAAAAGGAACATAGAGAGAGAAGGAACGCTGAGGGAAAAGGAACACAGGGAGAGAAGGAACACAGAGAGAGAAGGAACACCGAGAGAGAAGGGACTCAGAGAGAGAAGGAACACAGAGAGAAAAGGAACACAGAGAGAGATGGAACACGCAAAGAGAAAAGGAACACAGAGAGAAAAGGAGCACAGAGAGAGAAGGAACACAGAGACTAAATGAACACAGACAGAAAATAAACACAGAGAGAGATGGAACACACAAAGAGAAAAGGAACACAGAGAGAAAAGGAACACAGAGAGGAAAGGAACACAGAGAGAGAAGGAACACAGAGAGAGAAAAAACACAGAGAGAGAAGGAACACTGAGAGAAAAGGAACACAGAGAGAGAAGGAACACAGAGAGAGAAGGAACACAGAATGAGAAGGAACACAGAGAGAAAAGGAACACAGAGAGAAAAGGAACACAGAGAGAGAAGGAACACAGAGAGACAAGAAACACAGAGAGAAAAGGAACACAGAGAGAAAAGGAACACAGTGAGGAAAGGAACGCAGAGAGAGAGGGAACACACGGAGAAATGGAAAACAGAGAGAAAAGGAACACAGAGAGAGAAGGATCACAGAGAGAGAAAGAACACAAATGGAAAAGGAACACAGAGAGAAAAGTGGCACTGAGAGAGAAGGATCACAGAGAGAGAAGGATCACAGAGAGAAAAGGAACACAGAGAAAAAAGCAACACAGTTAGGAAAGGAACACAGAGTGAAAAGGAGCACAGAGCGAGAAGGGTCACAGAGAGAAAAGGAACACAGAGAGAAAGGCAACACAGTTAGAAAAGGAACACAGAGAGGAAAGGAACACAGAGAGAGAAGGAACACAGAGAGGGAAGGATCACAGAGTGAAAAGGAACACAGAGAGAAAAGGAACACAGAGAGAGAAGGAACACAGAGACTAAATGAACACAGACAGAAAAGAAACACAGAGAGAGATGGAACACACAAAGAGAAAAGGAACACAGAGAGAAAAGGAACACAGAGAGAGAAGGAACACAGGGAGAAAAGGAACACAGAGAGACAAGAAACACAGAGAGAAAAGGAACACAGAGAGAAAAGGAACACAGTGAGGAAAGGAACGCAGAGAGAGAAGGAACACACGGAGAAATGGAAAACAGAGAGAAAAGGAACACAGAGAGAGAAGGATCACAGAGAGAGAAGGAACACAAAGGGAAAAGGAACACAGAGAGAAAAGTGGCACAGAGAGAGAAGGATCACAGTGATAAAATGAACACAGAGAGAAAAGGAACACAGTGAGAAAAGTAACAGAGAGAGAGAGAAGGAACACAGAGAGAAAAGGAACACAGAGAGAGAAGGAACACATAGAGAAAAGGAACACAGAGAGAAAAGGAACACACAGAGAAAAGGAGCACAGAGAGAGAAGGATCACAGAGAGAGAAGGATCACAGAGAGAAAAGGAACACAGAGAAAAAAGCAACACAGTTAGGAAAGGAACACAGAGAGGCAAGGAACACAGAGAGAGAAGGAACACAGAGAGGGAAGGATCATAGAGTGAAAAGGAACACAGAGAGAAAAGGAACACAGAGAGAGAAGGATCTGAGAGAGAGAAGGAACACAAAGGTAAAAGGAACACAGACAGAAAAGAAACACAGCGAGAGAAGGATCACAGAGAGAAAAGGAACACAGAGAGAAATGGAACTCAGAGAGAGAACGAACACAGAGAGAAAAGGAACACAGTGAGAGAAGGAACACAGAGAGAAGGAACACAGAGAGAAAAGGAACACAGAGAGAAAAGGAGCACAGAGAGAAAAGGAACGCAGAGGGAAGGAACATAGAGAGATAAGGAACACAGAGAGAGAAGGAGCACAGAGAGAGAAGGAACACAGAGAAAAGGAACACAGAGAGAAAAGGAACACAGAGAGAGAAGGAGCACAGAGAGAGAAGGAACACAGAGAGAAAAGGAACACGCAGAGAAAAGGAACACAGAGAGAAAAGGAACACAGAGAGACAAGAAATACAGAGAGAGATGGAACACACAAAGGGAAAAGGAACACAGAGAGAAAAGGTACGCAGAGAGAGAAGGAACACAGAGAGAAAAGGAACACAGAGAGAGAAGGAACAGAGAGAGAGAAGGAACAAAGAGAGAAAAGGAACACAGAGAGAGAAGGAGCACAGAGAGAGAAGGAACACAGAGAGAAAAGGAACACAGAGAGAGAAGGAACACAGAGGGAAAAGGAACACAGAGAGAGATGGAACACACAAAGGGAAAAGGAACACAGAGAGAAAAGGTACGCAGAGAGAGAAGGAACACAGAGAGAAAAGGAACACAGAGAAAAAAGGAACACAGAGAGAAAAGGAACACACAGAGAAACGGAACACAGAGAGAAAAGCAACACAGAGAGACAAGAAACACAGAGAGAAAAGGAACTCAAGGGAAAAGGAACACAGAGAGAGAAGGAATCCAGAGAGAAAGGGAACACGTACAGAAAAGGAACACAGAGAGAGAAGGAACAGAGAGAGAAAAGGAACACAGAGAGAAAAGGAACACAGAGAGTGAAGGAACACAGAGAGAGAAGGAACACAGAGAGAGAACGAAAACAGAGAGAAAAGGAACACAGGAAGAAAAGGAACACAGAGAGAGAAGGAACACAGAGATAAAAGGAACATAGAGAGAGAAGGAACGCTGAGGGAAAAGGAACACAGAGAGAGAAGGAACACAGAGAGAGAAGGAACACAGAGAGAGAAGGGACTCAGAGAGAGAAGGAACACAGAGAGAAAAGGAACACAGAGAGAGATGGAACACACAAAGAGAAAAGGAACACAGAGAGAAAAGGAGCACAGAGAGAGAAGGAACACAGAGTCTAAATGAACACAGACAGAAAAGAAACACAGAGAGAGATGGAACACACAAAGAGAAAAGGAACACAGAGAGAAAAAGAACACAGAGAGAGAAGGAACACAGGGAGAAAAGGAACACAGAGAGACAAGAAACACAGAGAGAAAAGGAACACAGAGAGAAAAGGAACACAGTGAGGAAAGGAACGCAGAGAGAGAAGGAACACACGGAGAAATGGAAAACAGAGAGAAAAGGAACACAGAGAGAGAAGGATCACAGAGAGAGAAGGAACACAAAGGGAAAAGGAACACAGAGAGAAAAGTGGCACAGAGAGAGAAGGATCACAGTGATAAAATGAACACAGAGAGAAAAGGAACACAGTGAGAAAAGTAACAGAGAGAGAGAGAAGGAACACAGAGAGAAAAGGAACACAGAGAGAGAAGGAACACATAGAGAAAAGGAACACAGAGAGAAAAGGAACACACAGAGAAAAGGAGCACAGAGAGAGAAGGATCACAGAGAGAGAAGGATCACAGAGAGAAAAGGAACACAGAGAAAAAAGCAACACAGTTAGGAAAGGAACACAGAGTGAAAAGGAGCACAGAGAGAGACGGATCACAGAGAGAAAAGGAACACAGAGAGAAAGGCAACACAGTTAGAAAAGGAACACAGAGAGGCAAGGAACACAGAGAGAGAAGGAACACAGAGAGGGAAGGATCATAGAGTGAAAAGGAACACAGAGAGAAAAGGAACACAGAGAGAGAAGGATCTGAGAGAGAGAAGGAACACAAAGGTAAAAGGAACACAGACAGAAAAGAAACACAGAGAGAGAAGGATCACAGAGAGAAAAGGAACACAGAGAGAAATGGAACTCAGAGAGAGAACGAACACAGAGAGAAAAGGAACACAGTGAGAGAAGGAACACAGAGAGAAGGAACACAGAGAGAAAAGGAACACAGAGAGAAAAGGAGCACAGAGAGAAAAGGAACGCAGAGGGAAGGAACACAGAGAGAGATGGAACATTGAGAGAAAAGGAACACAGAGAGAGAAGGAACACAGTGAGAGAAGGAACACAGAGGGAAGGAACATAGAGAGATAAGGAACACAGAGAGAGAAGGAGCACAGAGAGAGAAGGAACACAGAGAGAAAAGGAACACGCAGAGAAAAGGAACACAGAGAGAAAAGGAACACAGAGAGAGAAGGAGCACAGAGAGAGAAGGAACACAGAGAGAAAAGGAACACGCAGAGAAAAGGAACACAGAGAGAAAAGGAACACAGAGAGACAAGAAATACAGAGAGAGATGGAACACACAAAGGGAAAAGGAACACATAGAGAAAAGGTACGCAGAGAGAGAAGGAACACAGAGGGAAGGAACATAGAGAGATAAGGAACACAGAGAGAAAAGGAACACAGAGAGAGAAGGAACAGAGAGAGAGAAGGAACAAAGAGAGAAAAGGAACACAGAGAGAGAAGGAGCACAGAGAGAGAAGGGACACAGAGAGAGAAGGAACACAGAGAGAAAAGGAACACAGAGAGAGAAGGAACACAGAGGGAAAAGGAACACAGAGAGAGATGGAACACACAAAGGGAAAAGGAACACAGAGAGAAAAGGTACGCAGAGAGAGAAGGAACACAGAGAGAAAAGGAACACAGAGAAAAAAGGAACACAGAGAGAAAAGGAACACACAGAGAAACGGAACACAGAGAGAAAAGGAACACAGAGAGACAAGAAACACAGAGAGAAAAGGAACTCAAGGGAAAAGGGACACAGAGAGAGAAGGAATCCAGAGAGAAAGGATACACGTACAGAAAAGGAACACAGAGAGAGAAGGAACAGAGAGAGAAAAGGAACACAGAGAGAAAAGGAACACAGAGAGTGAAGGAACACAGAGAGAGAAGGAACACAGAGAGAGAACGAAAACAGAGAGAAAAGGAACACAGGAAGAAAAGGAACACAGAGAGAGAAGGAACACAGAGATAAAAGGAACATAGAGAAAGAAGGAACGCTGAGGGAAAAGGAACACAGAGAGAGAAGGAACACAGAGAGAGAAGGGACTCAGAGAGAGAAGGAACACAGAGAGAAAAGGAACACAGAGAGTGAAGGAACACAGAGAGAGAAGGAACACAGAGAGAGAACGAAAACAGAGAGAAAAGGAACACAGGAAGAAAAGGAACACAGAGACAGAAGGAACACAGAGAGAAAAGGATCCGAGAGAGAGAGATGGAACACACAAAGAGAAAAGGAACACAGAGAGAAAAGGAGCACAGAGAGAGTAGGAACACAGAGACTAAATGAACACAGACAGAAAAGAAACACAGAGAGAGATTCAACACACAAAGAGAAAAGGAACACAGAGAGAAAAGGAACACAGAGAGAGAAGGAACACAGGGAGAAAAGGAACACAGAGAGACAAGAAACACAGAGAGAAAAGGAACACAGAGAGAAAAGGAACACAGTGAGGAAAGGAACGCAGAGAGAGAAGGAACACACGGAGAAATGGAAAACAGAGAGAAAAGGAACACAGAGAGAGAAGGATCACAGAGAGAGAAGGAACACAAAGGGAAAAGGAACACAGAGAGAAAAGTGGCACAGAGAGAGAAGGATCACAGTGATAAAATGAACACAGAGAGAAAAGGAACACAGTGAGAAAAGTAACACAGAGAGGAATGGAACACAGAGAGAGAAGGAACACAGAGAGAAAAGGAACGCAGAGAGAGAAGGAATACAGAGAGATAAGGAACACAGACAGAGAAGTAACACAGAGAGAGAAGGAACACAGAGGGAGAACGAGCACAGAGTGAGAAGGAACACAGAGAAAAAAGGAACACAGAGAGAAAAGGAACACACAGAGAGAAGGAACACAGAGAGAAAAGGAACACAGAGAGACAAGAAACACAGAGAGAAAAGGAACACAAGGGAAAAGGAACACAGAGAGAGAAGGAATCCAGAGAGAAAGGGAACACGTATACAAAAGGAACACAGAGAGAGAAGGAACAGAGAGAGAAAAGGAACACAGAGAGAAAAGGAACACAGAGAGTGAAGGAACACAGAGAGAGAGAAGGAACACAGAGAGAGAAGGAACACAGAGAGAAAAGGAACACAGGAAGAAAAGGAACACAGAGAGAGAAGGAACACAGAGATAAAAGGAACATAGAGAGAGAAGGAACGCTGAGGGAAAAGGAACACAGAGAGAGAAGGAACACAGAGAGAGAAGGAACACAGAGAGAGAAGGGACTCAGAGAGAGAAGGAACACAGAGAGAAAAGGAACACAGAGAGGGATGGAACACACAAAGATAAAAGGAACACACAGAGAAAAGGAGCACAGAGAGAGAAGGAACACAGAGACTAAATGAACTCAGACAGAAAAGAAACACAGAGAGAGATGGAACACACAAAGAGAAAAGGAACACAGAGAGAAAAGGAACACAGAGAAAAAAGGAACACAGAGAGAAAAGGAACACACAGAGAAACGGAACACAGAGAGAAAAGGAACACAGAGAGACAAGAAACACAGAGAGAAAAGGAACTCAAGGGAAAAGGAACACAGAGAGAGAAGGAATCCAGAGAGAAAGGGAACACGTACAGAAAAGGAACACAGAGAGAGAAGGAACAGAGAGAGAAAAGGAACACAGAGAGAAAAGGAACACAGAGAGTGAAGGAACACAGAGAGAGAAGGAACACAGAGAGAGAACGAAAACAGAGAGAAAAGGAACACAGGAAGAAAAGGAACACAGAGAGAGAAGGAACACAGAGATAAAAGGAACATAGAGAGAGAAGGAACGCTGAGGGAAAAGGAACACAGAGAGAGAAGGAACACAGAGAGAGAAGGAACACAGAGAGAGAAGGGACTCAGAGAGAAAAGGAACACAGAGAGAAAAGGAACACAGAGAGAGATGGATGCACAAAGAGAAAAGGAACACAGAGAGAAAAGGAGCACAGAGAGAAACGGAACACAGAGAGAAAAGGAACACAGAGAGACAAGAAACACAGAGAGAAAAGGAACTCAAGGGAAAAGGAACACAGAGAGAGAAGGAATCCAGAGAGAAAGGGAACACGTACAGAAAAGGAACACAGAGAGAGAAGGAACAGAGAGAGAAAAGGAACACAGAGAGAAAAGGAACACAGAGAGTGAAGGAACACAGAGAGAGAAGGAACACAGAGAGAGAACGAAAACAGAGAGAAAAGGAACACAGGAAGAAAAGGAACACAGAGAGAGAAGGAACACAGAGATAAAAGGAACATAGAGAGAGAAGGAACGCTGAGGGAAAAGGAACACAGAGAGAGAAGGAACACAGAGAGAGAAGGGACTCAGAGAGAGAAGGAACACAGAGAGAAAAGGAACACAGAGAGAGATGGAACACACAAAGAGAAAAGGAACACAGAGAGAAAAGGAGCACAGAGAGAGAAGGAACACAGAGACTAAATGAACACAGACAGAAAAGAAACACAGAGAGAGATGGAACACACAAAGAGAAAAGGAACACAGAGAGAAAAGGAACACAGAGAGAGAAGGAACACAGGGAGAAAAGGAACACAGAGAGACAAGAAACACAGAGAGAAAAGGAACACAGAGAGAAAAGGAACACAGTGAGGAAAGGAACGCAGAGAGAGAAGGAACACACGGAGAAATGGAAAACAGAGAGAAAAGGAACACAGAGAGAGAAGGATCACAGAGAGAGAAGGAACACAAAGGGAAAAGGAACACAGAGAGAAAAGTGGCACAGAGAGAGAAGGATCACAGTGATAAAATGAACACAGAGAGAAAAGGAACACAGTGAGAAAAGTAACAGAGAGAGAGAGAAGGAACACAGAGAGAAAAGGAACACAGAGAGAGAAGGAACACATAGAGAAAAGGAACACAGAGAGAAAAGGAACACACAGAGAAAAGGAGCACAGAGAGAGAAGGATCACAGAGAGAGAAGGATCACAGAGAGAAAAGGAACACAGAGAAAAAAGCAACACAGTTAGGAAAGGAACACAGAGTGAAAAGGAGCACAGAGAGAGAAGGATCACAGAGAGAAAAGGAACACAGAGAGAAAGGCAACACAGTTAGAAAAGGAACACAGAGAGGCAAGGAACACAGAGAGAGAAGGAACACAGAGAGGGAAGGATCATAGACTGAAAAGGAACACAGAGAGAAAAGGAACACAGAGAGAGAAGGATCTGAGAGAGATAAGGAACACAAAGGTAAAAGGAACACAGACAGAAAAGAAACACAGAGAGAGAAGGATCACAGAGAGAAAAGGAACACAGAGAGAAATGGAACTCAGAGAGAGAACGAACACAGAGAGAAAAGGAACACAGTGAGAGAAGGAACACAGAGAGAAGGAACACAGAGAGAAAAGGAACACAGAGAGAAAAGGAGCACAGAGAGAAAAGGAACGCAGAGGGAAGGAACACAGAGAGAGATGGAACATTGAGAGAAAAGGAACACAGAGAGAGAAGGATCACAGTGAGAGAAGGAACACAGAGGGAAGGAACATAGAGAGATAAGGAACACAGAGAGAGAAGGAGCACAGAGAGAGAAGGAACACAGAGAGAAAAGGAACACGCAGAGAAAAGGAACACAGAGAGAAAAGGAACACAGAGAGACAAGAAATACAGAGAGAGATGGAACACACAAAGGGAAAAGGAACACAGAGAGAAAAGGTACGCAGAGAGAGAAGGAACACAGAGAGAAAAGGAACACAGAGAGAGAAGGAACAGAGAGAGAGAAGGAACAAAGAGAGAAAAGGAACACAGAGAGAGAAGGAGCACAGAGAGAGAAGGGACACAGAGAGAGAAGGAACACAGAGAGAAAAGGAACACAGAGAGAGAAGGAACACAGAGGGAAAAGGAACACAGAGAGAGATGGAACACACAAAGGGAAAAGGAACACAGAGAGAAAAGGTACGCAGAGAGAGAAGGAACACAGAGAGAAAAGGAACACAGAGAAAAAAGGAACACAGAGAGAAAAGGAACACACAGAGAAACGGAACACAGAGAGAAAAGGAACACAGAGAGACAAGAAACACAGAGAGAAAAGGAACTCAAGGGAAAAGGAACACAGAGAGAGAAGGAATCCAGAGAGAAAGGGAACACGTACAGAAAAGGAACACAGAGAGAGAAGGAACAGAGAGAGAAAAGGAACACAGAGAGAAAAGGAACACAGAGAGTGAAGGAACACAGAGAGAGAAGGAACACAGAGAGAGAACGAAAACAGAGAGAAAAGGAACACAGGAAGAAAAGGAACACAGAGAGAGAAGGAACACAGAGATAAAAGGAACATAGAGAGAGAAGGAACGCTGAGGGAAAAGGAACACAGAGAGAGAAGGAACACAGAGAGAGAAGGAACACAGAGAGAGAAGGGACTCAGAGAGAGAAGGAACACAGAGAGAAAAGGAACACAGAGAGAGATGGAACACACAAAGAGAAAAGGAACACAGAGAGAAAAGGAGCACAGAGAGAGAAGGAACACAGAGTCTAAATGAACACAGACAGAAAAGAAACACAGAGAGAGATGGAACACACAAAGAGAAAAGGAACACAGAGAGAAAAGGAACACAGAGAGAGAAGGAACACAGGGAGAAAAGGAACACAGAGAGACAAGAAACACAGAGAGAAAAGGAACACAGAGAGAAAAGGAACACAGTGAGGAAAGGAACGCAGAGTGAAAAGGAGCACAGAGAGAGAAGGATCACAGAGAGAAAAGGAACACAGAGAGAAAGGCAACACAGTTAGAAAAGGAACACAGAGAGGCAAGGAACACAGAGAGAGAAGGAACACAGAGAGGGAAGGATCATAGAGTGAAAAGGAACACAGAGAGAAAAGGAACACAGAGAGAGAAGGATCTGAGAGAGAGAAGGAACACAAAGGTAAAAGGAACACAGACAGAAAAGAAACACAGAGAGAGAAGGATCACAGAGAGAAAAGGAACACAGAGAGAAATGGAACTCAGAGAGAGAACGAACACAGAGAGAAAAGGAACACAGTGAGAGAAGGAACACAGAGAGAAGGAACACAGAGAGAAAAGGAACACAGAGAGAAAAGGAGCACAGAGAGAAAAGGAACGCAGAGGGAAGGAACACAGAGAGAGATGGAACATTGAGAGAAAAGGAACACAGAGAGAGAAGGAACACAGTGAGAGAAGGAACACAGAGGGAAGGAACATAGAGAGATAAGGAACACAGAGAGAGAAGGAGCACAGAGAGAGAAGGAACACAGAGAGAAAAGGAACACGCAGAGAAAAGGAACTCAGAGAGAAAATGAACACAGAGAGAGAAGGAGCACAGAGAGAGAAGGAACACAGAGAGAAAAGGAACACGCAGAGAAAAGGAACACAGAGAGAAAATGAACACAGAGAGAGAAGGAGCACAGAGAGAGAAGGAACACAGAGAGAAAAGGAACACGCAGAGAAAAGGAACACAGAGAGAAAAGGAACACAGAGAGACAAGAAATACAGAGAGAGATGGAACACACAAAGGGAAAAGGAACACAGAGAGAAAAGGTACGCAGAGAGAGAAGGAACACAGAGGGAAGGAACATAGAGAGATAAGGAACACAGAGAGAAAAGGAACACAGAGAGAGAAGGAACAGAGAGAGAGAAGGAACAAAGAGAGAAAAGGAACACAGAGAGAGAAGGAGCACAGAGAGAGAAGGGACACAGAGAGAGAAGGAACACAGAGAGAAAAGGAACACAGAGAGAGAAGGAACACAGAGGGAAAAGGAACACAGAGAGAGATGGAACACACAAAGGGAAAAGGAACACAGAGAGAAAAGGTACGCAGAGAGAGAAGGAACACAGAGAGAAAAGGAACACAGAGAAAAAAGGAACACAGAGAGAAAAGGAACACACAGAGAAACGGAACACAGAGAGAAAAGGAACACAGAGAGACAAGAAACACAGAGAGAAAAGGAACTCAAGGGAAAAGGGACACAGAGAGAGAAGGAATCCAGAGAGAAAGGGAACACGTACAGAAAAGGAACACAGAGAGAGAAGGAACAGAGAGAGAAAAGGAACACAGAGAGAAAAGGAACACAGAGAGTGAAGGAACACAGAGAGAGAAGGAACACAGAGAGAGAACGAAAACAGAGAGAAAAGGAACACAGGAAGAAAAGGAACACAGAGAGAGAAGGAACACAGAGATAAAAGGAACATAGAGAGAGAAGGAACGCTGAGGGAAAAGGAACACAGAGAGAGAAGGAACACAGAGAGAGAAGGAACACAGAGAGAGAAGGGACTCAGAGAGAGAAGGGACTCAGAGAGAGAAGGAACACAGAGAGAAAAGGAACACAGAGAGTGAAGGAACACAGAGAGAGAAGGAACACAGAGAGAGAACGAAAACAGAGAGAAAAGGAACACAGGAAGAAAAGGAACACAGAGACAGAAGGAACACAGAGAGAAAAGGATCCGAGAGAGAGAGATGGAACACACAAAGAGAAAAGGAACACAGAGAGAAAAGGAGCACAGAGAGAGTAGGAACACAGAGACTAAATGAACACAGACAGAAAAGAAACACAGAGAGAGATTCAACACACAAAGAGAAAAGGAACACAGAGAGAAAAGGAACACAGAGAGAGAAGGAACACAGGGAGAAAAGGAACACAGAGAGACAAGAAACACAGAGAGAAAAGGAACACAGAGAGAAAAGGAACACAGTGAGGAAAGGAACGCAGAGAGAGAAGGAACACACGGAGAAATGGAAAACAGAGAGAAAAGGAACACAGAGAGAGAAGGATCACAGAGAGAGAAGGAACACAAAGGGAAAAGGAACACAGAGAGAAAAGTGGCACAGAGAGAGAAGGATCACAGTGATAAAATGAACACAGAGAGAAAAGAAACACAGTGAGAAAAGTAACACAGAGAGGAATGGAACACAGAGAGAGAAGGAACACAGAGAGAAAAGGAACGCAGAGAGAGAAGGAATACAGAGAGATAAGGAACACAGAGAGAGAAGTAACACAGAGAGAGAAGGAACACAGAGGGAGAAGGAGCACAGAGTGAGAAGGAACACAGAGAAAAAAGGAACACAGAGAGAAAAGGAACACACAGAGAGAAGGAACACAGAGAGAAAAGGAACACAGAGAGACAAGAAACACAGAGAGAAAAGGAACACAAGGGAAAAGGAACACAGAGAGAGAAGGAATCCAGAGAGAAAGGGAACACGTATACAAAAGGAACACAGAGAGAGAAGGAACAGAGAGAGAAAAGGAACACAGAGAGAAAAGGAACACAGAGAGTGAAGGAACACAGAGAGAGAGAAGGAACACAGAGAGAGAAGGAACACAGAGAGAAAAGGAACACAGGAAGAAAAGGAACACAGAGAGAGAAGGAACACAGAGATAAAAGGAACATAGAGAGAGAAGGAACGCTGAGGGAAAAGGAACACAGAGAGAGAAGGAACACAGAGAGAGAAGGAACACAGAGAGAGAAGGGACTCAGAGAGAGAAGGAACACAGAGAGAAAAGGAACACAGAGAGGGATGGAACACACAAAGAGAAAAGGAACACACAGAGAAAAGGAGCACAGAGAGAGAAGGAACACAGAGACTAAATGAACTCAGACAGAAAAGAAACACAGAGAGAGATGGAACACACAAAGAGAAAAGGAACACAGAGAGAAAAGGAACACAGAGAAAAAAGGAACACAGAGAGAAAAGGAACACACAGAGAAACGGAACACAGAGAGAAAAGGAACACAGAGAGACAAGAAACACAGAGAGAAAAGGAACTCAAGGGAAAAGGAACACAGAGAGAGAAGGAATCCAGAGGGAAAGGGAACACGTACAGAAAAGGAACACAGAGAGAGAAGGAACAGAGAGAGAAAAGGAACACAGAGAGAAAAGGAACACAGAGAGTGAAGGAACACAGAGAGAGAAGGAACACAGAGAGAGAACGAAAACAGAGAGAAAAGGAACACAGGAAGAAAAGGAACACAGAGAGAGAAGGAACACAGAGAGAGAAGGAACACAGAGAGAGAAGGGACTCAGAGAGAGAAGGAACACAGAGAGAAAAGGAACACAGAGAGAGATGGAACACACAAAGAGAAAAGGAACACAGAGAGAAAAGGAGCACAGAGAGAGAAGGAACACAGAGTCTAAATGAACACAGACAGAAAAGAAACACAGAGAGAGATGGAACACACAAAGAGAAAAGGAACACAGAGAGAAAAGGAACACAGAGAGAGAAGGAACACAGGGAGAAAAGGAACACAGAGAGAAAAGGAACACAGAGAGAAAAGGAACACAGTGAGGAAAGGAACGCAGAGAGAGAAGGAACACACGGAGAAATGGAAAACAGAGAGAAAAGGAACACAGAGAGAGAAGGATCACAGAGAGAGAAGGAACACAAAGGGAAAAGGAACACAGAGAGAAAAGTGGCACAGAGAGAGAAGGATCACAGTGATAAAATGAACACAGAGAGAAAAGGAACACAGTGAGAAAAGTAACAGAGAGAGAGAGAAGGAACACAGAGAGAAAAGGAACACAGAGAGAGAAGGAACACATAGAGAAAAGGAACACAGAGAGAAAAGGAACACACAGAGTAAAGGAGCACAGAGAGAGAAGGATCACAGAGAGAGAAGGATCACAGAGAGAAAAGGAACACAGAGAAAAAAGCAACACAGTTAGGAAAGGAACACAGAGTGAAAAGGAGCACAGAGAGAGAAGGATCACAGAGAGAAAAGGAACACAGAGAGAAAGGCAACACAGTTAGAAAAGGAACACAGAGAGGCAAGGAACACAGAGAGAGAAGGAACACAGAGAGGGAAGGATCATAGAGTGAAAAGGAACACAGAGAGAAAAGGAACACAGAGAGAGAAGGATCTGAGAGAGAGAAGGAACACAAAGGTAAAAGGAACACAGACAGAAAAGAAACACAGAGAGAGAAGGATCACAGAGAGAAAAGGAACACAGAGAGAAATGGAACTCAGAGAGAGAACGAACACAGAGAGAAAAGGAACACAGTGAGAGAAGGAACACAGAGAGAAGGAACACAGAGAGAAAAGGAACACAGAGAGAAAAGGAGCACAGAGAGAAAAGGAACGCAGAGGGAAGGAACACAGAGAGAGATGGAACATTGAGAGAAAAGGAACACAGAGAGAGAAGGAACACAGTGAGAGAAGGAACACAGAGGGAAGGAACATAGAGAGATAAGGAACACAGAGAGAGAAGGAGCACAGAGAGAGAAGGAACACAGAGAGAAAAGGAACACGCAGAGAAAAGGAACACAGAGAGAAAATGAACACAGAGAGAGAAGGAGCACAGAGAGAGAAGGAACACAGAGAGAAAAGGAACACGCAGAGAAAAGGAACACAGAGAGAAAAGGAACACAGAGAGACAAGAAATACAGAGAGAGATGGAACACACAAAGGGAAAAGGAACACAGAGAGAAAAGGTACGCAGAGAGAGAAGGAACACAGAGGGAAGGAACATAGAGAGATAAGGAACACAGAGAGAAAAGGAACACAGAGAGAGAAGGAACAGAGAGAGAGAAGGAACAAAGAGAGAAAAGGAACACAGAGAGAGAAGGAGCACAGAGAGAGAAGGGACACAGAGAGAAAAGGAATACAGAGAGTGAAGGAACACAGAGAGAGAAGGAACACAGAGAGAGAACGAAAACAGAGAGAAAAGGAACACAGGAAGAAAAGGAACACAGAGACAGAAGGAACACAGAGAGAAAAGGATCCGAGAGAGAGAGATGGAACACACAAAGAGAAAAGGAACACAGAGAGAAAAGGAGCACAGAGAGAGTAGGAACACAGAGACTAAATGAACACAGACAGAAAAGAAACACAGAGAGAGATGGAACACACAAAGAGAAAAGGAACACAGAGAGAAAAGGAACACAGAGAGAGAAGGAACACAGGGAGAAAAGGAACACAGAGAGACAAGAAACACAGAGAGAAAAGGAACACAGAGAGAAAAGGAACACAGTGAGGAAAGGAACGCCGAGAGAGAAGGAACACACGGAGAAATGGAAAACAGAGAGAAAAGGAACACAGAGAGAAAAGGAACACACAGAGAAACGGAACACAGAGAGAAAAGGAACACAGAGAGACAAGAAACACAGAGAGAAAAGGAACTCAAGGGAAAAGGGACACAGAGAGAGAAGGAATCCAGAGAGAAAGGGAACACGTACAGAAAAGGAACACAGAGAGAGAAGGAACAGAGAGAGAAAAGGAACACAGAGAGAAAAGGAACACAGAGAGTGAAGGAACACAGAGAGAGAAGGAACACAGAGAGAGAACGAAAACAGAGAGAAAAGGAACACAGGAAGAAAAGGAACACAGAGAGAGAAGGAACACAGAGATAAAAGGAACATAGAGAGAGAAGGAACGCTGAGGGAAAAGGAACACAGAGAGAGAAGGAACACAGAGAGAGAAGGAACACAGAGAGAGAAGGGACTCAGAGAGAGAAGGAACACAGAGAGAAAAGGAATACAGAGAGTGAAGGAACACAGAGAGAGAAGGAACACAGAGAGAGAACGAAAACAGAGAGAAAAGGAACACAGGAAGAAAAGGAACACAGAGACAGAAGGAACACAGAGAGAAAAGGATCCGAGAGAGAGAGATGGAACACACAAAGAGAAAAGGAACACAGAGAGAAAAGGAGCACAGAGAGAGTAGGAACACAGAGACTAAATGAACACAGACAGAAAAGAAACACAGAGAGAGATGGAACACACAAAGAGAAAAGGAACACAGAGAGAAAAGGAACACAGAGAGAGAAGGAACACAGGGAGAAAAGGAACACAGAGAGACAAGAAACACAGAGAGAAAAGGAACACAGAGAGAAAAGGAACACAGTGAGGAAAGGAACGCAGAGAGAGAAGGAACACACGGAGAAATGGAAAACAGAGAGAAAAGGAACACAGAGAGAGAAGGATCACAGAGAGAGAAGGAACACAAAGGGAAAAGGAACACAGAGAGAAAAGTGGCACAGAGAGAGAAGGATCACAGTGATAAAATGAACACAGAGAGAAAAGGAACACAGTGAGAAAAGTAACACAGAGAGGAATGGAACACAGAGAGAGAAGGAACACAGAGAGAAAAGGAACGCAGAGAGAGAAGGAATACAGAGAGATAAGGAACACAGAGAGAGAAGTAACACAGAGAGAGAAGGAACACAGAGGGAGAAGGAGCACAGAGTGAGAAGGAACACAGAGAAAAAAGGAACACAGAGAGAAAAGGAACACACAGAGAGAAGGAACACAGAGAGAAAAGGAACACAGAGAGACAAGAAACACAGAGAGAAAAGGAACACAGAGAGAAAAGGAACACAGAGAGTGAAGGAACACAGAGAGAGAGAAGGAACACAGAGAGAGAAGGAACACAGAGAGAAAAGGAACACAGGAAGAAAAGGAACACAGAGAGAGAAGGAACACAGAGATAAAAGGAACATAGAGAGAGAAGGAACGCTGAGGGAAAAGGAACACAGAGAGAGAAGGAACACAGAGAGAGAAGGAACACAGAGAGAGAAGGGACTCAGAGAGAGAAGGAACACAGAGAGAAAAGGAACACAGAGAGGGATGGAACACACAAAGAGAAAAGGAACACACAGAGAAAAGGAGCACAGAGAGAGAAGGAACACAGAGACTAAATGAACTCAGACAGAAAAGAAACACAGAGAGAGATGGAACACACAAAGAGAAAAGGAACACAGAGAGAAAAGGAACACAGAGAAAAAAGGAACACAGAGAGAAAAGGAACACACAGAGAAACGGAACACAGAGAGAAAAGGAACACAGAGAGACAAGAAACACAGAGAGAAAAGGAACTCAAGGGAAATGGAACACAGAGAGAGAAGGAATCCAGAGAGAAAGGGAACACGTACAGAAAAGGAACACAGAGAGAGAAGGAACAGAGAGAGAAAAGGAACACAGAGAGAAAAGGAACACAGAGAGTGAAGGAACACAGAGAGAGAAGGAACACAGAGAGAGAACGAAAACAGAGAGAAAAGGAACACAGGAAGAAAAGGAACACAGAGAGAGAAGGAACACAGAGATAAAAGGAACATAGAGAGAGAAGGAACGCTGAGGGAAAAGGAACACAGAGAGAGAAGGAACACAGAGAGAGAAGGAACACAGAGAGAGAAGGGACTCAGAGAGAGAAGGAACACAGAGAGAAAAGGATCACAGAGAGAGATGGAACACACTAAGAGAAAAGGAACACAGAGAGAAAAGGAGCACAGAGAGAGATGGAACACAGAGACTAAATGAACACAGACAGAAAAGAAACACAGTGATAAAATGAACACAGAGAGAAAAGGAACACAGTGAGAAAAGTAACAGAGAGAGAGAGAAGGAACACAGAGAGAGAAGGAACACATAGAGAAAAGGAACACAGAGAGAAAAGGAACACACAGAGAAAAGGAGCACAGAGAGAGAAGGATCACAGAGAGAGAAGGATCACAGAGAGAAAAGGAACACAGAGAAAAAAGCAACACAGTTAGGAAAGGAACACAGAGTGAAAAGGAGCACAGAGAGAGAAGGATCACAGAGAGAAAAGGAACACAGAGAGAAAGGCAACACAGTTAGAAAAGGAACACAGAGAGGCAAGGAACACAGAGAGAGAAGGAACAAAGAGAGGGAAGGATCATAGAGTGAAAAGGAACACAGAGAGAAAAGGAACACAGAGAGAGAAGGATCTGAGAGAGAGAAGGAACACAAAGGTAAAAGGAACACAGACAGAAAAGAAACACAGAGAGAGAAGGATCACAGAGAGAAAAGGAACACAGAGAGAAATGGAACTCAGAGAGAGAACGAACACAGAGAGAAAAGGAACACAGTGAGAGAAGGAACACAGAGAGAAGGAACACAGAGAGAAAAGGAACACAGAGAGAAAAGGAGCACAGAGAGAAAAGGAACGCAGAGGGAAGGAACACAGAGAGAGATGGAACATTGAGAGAAAAGGAACACAGAGAGAGAAGGAACACAGTGAGAGAAGGAACACAGAGGGAAGGAACATAGAGAGATAAGGAACACAGAGAGAGAAGGAGCACAGAGAGAGAAGGAACACAGAGAGAAAAGGAACACGCAGAGAAAAGGAACACAGAGAGAAAAGGAACACAGAGAGAGAAGGAGCACAGAGAGAGAAGGAACACAGAGAGAAAAGGAACACGCAGAGAAAAGGAACACAGAGAGAAAAGGAACACAGAGAGACAAGAAATACAGAGAGAGATGGAACACACAAAGGGAAAAGGAACACAGAGAGAAAAGGTACGCAGAGAGAGAAGGAACACAGAGGGAAGGAACATAGAGAGATAAGGAACACAGAGAGAAAAGGAACACAGAGAGAGAAGGAACAGAGAGAGAGAAGGAACAAAGAGAGAAAAGGAACACAGAGAGAGAAGGAGCACAGAGAGAGAAGGGACACAGAGAGAGAAGGAACACAGAGAGAAAAGGAACACAGAGAGAGAAGGAACACAGAGGGAAAAGGAACACAGAGAGAGATGGAACACACAAAGGGAAAAGGAACACAGAGAGAAAAGGTACGCAGAGAGAGAAGGAACACAGAGAGAAAAGGAACACAGAGAAAAAAGGAACACAGAGAGAAAAGGAACACACAGAGAAATGGAACACAGAGAGAAAAGGAACACAGAGAGACAAGAAACACAGAGAGAAAAGGAACTCAAGGGAAAAGGGACACAGAGAGAGAAGGAATCCAGAGAGAAAGGGAACACGTACAGAAAAGGAACACAGAGAGAGAAGGAACAGAGAGAGAAAAGGAACACAGAGAGAAAAGGAACACAGAGAGTGAAGGAACACAGAGAGAGAAGGAACACAGAGAGAGAACGAAAACAGAGAGAAAAGGAACACAGGAAGAAAAGGAACACAGAGAGAGAAGGAACACAGAGATAAAAGGAACATAGAGAAAGAAGGAACGCTGAGGGAAAAGGAACACAGAGAGAGAAGGAACACAGAGAGAGAAGGAACACAGAGAGAGAAGGGACTCAGAGAGAGAAGGAACACAGAGAGAAAAGGAACACAGAGAGTGAAGGAACACAGAGAGAGAAGGAACACAGAGAGAAAACGAAAACAGAGAGAAAAGGAACACAGGAAGAAAAGGAACACAGAGACAGAAGGAACACAGAGAGAAAAGGAACCGAGAGAGAGAGATGGAACACACAAAGAGAAAAGGAACACAGAGAGAAAAGGAGCACAGAGAGAGTAGGAACACAGAGACTAAATGAACACAGACAGAAAAGAAACACAGAGAGAGATTCAACACACAAAGAGAAAAGGAACACAGAGAGAAAAGGAACACAGAGAGAGAAGGAACACAGGGAGAAAAGGAACACAGAGAGACAAGAAACACAGAGAGAAAAGGAACACAGAGAGAAAAGGAACACAGTGAGGAAAGGAACGCAGAGAGAGAAGGAACACACGGAGAAATGGAAAACAGAGAGAAAAGGAACACAGAGAGAGAAGGATCACAGAGAGAGAAGGAACACAAAGGGAAAAGGAACACAGAGAGAAAAGTGGCACAGAGAGAGAAGGATCACAGTGATAAAATGAACACAGAGAGAAAAGGAACACAGTGAGAAAAGTAACACTGAGAGGAATGGAACACAGAGAGAGAAGGAACACAGAGAGAAAAGGAACGCAGAGAGAGAAGGAATACAGAGAGATAAGGAACACAGAGAGAGAAGTAACACAGAGAGAGAAGGAACACAGAGGGAGAAGGAGCACAGAGTGAGAAGGAACACAGAGAAAAAAGGAACACAGAGAGAAAAGGAACACACAGAGAGAAGGAACACAGAGAGAAAAGGAACACAGAGAGACAAGAAACACAGAGAGAAAAGGAACACAAGGGAAAAGGAACACAGAGACAGAAGGAATCCAGAGAGAAAGGGAACACGTATACAAAAGGAACACAGAGAGAGAAGGAACAGAGAGAGAAAAGGAACACAGAGAGAAAAGGAACACAGAGAGTGAAGGAACACAGAGAGAGAGAAGGAACACAGAGAGAGAAGGAACACAGAGAGAAAAGGAACACAGGAAGAAAAGGAACACAGAGAGAGAAGGAACACAGAGATAAAAGGAACATAGAGAGAGAAGGAACGCTGAGGGAAAAGGAACACAGAGAGAGAAGGAACACAGAGAGAGAAGGAACACAGAGAGAGAATGGACTCAGAGAGAGAAGGAACACAGAGAGAAAAGGAACACAGAGAGGGATGGAACACACAAAGAGAAAAGGAACACACAGAGAAAAGGAGCACAGAGCGAGAAGGAACACAGAGACTAAATGAACTCAGACAGAAAAGAAACACAGAGAGAGATGGAACACACAAAGAGAAAAGGAACACAGAGAGAAAAGGAACACAGGGAGAGAAGGAACACAGGGAGAAAAGGAACACAGAGAGACAAGAAACACAGAGAGAGAAGGGACTCAGAGAGAGAAGGAACACAGAAAGAAAAGGAACAGAGAGAGTGAGATGGAACACACAAAGAGAAAAGGAACACAGAGAGCAAAGGAGCACAGAGAGAGAAGGAACACAGAGACTAAATGAACACAGACAGAAAAGCAACACAGAGAGAGATGGAACACACAAAGAGAAAAGGAACACAGAGAGAAAAGGAACACAGAGAGAGAAGGAGCACAGGGAGAAAAGGAACACAGAGAGACAAGAAACACAGAGAGGAAAGGAACGCAGAGAGAGAAGGAACACACGGAGAAATGGAAAACAGAGAGAAAAGGAACACAGAGAGAGAAGGATCACAGAGAGAGAAGGAACACAAAGGTAAAAGGAACACAGAGAGAAAAGTGGCACAGAGAGAGAAGGATCACAGTGATAAAATGAACATAGAGAGAAAAGGAATACAGTGAGAAAAGTAACACAGAGAGGAATGGAACACAGAGAGAGAAGGAACACAGAGAGAAAAGGAACGCAGAGAGAGAAGGAATACAGAGAGATAAGGAACACAGAGAGAGAAGTAACACAGAGAGAGAAGGAACACAGAGGGAGAAGGAGCACAGAGTGAGAAGGAACACAGAGAAAAAAGGAACACAGAGAGAAAAGGAACACACAGAGAGAAGGAACACAGAGAGAAAAGGAACACAGAGAGACAAGAAACACAGAGAGAAAAGGAACACAAGGGAAAAGGAACACAGAGAGAGAAGGAACAGAGAGAGAAAAGGAACACAGAGAGAAAAGGAATACAGAGAGTGAAGGAACACAGAGAGAGACGGAACACAGAGAGAGAAGGAACACAGAGAGAAAAGGAACACAGGAAGAAAAGGAACACAGAGAGAGAAGGAACACAGAGATAAAAGGAACATAGAGAGAGAAGGAACGCTGAGGGAAAAGGAACACAGAGAGAGAAGGAACACAGAGAGAGAAGGAACACAGAGAGAGAAGGGACTCAGAGAGAGAAGGAACACAGAGAGAAAAGGAAGACAGAGAGAGATGGAACACACAAAGAGAAAAGGAACACACAGAGAAAAGGAGCACAGAGAGAGAAGGAACACAGAGACTAAATGAACACAGACAGAAAAGAAACACAGAGAGAGATGGAACACACAAAGAGAAAAGGAACACAGAGAGACAAGAAACACAGAGAGAGAAGGGACTCAGAGAGAGAAGGAACACAGAAAGAAAAGGAACACTGAGAGAGATGGAACACACAAAGAGAAAAGGAACACAGAGAGAAAAGGAGCACAGAGAGAGAAGGAACACAGAGACTAAATTAACACAGACAGAAAAGAAACACAGAGAGAGATGGAACACACAAAGAGAAAAGAACACAGAGAGAAAAGGAACACAGAGAGAGAAGGAACACAGGGAGAAACGGAACACAGAGAGACAAGAAACACAGAGAGAAAAGGTACACAGAGAGAAAAGGAACACAGTGAGGAAAGGAACGCAGAGAGAGAAGGAACACACGGAGAAATGGAAAACAGAGAGAAAAGGAACACAGAGAGAGAAGGATCACAGAGAGAGAAGAAACACAAAGGGAAAAGGAACACAGAGAGAAAAGGGGCACAGAGAGAGAAGGATCACAGTGATAAAATGAACACAGGGAGAAAAGGAACACAGTGAGAAAAGTAACACAGAGAGGAATGGAACACAGAGAGAGAAGGAACACAGAGAGAAAAGAAACACAGAGAGAGAAGGAACACAGAGAGAAAAGGAACACAGAGAGAAAAGGAACACAGAGAGAGAAGGATCACAGAGAGAGATGGAACACAAAGGGAAATGGAACACAGAGAGAAAAGAAACACAGAGAGAGAAGGAACACAGAGAGACATGGAACAAAGAGAGAGAAGGAACACAGAAAGAAAAGAACACAGAGAGAAAAGGAATACCGAGAAAGAAAAGGAACACAGAGCGAGAGAAGGAACACAGAGAGAAAAGGAACAGAGAGAGAGATGGAACACATCGAGAAAAGGAACACAGAGAGAGAAGGATCACAGAGAGAAGGATAACAGAGAGAAAAGGAACACAGAGAGACAAATGGAACACAGAGAGAGAAGGAACACAGCGAGAAAAGGAACACAGAGAGAAAAGGAACACAGTGAGTAAAGTAACACAGAGAGGAAAGGAACACAGAGATAGAAGGAATACAGAGAGAAAATGAACACAGAGAGAGAGGATCAGAGAGAGAGAAGGAACACAAAGGGAAATGGAACACAGACAGAAAAGAAACACAGAGAGAGAAGGATCACAGAGAGAAAAGGAACTTAGACAGTAAAGGAACACAGTGTGAAAAGGAACACAGAGAGAAAAGGAACAAAGAGAGAAATGGAACCCAGAGAAACAAGGAACACAGAGATAAAGGGAACACAGAGAGAAAAGGAACAGAGAGAGAGAGAAGGAACACAGAGAGAAAAGGAACACAGAGAGAGAAGGATCACATAGAGAAAAGGAACATAGAGAGAAAAGGAACACAGAGAGAAAAGGAGCACAGAGAGAGAAGGATCACAGAGAGAGAAGGATCACAGAGAGAAAAGGAACACAGAGAAAAAAAGCAACACAGTTAGGAAAGGAACACAGAGTGAAAAGGAGCACAGAGAGAGAAGGATCACAGAGAGAAAAGGAACACAGAGAGAAAGTCAACACAGTTAGAAAAGGAACACAGAGAGGAAAGGAACACAGAGAGAGAAGGAACACAGAGAGGGAAGGATCACAGAGTGAAAAGGAACACAGAGAGAAAAGGAACACAGAGAGGGAAGGATCTGAGAGAGAGAAGGAACACAAAGGTAAAAGGAACACAGACAGAAAAGAAACACAGAGAGAGAAGGATCACAGAGAGAAAAGGAACACAGAGAGAAATGGAACTCAGAGAGAGAACGAACACAGAGAGAAAAGGAACACAGTGAGAGAAGGAACACAGAGAGAAGGAACACAGAGAGAAAAGGAACACAGAGAGAAAAGGAGCACAGAGAGAAAAGGAACGCAGAGGGATGGAACACAGCGAGAGATGGAACATTGAGAGAAAAGGAACACAGAGAGAGAAGGAACACAGTGAGAGAAGGAACACAGAGGGAAGGAACATAGAGAGATAAGGAACACAGAGAGAGAAGGAGCAGAGAGAGAGAAGGAACACAGAGAGAGAAGGAACAAAGAGAGAAAAGGAACACAGAGAGAAAAGGAACACGCAGAGAAAAGGAACACAGAGAGAAAAGGAACACAGAGAGACAAGAAACACAGAGAGAGAGGGAACACAGAGAGAAAAGGAACACAGAGAGAGAAGGAACAGAGAGAGAGAAGGAACAAAGAGAGAAAAGGAACAGAGAGAGAAGGAGCACAGAGAGAGAAGGGACACAGAGAGAGAAGGAACACAGAGAGAAAATGAACACAGAGAGAAGAGGAACACAGAGAGAGATGGAACACACAAAGGGAAAAGGAACACAGAGAGAAAAGGTACGCAGAGAGAGAAGGAACGCAGAGAGAAAAGGAACACAGAGAAAAAAGGAACACAGAGAGAAAAGGAACACACAGACAAAAGGAACACACAGAGAAACGGAACACAGAGAGAAAAGGAACACAGAGAGACAAGAAACACAGAGAGAAAAGGAACTCAAGGGAAAAGGAACACAGAGAGAGAAGGAATGCAGAGAGAGAAGGAACACAGAGAGAAAAGGAACACAGAGAAAAAAGGAACACAGAGAGAAAAGGAACACACAGAGAAACGGAACACAGAGAGAAAAGGAACACAGAGAGACAAGAAACACAGAGAGAAAAGGAACTCAAGGGAAAAGGAACAAAGAGAGAAATGGAACACAGAGAAACAAGGAACACAGAGATAAAGGGAACACAGAGAGAAAAGGAACAGAGAGAGAGAGAGAGAGAAGGAACGCAGAGAGAAAAGGAACACAGAGAGAGAAGGAACAAATAGAGAAAAGGAACACAGAGAGAAAAGGAACACAGAGAGAAAAGGAGCACAGAGAGAGAAGGATCACAGAGAGAGAAGGATCACAGAGAGAAAAGGAACACAGAGAAAAAAGCAACACAGTTAGGAAAGGAACACAGAGTGAAAAGGAGCACAGAGAGAGAAGGATCACAGAGAGAAAAGGAACACAGAGAGAAAGGCAACACAGTTAGAAAAGGAACACAGAGAGGAAAGGAACACAGAGAGAGAAGGAACACAGAGAGGGAAGGATCACAGAGTGAAAAGGAACACAGAGAGAAAAGGAACACAGAGAGAGAAGGATCTGAGAGAGAGAAGGAACACAAAGGTAAAAGGAACACAGACAGAAAAGAAACACAGAGAGAGAAGGATCACAGAGAGAAAAGGAACACAGATAGAAATGGAACTCAGAGAGAGAACGAACACAGAGAGAAAAGGAACACAGTGAGAGAAGGAACACAGAGAGAAGGAACACAGAGAGAAAAGGAACACAGAGAGAAAAGGAGCACAGAGAGAAAAGGAACGCAGAGGGAAGGAACACAGAGAGAGATGGAACATTGAGAGAAAAGGAACACAGAGAGAGAAGGAACACAGTGAGAGAAGGAACACAGAGGGAAGGAACATAGAGAGATAAGGAACACAGAGAGAGAAGGAGCACAGAGAGAGAAGGAACACAGAGAGAAAAGGAACACGCAGAGAAAAGGAACACAGAGAGAAAAGGAACACAGAGAGACAAGAAACACAGAGAGAGAGGGAACACAGAGAGAAAAGGAACAGAGAGAGAGAAGGAACAGAGAGAGAGAAGGAACAAAGAGAGAAAAGGAACACAGAGAGAGAATGAGCACAGAGAGAGAAGGGACACAGAGAGAGAAGGAACACAGAGAGAAAAGGAACACAGAGAGAGAAGGAACACAGAGAGAAAAGGATCACAGAGAGAAAAGGAACACAGAGAGAGATGGAACACACAAAGGGAAAAGGAACACAGAGAGAAAAGGTACGCAGAGAGAGAAGGAACACAGAGAGAAAAGGAACACAGAGAAAAAAGGAACACAGAGAGAAAAGGAACACACAGAGAAATGGAACACAGAGAGAAAAGGAACACAGAGAGACAAGAAACACAGAGAGAAAAGGAACTCAAGGGAAAAGGAACACAGAGAGAGAAGGAATCCAGAGAGAAAGGGAACACGTACAGAAAAGGAACACAGAGAGAGAAGGAACAGAGAGAGAAAAGGAACACAGAGAGAAAAGGAACACAGAGAGTGAAGGAACACAGAGAGAGAAGGAACACAGAGAGAGAACGAAAACAGAGAGAAAAGGAACACAGGAAGAAAAGGAACACAGAGAGAGAAGGAACACAGAGATAAAAGGAACATAGAGAGAGAAGGAACGCTGAGGGAAAAGGAACACAGAGAGAGAAGGAACACAGAGAGAGAAGGAACACAGAGAGAGAAGGGACTCAGAGAGAGAAGGAACACAGAGAGAAAAGGAACACAGAGAGAGATGGAACACACAAAGAGAAAAGGAACACAGAGAGAAAAGGAGCACAGAGAGAGAAGGAACACAGAGACTAAATGAACACAGACAGAAAAGAAACACAGAGAGAGATTCAACACACAAAGAGAAAAGGAACACAGAGAGAAAAGGAACACAGAGAGAGAAGGAACACAGGGAGAAAAGGAACACAGAGAGACAAGAAACACAGAGAGAAAAGGAACACAGAGAGAAAAGGAACACAGTGAGGAAAGGAACGCAGAGAGAGAAGGAACACACGGAGAAATGGAAAACAGAGAGAAAAGGAACACAGAGAGAGAAGGATCACAGAGAGAGAAGGAACACAAAGGGAAAAGGAACACAGAGAGAAAAGTGGCACAGAGAGAGAAGGATCACAGTGATAAAATGAACACAGAGAGAAAAGGAACACAGTGAGAAAAGTAACAGAGAGAGAGAGAAGGAACACAGAGAGAAAAGGAACACAGAGAGAGAAGGAACACATAGAGAAAAGGAACACAGAGAGAAAAGGAACACAGAGAGAAAAGGAACACACAGAGAAAAGGAGCACAGAGAGAGAAGGATCACAGAGAGAGAAGGATCACAGAGAGAAAAGGAACACAGAGAAAAAAAGCAACACAGTTAGGAAAGGAACACAGAGTGAAAAGGAGCACAGAGAGAGAAGGATCACAGAGAGAAAAGGAACACAGAGAGAAAGGCAACACAGTTAGAAAAGGAACACACAGAGAAAAGGAGCACAGAGAGAGAAGGATCACAGAGAGAGAAGGATCACAGAGAGAAAAGGAACACAGAGAAAAAAAGCAACACAGTTAGGAAAGGAACACAGAGTGAAAAGGAGCACAGAGAGAGAAGGATCACAGAGAAAAAAGGAACACAGAGAGGAAAGGAACACAGAGAGAGAAGGAACACAGAGAGGGAAGGATCACAGAGTGAAAAGGAACACAGAGAGAAAAGGAACACAGAGAGAGAAGGATCTGAGAGAGAGAAGGAACACAAAGGTAAAAGGAACACAGACAGAAAAGAAACACAGAGAGAGAAGGATCACAGAGAGAAAAGGAACACAGAGAGAAATGGAACTCAGAGAGAGAACGAACACAGAGAGAAAAGGAACACAGTGAGAGAAGGAACACAGAGAGAAGGAACACAGAGAGAAAAGGAACACAGAGAGAAAAGGAGCACAGAGAGAAAAGGAACGCAGAGGGACGGAACACAGAGAGAGATGGAACATTGAGAGAAAAGGAACACAGAGAGAGAAGGAACACAGTGAGAGAAGGAACGCACAGGGAAGGAACATAGAGAGATAAGGAACACAGAGAGAAAAGGAACACAGAGAGACAAGAAACACAGAGTGAGAGGAAACACAGAGAGAAAAGGAACAGAGAGAGAGAAGGAACAGAGAGAGAGAAGGAACAAAGAGAGAAAAGGAACACAGAGAGAGAAGGAGCACAGAGAGAGAAGGGACACAGAGAGAGAAGGAACACAGAGAGAGAAGGAACACACGGAGAAATGCAAAACAGAGAGAAAAGGAACACAGAGAGAGAAGGATCACACAGAGAGAAGGAACACAAAGGGAAAAGGAACACAGAGAGAAAAGTGGCACAGAGAGAGAAGGAACAAAGAGAGAAAAGGAACACAGAGAGAGAAGGAGCACAGAAAGAGAAGGAACACAGAGAGAAAAGGAACACAGAGAGAGAAGGAACACAGAGGGAAGGAACATAGAGAGATAAGGAACACAGAGAGAGAAGGAGCACAGAGAGAGAAGGAACACAGAGAGAAAAGGAACACGCAGAGAAAAGGAACACAGAGAGAAAAGGAACACAGAGAGACAAGAAACACAGAGAGAGAGGGAACACAGAGAGAAAAGGAACAGAGGGAGAGAAGGAACAGAGAGAGAGAAGGAACAAAGAGAGAAAAGGAACACAGAGAGAGAAGGAGCACAGAGAGAGAAGGGACACAGAGAGAGAAGGAACACAGAGAGAAAAGGAACACAGAGAGAGAAGGAACACAGAGAGAAAAGGAACACAGAGAGAAAAGGAACACAGAGAGAGATGGAACACACAAAGGGAAAAGGAACACAGAGAGAAAAGGTACGCAGAGAGAGAAGGAACACAGAGAGAAAAGGAACACAGAGAAAAAAGGAACACAGAGAGAAAAGGAACACACAGAGAAACGGAACACAGAGAGAAAAGGAACACAGAGAGACAAGAAACACAGAGAGAAAAGGAACTCAAGGGAAAAGGAACAGAGAGAGAGAAGGAATCCAGAGAGAGAGGGAACACGTACAGAAAAGGAACACAGAGAGAGAAGGAACAGAGAGAGAAAAGGAACACAGAGAGAAAAGGAACACAGAGAGTGAAGGAACACAGAGAGAGAAGGAACACAGAGAGAGGACGAAAACAGAGAGAAAAGGAACACAGGAAGAAAAGGAACACAGAGAGAGAAGGAACACAGAGATAAAAGGAACATAGAGAGAGAAGGAACGCTGAGGGAAAAGGAACACAGAGAGAGAAGGAACACAGAGAGAGAAGGAACACCGAGAGAGAAGGGACTCAGAGAGAGAAGGAACACAGAGAGAAAAGGAACACAGAGAGAGATGGAACACACAAAGAGAAAAGGAACACAGAGAGAAAAGGAGCACAGAGAGAGAAGGAACACAGAGACTAAATGAACACAGACAGAAAAGAAACACAGAGAGAGATGGAACACACAAAGAGAAAAGGAACACAGAGAGAAAAGGAACACAGAGAGGAAAGGAACACAGAGAGAGAAGGAACACAGAGAGAGAAAAAACACAGAGAGAGAAGGAACACTGAGAGAAAAGGAACACAGAGAGAGAAGGAACACAGAGAGAGAAGGAACACAGAATGAGAAGGAACACAGAGAGAAAAGGAACACAGAGAGAAAAGGAACACAGAGAGAGAAGGAACACAGAGAGACAAGAAACACAGAGAGAAAAGGAACACAGAGAGAAAAGGAACACAGTGAGGAAAGGAACGCAGAGAGAGAGGGAACACACGGAGAAATGGAAAACAGAGAGAAAAGGAACACAGAGAGAGAAGGATCACAGAGAGAGAAGGAACACAAATGGAAAAGGAACACAGAGAGAAAAGTGGCACAGAGAGAGAAGGATCACAGTGATAAAATGAACACAGAGAGAAAAGGAACACAGTGAGAAAAGTAACTGAGAGAGAGAGAAGGAACACAGAGAGAAAAGGAACACAGAGAGAGAAGGAACACATAGAGAAAAGGAACACAGAGAGAAAAGGAACACAGAGAGAAAAGGAGCACAGAGAGAGAAGGATCACAGAGAGAGAAGGATCACAGAGAGAAAAGGAACACAGAGAAAAAAGCAACACAGTTAGGAAAGGAACACAGAGTGAAAAGGAGCACTGAGCGAGAAGGGTCACAGAGAGAAAAGGAACACAGAGAGAAAGGCAACACAGTTAGAAAAGGAACACAGAGAGGAAAGGAACACAGAGAGAGAAGGAACACAGAGAGGGAAGGATCACAGAGTGAAAAGGAACACAGAGAGAAAAGGAACACAGAGAGAGAAGGATCTGAGAGAGAGAAGGAACACAAAGGTAAAAGGAACACAGACAGAAAAGAAACACAGAGAGAGAAGGATCACAGAGAGAAAAGGAACACAGAGAGAAATGGAACTCAGAGAGAGAACGAACACAGAGAGAAAAGGAACACAGTGAGAGAAGGAACACAGAGAGAAGGAACACAGAGAGAAAAGGAACACAGAGAGAAAAGGAGCACAGAGAGAAAAGGAACGCAGAGGGAAGGAACACAGAGAGAGATGGAACATTGAGAGAAAAGGAACACAGAGAGAGAAGGAACACAGTGAGAGAAGGAACACAGAGGGAAGGAACATAGAGAGATAAGGAACACAGAGAGAGAAGGAGCACAGAGAGAGAAGGAACACAGAGAGAAAAGGAACACGCAGAGAAAAGGAACACAGAGAGAAAAGGAACACAGAGAGAGAAGGAGCACAGAGAGAGAAGGAACACAGAGAGAAAAGGAACAAGCAGAGAAAAGGAACACAGAGAGAAAAGGAACACAGAGAGACAAGAAACACAGAGAGAAAGGGAACACAGAGTGAAAAGGAACAGAGAGAGAGAAGGAACAGAGAGAGAGAAGGAACAAAGAGAGAAAAGGAACACAGAGAGAGAAGGAGCACAGAGAGAGAAGGGACACAGAGAGAGAAGGAACACAGAGAGAAAAGGAACACAGAGAGAGAAGGAACACAGAGAGAAAAGGAACACAGAGAGAAAAGGAACACAGAGAGAGATGGAACACACAAAGGGAAAAGGAACACAGAGAGAAAAGGTACGCAGAGAGAGAAGGAACACAGAGAGAAAAGGAACACAGAGAAAAAAGGAACACAGAGAGAAAAGTAACACACAGAGAAACGGAACACAGAGAGAAAAGGAACACAGAGAGACAAGAAACACAGAGAGAAAAGGAACTCAAGGGAAAAGGAACACAGAGAGAGAAGGAATCCAGAGAGAAAGGGAACACGTACAGAAAAGGAACACAGAGAGAGAAGGAACAGAGAGAGAAAAGGAACACAGAGAGAAAAGGAACACAGAGAGTGAAGGAACACAGAGAGAGAAGGAACACAGAGAGAGAACGAAAACAGAGAGAAAAGGAACACAGGAAGAAAAGGAACACAGAGAGAGAAGGAACACAGAGATAAAAGGAACATAGAGAGAGAAGGAACGCTGAGGGAAAAGGAACACAGAGAGAGAAGGAACACAGAGAGAGAAGGGACTCAGAGAGAGAAGGAACACAGAGAGAAAAGGAACACAGAGAGAGATGGAACACACAAAGAGAAAAGGAACACAGAGAGAAAAGGAGCACAGAGAGAGAAGGAACACAGAGTCTAAATGAACACAGACAGAAAAGAAACACAGAGAGAGATGGAACACACAAAGAGAAAAGGAACACAGAGAGAAAAGGAACACAGAGAGAGAAGGAACACAGGGAGAAAAGGAACACAGAGAGACAAGAAACACAGAGAGAAAAGGAACACAGAGAGAAAAGGAACACAGTGAGGAAAGGAACGCAGAGAGAGAAGGAACACACGGAGAAATGGAAAACAGAGAGAAAAGGAACACAGAGAGAGAAGGATCACAGAGAGAGAAGGAACACAAAGGGAAAAGGAACACAGAGAGAAAAGTGGCACAGAGAGAGAAGGATCACAGTGATAAAATGAACACAGAGAGAAAAGGAACACAGTGAGAAAAGTAACAGAGAGAGAGAGAAGGAACACAGAGAGAAAAGGAACACAGAGAGAGAAGGAACACATAGAGAAAAGGAACACAGAGAGAAAAGGAACACACAGAGAAAAGGAGCACAGAGAGAGAAGGATCACAGAGAGAGAAGGATCACAGAGAGAAAAGGAACACAGAGAAAAAAGCAACACAGTTAGGAAAGGAACACAGAGTGAAAAGGAGCACAGAGAGAGAAGGATCACAGAGAGAAAAGGAACACAGAGAGAAAGGCAACACAGTTAGAAAAGGAACACAGAGAGGCAAGGAACACAGAGAGAAAAGGAACACAGTGAGGAAAGGAACGCAGAGAGAGAAGGAACACACGGAGAAATGGAAAACAGAGAGAAAAGGAACACAGAGAGAGAAGGATCACAGAGAGAGAAGGAACACAAAGGGAAAAGGAACACAGAGAGTGAAGGAACACAGAGAGAGAAGGAACACAGAGAGAGAACGAAAACAGAGAGAAAAGGAACACAGGAAGAAAAGGAACACAGAGAGAGAAGGAACACAGAGATAAAAGGAACATAGAGAGAGAAGGAACGCTGAGGGAAAAGGAACACAGAGAGAGAAGGAACACAGCGAGAGAAGGAACACAGAGAGAGAAGGGACTCAGAGAGAGAAGGAACACAGAGAGAAAAGGAACACAGAGAGAGATGGAACACACAAAGAGAAAAGGAACACAGAGAGAAAAGGAGCACAGAGAGAGAAGGAACACAGACACTAAATGAACACAGACAGAAAATAAACACAGAGAGAGATGGAACCCACAAAGAGAAAAGGAACACAGAGAGAAAAGGAACACAGAGAGAGAAGGAACACAGGGAGAAAAGGAACACAGAGAGACAAGAAACACAGAGAGAAAAGGAACACAGAGAGAAAAGGAACACAGTGAGGAAAGGAACGCAGAGAGAGAAGGAACACACGGAGAAATGGAAAACAGAGAGAAAAGGAACACAGAGAGAGAAGGATCACAGAGAGAGAAGGAACACAAAGGGAAAAGGAACACAGAGAGAAAAGTGGCACAGAGAGAGAAGGATCACAGTGATAAAATGAACACAGAGAGAAAAGGAACACAGTGAGAAAAGTAACAGAGAGAGAGAGAAGGAACACAGAGAGAAAAGGAACACAGAGAGAGAAGGAACACATAGAGAAAAGGAACACAGAGAGAAAAGGAACACAGAGAGAAAAGGAGCACAGAGAGAGAAGGATCACAGAGAGAGAAGGATCACAGAGAGAAAAGGAACACAGAGAAAAAAAGCAACACAGTTAGGAAAGGAACACAGAGTGAAAAGGAGCACAGAGAGAGAAGGATCACAGAGAGAAAAGGAACACAGAGAGAAAGGCAACACAGTTAGAAAAGGAACACAGAGAGGAAAGGAACACAGAGAGAGAAGGAACACAGAGAGGGAAGGATCACAGAGTGAAAAGGAACACAGAGAGAAAAGGAACACAGAGAGAGAAGGATCTGAGAGAGAGAAGGAACACAAAGGTAAAAGGAACACAGACAGAAAAGAAACACAGAGAGAGAAGGATCACAGAGAGAAAAGGAACACAGAGAGAAATGGAACTCAGAGAGAGAACGAACACAGAGAGAAAAGGAACACAGTGAGAGAAGGAACACAGAGAGAAGGAACACAGAGAGAAAAGGAACACAGAGAGAAAAGGAGCACAGAGAGAAAAGGAACGCAGAGGGACGGAACACAGAGAGAGATGGAACATTGAGAGAAAAGGAACACAGAGAGAGAAGGAACACAGTGAGAGAAGGAACGCACAGGGAAGGAACATAGAGAGAAAAGGAACACAGAGAGAAAAGGAACACAGAGAGACAAGAAACACAGAGTGAGAGGGAACACAGAGAGAAAAGGAACAGAGAGAGAGAAGGAACAGAGAGAGAGAAGGAACAAAGAGAGAAAAGGAACACAGAGAGAGAAGGAGCACAGAGAGAGAAGGGACACAGAGAGAGAAGGAACACAGAGAGAGAAGGAACACACGGAGAAATGCAAAACAGAGAGAAAAGGAACACAGAGAGAGAAGGATCACAGAGAGAGAAGGAACACAAAGGGAAAAGGAACACAGAGAGAAAAGTGGCACAGAGAGAGAAGGAACAAAGAGAGAAAAGGAACACAGAGAGAGAAGGAGCACAGAGAGAGAAGGAACACAGAGAGAAAAGGAACACAGAGAGAGAAGGAACACAGAGGGAAGGAACATAGAGAGATAAGTAACACAGAGAGAGAAGGAGCACAGAGAGAGAAGGAACACAGAGAGAAAAGGAACACGCAGAGAAAAGGAACACAGAGAGAAAAGGAACACAGAGAGACAAGAAACACAGAGAGAGAGGGAACACAGAGAGAAAAGGAACAGAGGGAGAGAAGGAACAGAGAGAGAGAAGGAACAAAGAGAGAAAAGGAACACAGAGAGAGAAGGAGCACAGAGAGAGAAGGGACACAGAGAGAGAAGGAACACAGAGAGAAAAGGAACACAGAGAGAGAAGGAACACAGAGAGAAAAGGAACACAGAGAGAAAAGGAACACAGAGAGAGATGGAACACACAAAGGGAAAAGGAACACAGAGAGAAAAGGTATGCAGAGAGAGAAGGAACACAGAGAGAAAAGGAACACAGAGAAAAAAGGAACACAGAGAGAAAAGGAACACACAGAGAAACGGAACACAGAGAGAAAAGGAACACAGAGAGACAAGAAACACAGAGAGAAAAGGAACTCAAGGGAAAAGGAACAGAGAGAGAGAAGGAATCCAGAGAGAAAGGGAACACGTACAGAAAAGGAACACAGAGAGAGAAGGAACAGAGAGAGAAAAGGAACACAGAGAGAAAAGGAACACAGAGAGTGAAGGAACACAGAGAGAGAAGGAACACAGAGAGAGGACGAAAACAGAGAGAAAAGGAACACAGGAAGAAAAGGAACACAGAGAGAGAAGGAACACAGAGATAAAAGGAACATAGAGAGAGAAGGAACGCTGAGGGAAAAGGAACACAGAGAGAGAAGGAACACAGAGAGAGAAGGAACACCGAGAGAGAAGGGACTCAGAGAGAGAAGGAACACAGAGAGAAAAGGAACACAGAGAGAGATGGAACACACAAAGAGAAAAGGAACACAGAGAGAAAAGGAGCACAGAGAGAGAAGGAACACAGAGACTAAATGAACACAGACAGAAAAGAAACACAGAGAGAGATGGAACACACAAAGAGAAAAGGAACACAGAGAGAAAAGGAACACAGAGAGGAAAGGAACACAGAGAGAGAAGGAACACAGAGAGAGAAAAAACACAGAGAGAGAAGGAACACTGAGAGAAAAGGAACACAGAGAGAGAAGGAACACAGAGAGAGAAGGAACACAGAATGAGAAGGAACACAGAGAGAAAAGGAACACAGAGAGAAAAGGAACACAGAGAGAGAAGGAACACAGAGAGACAAGAAACACAGAGAGAAAAGGAACACAGAGAGAAAAGGAACACAGTGAGGAAAGGAACGCAGAGAGAGAGGGAACACACGGAGAAATGGAAAACAGAGAGAAAAGGAACACAGAGAGAGAAGGATCACAGAGAGAGAAGGAACACAAAGGGAAAAGGAACACAGAGAGAAAAGTGGCACAGAGAGAGAAGGATCACAGTGATAAAATGAACACAGAGAGAAAAGGAACACAGTGAGAAAAGTAACTGAGAGAGAGAGAAGGAACACAGAGAGAAAAGGAACACAGAGAGAGAAGGAACACATAGAGAAAAGGAACACAGAGAGAAAAGGAACACAGAGAGAAAAGGAGCACAGAGAGAGAAGGATCACAGAGAGAGAAGGATCACAGAGAGAAAAGGAACACAGAGAAAAAAGCAACACAGTTAGGAAAGGAACACAGAGTGAAAAGGAGCACAGAGCGAGAAGGGTCACAGAGAGAAAAGGAACACAGAGAGAAAGGCAACACAGTTAGAAAAGGAACACAGAGAGGAAAGGAACACAGAGAGAGAAGGAACACAGAGAGGGAAGGATCACAGAGTGAAAAGGAACACAGAGAGAAAAGGAACACAGAGAGAGAAGGATCTGAGAGAGAGAAGGAACACAAAGGTAAAAGGAACACAGACAGAAAAGAAACACAGAGAGAGAAGGATCACAGAGAGAAAAGGAACACAGAGAGAAATGGAACTCAGAGAGAGAACGAACACAGAGAGAAAAGGAACACAGTGAGAGAAGGAACACAGAGAGAAGGAACACAGAGAGAAAAGGAACACAGAGAGAAAAGGAGCACAGAGAGAAAAGGAACGCAGAGGGAAGGAACACAGAGAGAGATGGAACATTGAGAGAAAAGGAACACAGAGAGAGAAGGAACACAGTGAGAGAAGGAACACAGAGGGAAGGAACATAGAGAGATAAGGAACACAGAGAGAGAAGGAGCACAGAGAGAGAAGGAACACAGAGAGAAAAGGAACACGCAGAGAAAAGGAACACAGAGAGAAAAGGAACACAGAGAGAGAAGGAGCACAGAGAGAGAAGGAACACAGAGAGAAAAGGAACAAGCAGAGAAAAGGAACACAGAGAGAAAAGGAACACAGAGAGACAAGAAACACAGAGAGAAAGGGAACACAGAGTGAAAAGGAACAGAGAGAGAGAAGGAACAGAGAGAGAGAAGGAACAAAGAGAGAAAAGGAACACAGAGAGAGAAGGAGCACAGAGAGAGAAGGGACACAGAGAGAGAAGGAACACAGAGAGAAAAGGAACGCAGAGAGAGAAGGAACACAGAGAGAAAAGGAACACAGAGAGAAAAGGAACACAGAGAGAGATGGAACACACAAAGGGAAAAGGAACACAGAGAGAAAAGGTACGCAGAGAGAGAAGGAACACAGAGAGAAAAGGAACACAGAGAAAAAAGGAACACAGAGAGAAAAGGAACACACAGAGAAACGGAACACAGAGAGAAAAGGAACACAGAGAGACAAGAAACACAGAGAGAAAAGGAACTCAAGGGAAAAGGAACACAGAGAGAGAAGGAATCCAGAGAGAAAGGGAACACGTACAGAAAAGGAACACAGAGAGAGAAGGAACAGAGAGAGAAAAGGAACACAGAGAGAAAAGGAACACAGAGAGTGAAGGAACACAGAGAGAGAAGGAACACAGAGAGAGAACGAAAACAGAGAGAAAAGGAACACAGGAAGAAAAGGAACACAGAGAGAGAAGGAACACAGAGATAAAAGGAACATAGAGAGAGAAGGAACGCTGAGGGAAAAGGAACACAGAGAGAGAAGGAACACAGAGAGAGAAGGGACTCAGAGAGAGAAGGAACACAGAGAGAAAAGGAACACAGAGAGAGATGGAACACACAAAGAGAAAAGGAACACAGAGAGAAAAGGAGCACAGAGAGAGAAGGAACACAGAGTCTAAATGAACACAGACAGAAAAGAAACACAGAGAGAGATGGAACACACAAAGAGAAAAGGAACACAGAGAGAAAAGGAACACAGAGAGAGAAGGAACACAGGGAGAAAAGGAACACAGAGAGACAAGAAACACAGAGAGAAAAGGAACACAGAGAGAAAAGGAACACAGTGAGGAAAGGAACGCAGAGAGAGAAGGAACACACGGAGAAATGGAAAACAGAGAGAAAAGGAACACAGAGAGAGAAGGATCACAGAGAGAGAAGGAACACAAAGGGAAAAGGAACACAGAGAGAAAAGTGGCACAGAGAGAGAAGGATCACAGTGATAAAATGAACACAGAGAGAAAAGGAACACAGTGAGAAAAGTAACAGAGAGAGAGAGAGAAGGAACACAGAGAGAAAAGGAACACAGAGAGAGAAGGAACACATAGAGAAAAGGAACACAGAGAGAAAAGGAACACACAGAGAAAAGGAGCACAGAGAGAGAAGGATCACAGAGAGAGAAGGATCACAGAGAGAAAAGGAACACAGAGAAAAAAGCAACACAGTTAGGAAAGGAACACAGAGTGAAAAGGAGCACAGAGAGAGAAGGATCACAGAGAGAAAAGGAACACAGAGAGAAAGGCAACACAGTTAGAAAAGGAACACAGAGAGGCAAGGAACACAGAGAGAGAAGGAACACAGAGAGGGAAGGATCATAGAGTGAAAAGGAACACAGAGAGAAAAGGAACACAGAGAGAGAAGGATCTGAGAGAGAGAAGGAACACAAAGGTAAAAGGAACACAGACAGAAAAGAAACACAGAGACAAAAGGATCACAGAGAGAAAAGGAACACAGAGAGAAATGGAACTCAGAGAGAGAACGAACACAGAGAGAAAAGGAACACAGTGAGAGAAGGAACACAGAGAAAAGGAACGCAGAGGGAAGGAACACAGAGAGAGATGGAACATTGAGAGAAAAGGAACACAGAGAGAGAAGGAACACAGTGAGAGAAGGAACACAGAGGGAAGGAACATAGAGAGATAAGGAACACAGAGAGAGAAGGAGCACAGAGAGAGAAGGAACACAGAGAGAAAAGGAACACGCAGAGAAAAGGAACACAGAGAGAAAATGAACACAGAGAGAGAAGGAGCACAGAGAGAGAAGGAACACAGAGAGAAAAGGAACACGCAGAGAAAAGGAACACAGAGAGAAAAGGAACACAGAGAGACAAGAAATACAGAGAGAGATGGAACACACAAAGGGAAAAGGAACACAGAGAGAAAAGGTACGCAGAGAGAGAAGGAACACAGAGGGAAGGAACATAGAGAGATAAGGAACACAGAGAGAAAAGGAACACAGAGAGAGAAGGAACAGAGAGAGAGAAGGAACAAAGAGAGAAAAGGAACACAGAGAGAGAAGGAGCACAGAGAGAGAAGGGACACAGAGAGAGAAGGAACACAGAGAGAAAAGGAACACAGAGAGAGAAGGAACACAGAGGGAAAAGGAACACAGAGAGAGATGGAACACACAAAGGGAAAAGGAACACAGAGAGAAAAGGTACGCAGAGAGAGAAGGAACACAGAGAGAAAAGGAACACAGAGAAAAAAGGAACACAGAGAGAAAAGGAACACACAGAGAAACGGAACACAGAGAGAAAAGGAACACAGAGAGACAAGAAACACAGAGAGAAAAGGAACTCAAGGGAAAAGGGACACAGAGAGAGAAGGAATCCAGAGAGAAAGGGAACACGTACAGAAAAGGAACACAGAGAGAGAAGGAACAGAGAGAGAAAAGGAACACAGAGAGAAAAGGAACACAGAGAGTGAAGGAACACAGAGAGAGAAGGAACACAGAGAGAGAACGAAAACAGAGAGAAAAGGAACACAGGAAGAAAAGGAACACAGAGAGAGAAGGAACACAGAGATAAAAGGAACATAGAGAAAGAAGGAACGCTGAGGGAAAAGGAACACAGAGAGAGAAGGAACACAGAGAGAGAAGGAACACAGAGAGAGAAGGGACTCAGAGAGAGAAGGAACACAGAGAGAAAAGGAACACAGAGAGTGAAGGAACACAGAGAGAGAAGGAACACAGAGAGAGAACGAAAACAGAGAGAAAAGGAACACAGGAAGAAAAGGAACACAGAGACAGAAGGAACACAGAGAGAAAAGGATCCGAGAGAGAGAGATGGAACACACAAAGAGAAAAGGAACACAGAGAGAAAAGGCGCACAGTGAGAGTAGGAACACAGAGACTAAATGAACACAGAGAGAAAAGGAACACAGAGAGAGATTTAACACACAAAGAGAAAAGGAACACAGAGAGAAAAGGAACACAGAGAGAGAAGGAACACAGAGACTAAATGAACACAGACAGAAAAGAAACACAGAGAGAGATGGAACACACAAAGAGAAAAGGAACACAGAGAGAAAAGGAACACAGAGAGAGAAGGAACACAGGGAGAAAAGGAACACAGAGAGACAAGAAACACAGAGAGAAAAGGAACACAGAGAGAAAAGGAACACAGTGAGGAAAGGAACGCAGAGAGAGAAGGAACACACGGAGAAATGGAAAACAGAGAGAAAAGGAACACAGAGAGAGAAGGATCACAGAGAGAGAAGGAACACAAAGGGAAAAGGAACACAGAGAGAAAAGTGGCACAGAGAGAGAAGGATCACAGTGATAAAATGAACACAGAGAGAAAAGGAACACAGTGAGAAAAGTAACACAGAGAGGAATGGAACACAGAGAGAGAAGGAACACAGAGAGATAAGGAACACAGAGAGAGAAGTAACACAGAGAGAGAAGGAACACAGAGGGAGAAGGAGCACAGAGTGAGAAGGAACACAGAGAAAAAAGGAACACAGAGAGAAAAGGAACACACAGAGAGAAGGAACACAGAGAGAAAAGGAACACAGAGAGACAAGAAACACAGAGAGAAAAGGAACACAAGGGAAAAGGAACACAGAGAGAGAAGGAATCCAGAGAGAAAGGGAACACGTATACAAAAGGAACACACAGAGAGAAGGAACAGAGAGAGAAAAGGAACACAGAGAGAAAAGGAATACAGAGTGTGAAGGAACACAGAGAGAGAGAAGGAACACAGAGAGAGAAGGAACACAGAGAGAAAAGGAACACAGGAAGAAAAGGAACACAGAGAGAGAAGGAACACAGAGATAAAAGGAACATAGACAGAGAAGGAACGCTGAGGGAAAAGGAACACAGAGAGAGAAGGAACACAGAGAGAGAAGGAACACAGAGAGAGAAGGGACTCAGAGAGAGAAGGAACACAGAGAGAAAAGGAACACAGAGAGGGATGGAACACACAAAGAGAAAAGGAACACACAGAGAAAAGGAGCACAGAGAGAGAAGGAACACAGAGACTAAATGAACTCAGACAGAAAAGAAACACAGAGAGAGATGGAACACACAAAGAGAAAAGGAACACAGAGAGAAAAGGAACACAGAGAAAAAAGGAACACAGAGAGAAAAGGAACACACAGAGAAACGGAACACAGAGAGAAAAGGAACACAGAGAGACAAGAAACACAGAGAGAAAAGGAACTCAAGGGAAAAGGAACACAGAGAGAGAAGGAATCCAGAGAGAAAGGGAACACGTACAGAAAAGGAACACAGAGAGAGAAGGAACAGAGAGAGAAAAGGAACACAGAGAGAAAAGGAACACAGAGAGTGAAGGAACACAGAGAGAGAAGGAACACAGAGAGAGAACGAAAACAGAGAGAAAAGGAACACAGGAAGAAAAGGAACACAGAGAGAGAAGGAACACAGAGATAAAAGGAACATAGAGAGAGAAGGAACGCTGAGGGAAAAGGAACACAGAGAGAGAAGGAACACAGAGAGAGAAGGAACACAGAGAGAGAAGGGACTCAGAGAGAGAAGGAACACAGAGAGAAAAGGAACACAGAGAGAGATGGAACACACAAAGAGAAAAGGAACACAGAGAGAAAAGGAGCACAGAGAGAGAAGGAACACAGAGACTAAATGAACACAGACAGAAAAGAAACACAGAGAGAGATGGAACACACAAAGAGAAAAGGAACACAGAGAGAAAAGGAACACAGAGAGAGAAGGAACACAGGGAGAAAAGGAACACAGAGAGACAAGAAACACAGAGAGAAAAGGAACACAGAGAGAAAAGGAACACAGTGAGGAAAGGAACGCAGAGAGAGAAGGAACACACGGAGAAATGGAAAACAGAGAGAAAAGGAACACAGAGAGAGAAGGATCACAGAGAGAGAAGGAACACAAAGGGAAAAGGAACACAGAGAGAAAAGTGGCACAGAGAGAGAAGGATCACAGTGATAAAATGAACACAGAGAGAAAAGGAACACAGTGAGAAAAGTAACAGAGAGAGAGAGAAGGAACACAGAGAGAAAAGGAACACAGAGAGAGAAGGAACACATAGAGAAAAGGAACACAGAGAGAAAAGGAACACACAGAGAAAAGGAGCACAGAGAGAGAAGGATCACAGAGAGAGAAGGATCACAGAGAGAAAAGGAACACAGAGAAAAAAGCAACACAGTTAGGAAAGGAACACAGAGTGAAAAGGAGCACAGAGAGAGAAGGATCACAGAGAGAAAAGGAACACAGAGAGAAAGGCAACACAGTTAGAAAAGGAACACAGAGAGGCAAGGAACACAGAGAGAGAAGGAACACAGAGAGGGAAGGATCATAGAGTGAAAAGGAACACAGAGAGAAAAGGAACACAGAGAGAGAAGGATCTGAGAGAGAGAAGGAACACAAAGGTAAAAGGAACACAGACAGAAAAGAAACACAGAGAGAGAAGGATCACAGAGAGAAAAGGAACACAGAGAGAAAGGCAACACAGTTAGAAAAGGAACACAGAGAGGCAAGGAACACAGAGAGAAATGGAACTCAGAGAGAGAACGAACACAGAGAGAAAAGGAGCACAGTGAGAGAAGGAACACAGAGAGAAGGAACACAGAGAGAAAAGGAACACAGAGAGAAAAGGAGCACAGAGAGAAAAGGAACGCAGAGGGAAGGAACACAGAGAGAGATGGAACATTGAGAGAAAAGGAACACAGAGAGAGAAGGAACACAGTGAGAGAAGGAACACAGAGGGAAGGAACATAGAGAGATAAGGAACACAGAGAGAGAAGGAGCACAGAGAGAGAAGGAACACAGAGAGAAAAGGAACACGCAGAGAAAAGGAACACAGAGAGAAAAGTAACAAAGAGAGAGAAGGATTACAGAGAGAGAAGGAACACAGAGAGAAAAGGAACACGCAGAGAAAAGGAACACAGAGAGAAAAGGAACACAGAGAGACAAGAAATACAGAGAGAGATGGAACACACAAAGGGAAAAGGAACACAGAGAGAAAAGGTACGCAGAGAGAGAAGGAACACAGAGGGAAGGAACATAGAGAGATAAGGAACACAGAGAGAAAAGGAACACAGAGAGAGAAGGAACAGAGAGAGAGAAGGAACAAAGAGAGAAAAGGAACACAGAGAGAGAAGGAGCACAGAGAGAGAAGGGACACAGAGAGAGAAGGAACACAGAGAGAAAAGGAACACAGAGAGAGAAGGAACACAGAGGGAAAAGGAACACAGAGAGAGATGGAACACACAAAGGGAAAAGGAACACAGAGAGAAAAGGTACGCAGAGAGAGAAGGAACACAGAGAGAAAAGGAACACAGAGAAAAAAGGAACACAGAGAGAAAAGGAACACACAGAGAAACGGAACACAGAGAGAAAAGGAACACAGAGAGACAAGAAACACAGAGAGAAAAGGAACTCAAGGGAAAAGGGACACAGAGAGAGAAGGAATCCAGAGAGAAAGGGAACACGTACAGAAAAGGAACACAGAGAGAGAAGGAACAGAGAGAGAAAAGGAACACAGAGAGAAAAGGAACACAGAGAGTGAAGGAACACAGAGAGAGAAGGAACACAGAGAGAGAACGAAAACAGAGAGAAAAGGAACACAGGAAGAAAAGGAACACAGAGAGAGAAGGAACACAGAGATAAAAGGAACATAGAGAAAGAAGGAACGCTGAGGGAAAAGGAACACAGAGAGAGAAGGAACACAGAGAGAGAAGGAACACAGAGAGAGAAGGGACTCAGAGAGAGAAGGAACACAGAGAGAAAAGGAACACAGAGAGTGAAGGAACACAGAGAGAGAAGGAACACAGAGAGAAAACGAAAACAGAGAGAAAAGGAACACAGGAAGAAAAGGAACACAGAGACAGAAGGAACACAGAGAGAAAAGGAACCGAGAGAGAGAGATGGAACACACAAAGAGAAAAGGAACACAGAGAGAAAAGGAGCACAGAGAGAGTAGGAACACAGAGACTAAATGAACACAGACAGAAAAGAAACACAGAGAGAGATTCAACACACAAAGAGAAAAGGAACACAGAGAGAAAAGGAACACAGAGAGAGAAGGAACACAGGGAGAAAAGGAACACAGAGAGACAAGAAACACAGAGAGAAAAGGAACACAGAGAGAAAAGGAACACAGTGAGGAAAGGAACGCCGAGAGAGAAGGAACACACGGAGAAATGGAAAACAGAGAGAAAAGGAACACAGAGAGAGAAGGATCACAGAGAGAGAAGGAACACAAAGGGAAAAGGAACACAGAGAGAAAAGTGGCACAGAGAGAGAAGGATCACAGTGATAAAATGAACACAGAGAGAAAAGGAACACAGTGAGAAAAGTAACACTGAGAGGAATGGAACACAGAGAGAGAAGGAACACAGAGAGAAAAGGAACGCAGAGAGAGAAGGAATACAGAGAGATAAGGAACACAGAGAGAGAAGTAACACAGAGAGAGAAGGAACACAGAGGGAGAAGGAGCACAGAGTGAGAAGGAACACAGAGAAAAAAGGAACACAGAGAGAAAAGGAACACACAGAGAGAAGGAACACAGAGAGAAAAGGAACACAGAGAGACAAGAAACACAGAGAGAAAAGGAACACAAGGGAAAAGGAACACAGAGAGAGAAGGAATCCAGAGAGAAAGGGAACACGTATACAAAAGGAACACAGAGAGACAAGGAACAGAGAGAGAAAAGGAACACAGAGAGAAAAGGAACACAGGAAGAAAAGGAACACAGCGAGAGAAGGAACTCAGAGAGAGAAGGAACATAGAGAGAGAAGGAACGCTGAGGGAAAAGGAACACAGAGAGAGAAGGAAAACAGAGAGAGAAGGAACACAGAGAGAGAAGGGACTCAGAGAGAGAAGGAACACAGAGAGAAAAGGAACACAGAGAGGGATGGAACACACAAAGAGAAAAGGAACACACAGAGAAAAGGAGCACAGAGAGAGAAGGAACACAGAGACTAAATGAACTCAGACAGAAAAAAAAACACAGAGAGAGATGGAACACACAAAGAGAAAAGGAACACAGAGAGAAAAGGAACACAGGGAGAGAAGGAACACAGGGAGAAAAGGAACACAGAGAGACAAGAAACACAGAGAGAGAAGGGACTCAGAGAGAGAAGGAACACAGAAAGAAAAGGAACAGAGAGAGAGAGATGGAACACACAAAGAGAAAAGGAACACAGAGAGCAAAGGAGCACAGAGAGAGAAGGAACACAGAGACTAAATGAACACAGACAGAAAAGCAACACAGAGAGAGATGGAACACACAAGAGAAAAGGAACACAGAGAGAAAAGGAACACAGAGAGAGAAGGAACACAGGGAGAAAAGGAACACAGAGAGACAAGAAACACAGAGAGAAAAGGAACACAGAGAGAAAAGGAACACAGTGAGGAAAGGAACGCAGAGAGAGAAGGAACACACGGAGAAATGGAAAACAGAGAGAAAAGGAACACAGAGAGAGAAGGATCACAGAGAGAGACGGAACACAAAGGTAAAATGAACACAGAGAGAAAAGTGGCACAGAGAGAGAAGGATCACAGTGATAAAATGAACATAGAGAGAAAACGAACACAGTGAGAAAAGTAACACAGAGAGGAATGGAACACAGAGAGAGAAGGAACACAGAGAGAAAAGGAACGCAGAGAGAGAAGGAATACAGAGAGATAAGGAACACAGAGAGAGAAGTAACACAGAGAGAGAAGGAACACAGAGGGAGAAGGAGCACAGAGTGAGAAGGAACACAGAGAAAAAAGGAACACAGAGAGAAAAGGAACACACAGAGAGAAGGAACACAGAGAGAAAAGGAACACAGAGAGACAAGAAACACAGAGAGAAAAGGAACACAAGGGAAAAGGAACACAGAGAGAGAAGGAATCCAGAGAGAAAGGAAACACGTATACAAAAGGAACACAGAGAGAGAAGGAACAGAGAGAGAAAAGGAACACAGAGAGAAAAGGAATACAGAGAGTGAAGGAACACAGAGAGAGAAGGAACACAGAGAGAGAAGGAACACAGAGAGAAAAGGAACACAGGAAGAAAAGGAACACAGAGAGAGAAGGAACACAGAGATAAAAGGAACATAGAGAGAGAAGGAACGCTGAGGGAAAAGGAACACAGAGAGAGAAGGAACACAGAGAGAGAAGGAACACAGACAGAGAAGGGACTCAGAGAGAGAAGGAACACAGAGAGAAAAGGAACACAGAGAGAGATGGAACACACAAAGAGAAAAGGAACACACAGAGAAAAGGAGCACAGAGAGAGAAGGAACACAGAGACTAAATGAACACAGACAGAAAAGAAACACAGAGAGAGATGGAACACACAAAGAGAAAAGGAACACAGAGAGACAAGAAACACAGAGAGAGAAGGGACTCAGAGAGAGAAGGAACACAGAAAGAAAAGGAACACAGAGAGAGATGGAACACACAAAGAGAAAAGGAACACAGAGAGAAAAGGAGCACAGAGAGAGAAGGAACACAGAGACTAAATTAACACAGACAGAAAAGAAACACAGAGAGAGATGGAACACACAAAGAGAAAAGGAACACAGAGAGAAAAGGAACACAGAGAGAGAAGGAACACAGGGAGAAACGAAACACAGAGAGACAAGAAACACAGAGAGAAAAGGTACACAGAGAGAAAAGGAACACAGTGAGGAAAGGAACGCAGAGAGAGAAGGAACACACGGAGAAATGGAAAACAGAGAGAAAAGGAACACAGAGAGAGAAGGATCACAGAGAGAGAAGAAACACAAAGGGAAAAGGAACACAGAGAGAAAAGGGGCACAGAGAGAGAAGGATCACAGTGATAAAATGAACACAGGGAGAAAAGGAACACAGTGAGAAAAGTAACACAGAGAGGAATGGAACACAGAGAGAGAAGGAACACAGAGAGAAAAGAAACACAGAGAGAGAAGGAACACAGAGAGAAAAGGAACACAGAGAGAAAAGGAACACAGAGAGAGAAGGATCACAGAGAGAGATGGAACACAAAGGGAAATGGAACACAGAGAGAAAAGAAACACAGAGAGAGAAGGAACACAGAGAGACATGGAACAAAGAGAGAGAAGGAACACAGAAAGAAAAGAACACAGAGAGAAAAGGAACACAGAGGGAGAAAAAACGCAGAGAGAGAAGGAACACAGAGAGAAAAGGAACAGAGAGAGAGATGGAACACATAGAGAAAAGGAACACAGAGAGAGAAGGATCACAGAGAGAAGGATAACAGAGAGAAAAGGAACACAGAGAGACAAATGGAACACAGAGAGAGAAGGAACACAGCGAGAAAAGGAACACACAGAGAGAAGTAACACAGAGAGAGAAGGAACACCGAGCGAGAAAAGGAACACGGAGTGAGAAGGAACACTGAGAGAGAAGGAACACAGAAAGATGTGTCACACAGAGTGAGAAGGATCACAGAGAGAAAAGGAAAACAGAGAGAGAAGGAATACAGATAGAGAAGGAACACACGGAGAAATGGAACACAGAGAGAGAAGGAACAGAGAGAGAGAAGGAACACAGAGAGAGAAGGAACACAGAGAGAAAAGGAACACAGAGAGAGAAGGAACACAGAGAGAGAAGGAACACAGAGTGAGAAGGAACACGGAGAGAAAAGGAACACAGAGAGAAAAGGAACACAGAAAGATGTGTCACACAGAGTGAGAAGGATCACAGAGAGAAAAGGAAAACAGAGAGAGAAGGAACACAGAGAGAGAAGGAACACACGGAGAAATGGAACACAGAGAGAAAAGGAACACAGATAAAGAAGGAACACAAAGGGAAAAGGAACTCAGAGAGAAAAGGAACACAGTGAGAAAAGGAACACAGTGAGCAAAGGAACACAGAGAAGAAAGGAACACAGAGAGAGAAGGAACACTCGGAGAAATGGAACACAGAGGGAGAAGGATCACCGAGAGAGAAGGAACACAAAGGGAAAAGGAACACAGAGAGAAAAGGAGCACAGAGAGAGAAGGATCACAGAGAGAAAAGGAACACAGAGAGAAAAGGAACACAGTTAGAAAAGGAACACAGAGTGACAAGGAACACAGAGAGAAAAGGAACACTGTGAGAAGAGGAACACAGAGAAAAGGAACACAGAGAGAAAAGGAACACAGAGAGAGAAGGAACACAGAGAGGTAAGGAACTCAGAGAGAAAAGGAACACTGTGAGAAGAGGAAAACAGAGAGAAGGAACACAGAGAGAAAACGAACACAGAGAGAGAAGGAACACAGAGAGAAATGGAACACAGAGAAAGAAGGAACACAGAGATGAAGGGAACACAGAGAGTAAAGGAACACAGAGAGAGAAGGAACACAGAGAGAAAAGGAACACAGAGAGAGAAGGAACACAGGAAGAAAAGGAACACAGCGAGAGAAGGAACTCAGAGAGAGAAGGAACATAGAGAGAGAAGGAACGCTGAGGGAAAAGGAACACAGAGAGAGAAGGAAAACAGAGAGAGAAGGAACACAGAGAGAGAAGGGACTCAGAGAGAGAAGGAACACAGAGAGAAAAGGAACACAGAGAGGGATGGAACACACAAAGAGAAAAGGAACACACAGAGAAAAGGAGCACAGAGAGAGAAGGAACACAGAGACTAAATGAACTCAGACAGAAAAAAAAACACAGAGAGAGATGGAACACACAAAGAGAAAAGGAACACAGAGAGAAAAGGAACACAGGGAGAGAAGGAACACAGGGAGAAAAGGAACACAGAGAGACAAGAAACACAGAGAGAGAAGGGACTCAGAGAGAGAAGGAACACAGAAAGAAAAGGAACAGAGAGAGAGAGATGGAACACACAAAGAGAAAAGGAACACAGAGAGCAAAGGAGCACAGAGAGAGAAGGAACACAGAGACTAAATGAACACAGACAGAAAAGCAACACAGAGAGAGATGGAACACACAAGAGAAAAGGAACACAGAGAGAAAAGGAACACAGAGAGAGAAGGAACACAGGGAGAAAAGGAACACAGAGAGACAAGAAACACAGAGAGAAAAGGAACACAGAGAGAAAAGGAACACAGTGAGGAAAGGAACGCAGAGAGAGAAGGAACACACGGAGAAATGGAAAACAGAGAGAAAAGGAACACAGAGAGAGAAGGATCACAGAGAGAGACGGAACACAAAGGTAAAATGAACACAGAGAGAAAAGTGGCACAGAGAGAGAAGGATCACAGTGATAAAATGAACATAGAGAGAAAACGAACACAGTGAGAAAAGTAACACAGAGAGGAATGGAACACAGAGAGAGAAGGAACACAGAGAGAAAAGGAACGCAGAGAGAGAAGGAATACAGAGAGATAAGGAACACAGAGAGAGAAGTAACACAGAGAGAGAAGGAACACAGAGGGAGAAGGAGCACAGAGTGAGAAGGAACACAGAGAAAAAAGGAACACAGAGAGAAAAGGAACACACAGAGAGAAGGAACACAGAGAGAAAAGGAACACAGAGAGACAAGAAACACAGAGAGAAAAGGAACACAAGGGAAAAGGAACACAGAGAGAGAAGGAATCCAGAGAGAAAGGAAACACGTATACAAAAGGAACACAGAGAGAGAAGGAACAGAGAGAGAAAAGGAACACAGAGAGAAAAGGAATACAGAGAGTGAAGGAACACAGAGAGAGAAGGAACACAGAGAGAGAAGGAACACAGAGAGAAAAGGAACACAGGAAGAAAAGGAACACAGAGAGAGAAGGAACACAGAGATAAAAGGAACATAGAGAGAGAAGGAACGCTGAGGGAAAAGGAACACAGAGAGAGAAGGAACACAGAGAGAGAAGGAACACAGACAGAGAAGGGACTCAGAGAGAGAAGGAACACAGAGAGAAAAGGAACACAGAGAGAGATGGAACACACAAAGAGAAAAGGAACACACAGAGAAAAGGAGCACAGAGAGAGAAGGAACACAGAGACTAAATGAACACAGACAGAAAAGAAACACAGAGAGAGATGGAACACACAAAGAGAAAAGGAACACAGAGAGACAAGAAACACAGAGAGAGAAGGGACTCAGAGAGAGAAGGAACACAGAAAGAAAAGGAACACAGAGAGAGATGGAACACACAAAGAGAAAAGGAACACAGAGAGAAAAGGAGCACAGAGAGAGAAGGAACACAGAGACTAAATTAACACAGACAGAAAAGAAACACAGAGAGAGATGGAACACACAAAGAGAAAAGGAACACAGAGAGAAAAGGAACACAGAGAGAGAAGGAACACAGGGAGAAACGAAACACAGAGAGACAAGAAACACAGAGAGAAAAGGTACACAGAGAGAAAAGGAACACAGTGAGGAAAGGAACGCAGAGAGAGAAGGAACACACGGAGAAATGGAAAACAGAGAGAAAAGGAACACAGAGAGAGAAGGATCACAGAGAGAGAAGAAACACAAAGGGAAAAGGAACACAGAGAGAAAAGGGGCACAGAGAGAGAAGGATCACAGTGATAAAATGAACACAGGGAGAAAAGGAACACAGTGAGAAAAGTAACACAGAGAGGAATGGAACACAGAGAGAGAAGGAACACAGAGAGAAAAGAAACACAGAGAGAGAAGGAACACAGAGAGAAAAGGAACACAGAGAGAAAAGGAACACAGAGAGAGAAGGATCACAGAGAGAGATGGAACACAAAGGGAAATGGAACACAGAGAGAAAAGAAACACAGAGAGAGAAGGAACACAGAGAGACATGGAACAAAGAGAGAGAAGGAACACAGAAAGAAAAGAACACAGAGAGAAAAGGAACACAGAGGGAGAAAAAACGCAGAGAGAGAAGGAACACAGAGAGAAAAGGAACAGAGAGAGAGATGGAACACATAGAGAAAAGGAACACAGAGAGAGAAGGATCACAGAGAGAAGGATAACAGAGAGAAAAGGAACACAGAGAGACAAATGGAACACAGAGAGAGAAGGAACACAGCGAGAAAAGGAACACACAGAGAGAAGTAACACAGAGAGAGAAGGAACACCGAGCGAGAAAAGGAACACGGAGTGAGAAGGAACACTGAGAGAGAAGGAACACAGAAAGATGTGTCACACAGAGTGAGAAGGATCACAGAGAGAAAAGGAAAACAGAGAGAGAAGGAATACAGATAGAGAAGGAACACACGGAGAAATGGAACACAGAGAGAGAAGGAACAGAGAGAGAGAAGGAACACAGAGAGAGAAGGAACACAGAGAGAAAAGGAACACAGAGAGAGAAGGAACACAGAGAGAGAAGGAACACAGAGTGAGAAGGAACACGGAGAGAAAAGGAACACAGAGAGAAAAGGAACACAGAAAGATGTGTCACACAGAGTGAGAAGGATCACAGAGAGAAAAGGAAAACAGAGAGAGAAGGAACACAGAGAGAGAAGGAACACACGGAGAAATGGAACACAGAGAGAAAAGGAACACAGATAAAGAAGGAACACAAAGGGAAAAGGAACTCAGAGAGAAAAGGAACACAGTGAGAAAAGGAACACAGTGAGCAAAGGAACACAGAGAAGAAAGGAACACAGAGAGAGAAGGAACACTCGGAGAAATGGAACACAGAGGGAGAAGGATCACCGAGAGAGAAGGAACACAAAGGGAAAAGGAACACAGAGAGAAAAGGAGCACAGAGAGAGAAGGATCACAGAGAGAAAAGGAACACAGAGAGAAAAGGAACACAGTTAGAAAAGGAACACAGAGTGACAAGGAACACAGAGAGAAAAGGAACACTGTGAGAAGAGGAACACAGAGAAAAGGAACACAGAGAGAAAAGGAACACAGAGAGAGAAGGAACACAGAGAGGTAAGGAACTCAGAGAGAAAAGGAACACTGTGAGAAGAGGAAAACAGAGAGAAGGAACACAGAGAGAAAACGAACACAGAGAGAGAAGGAACACAGAGAGAAATGGAACACAGAGAAAGAAGGAACACAGAGATGAAGGGAACACAGAGAGTAAAGGAACACAGAGAGAGAAGGAACACAGAGAGAAAAGGAACACAGAGAGAGAAGGAACACATAGAGAAAAGGAACACCGAGAGAGAAAAGGAACAGAGAGAGAGAAAAGGAACACAGAGAGAAAAGGAACACCGAGAGACAAGGAACACAGAGAGAAAAGGAACACAGAGAGAAAAGGATCACAGAGATAAAAGGAACACAGAGAGAAAAGGAACACAGAGAGGAAAGGAACACAGAGAGAAAAGGAACACAGAGAGAGAAGGAACATAGAGAGAAAAGGAACACAGATAGAGAAGGAACACAGAGAGAAAAGGAACACAGAGAGAGAAGGAACACTGAGAGAGAAGGAACACACAGAGAGAAGGAACACAGAGAGAAAACGAACACAGAGAGAAAAGGAACACAGAGACAGAAGTTTCACAGAGCGAGAAGGAACACAGAGAGAAAAGGAACACAGAGAGAAAAGGAAGACAGAGAGATGTGGAACACAGAGTGAGAAGAATCACAGAGAGAAAAGGAAAACAGAGAGAGAAGGAATACAGAGAGAGAATGTACACAGAGAGAAAAGGAACACAGAGAGAGAAGGAACACACGGAGAAATGGAACACAGAGAGAAAAGGAACACAGATAAAGAAGGAACACACGGAGAATTGGAACACAGAGAGAGAAGGAACACAGAGAGAAAAGGAACACAAAGAGAGAAGGAACACATAGAGAAAAGGAACACCGAGAGAGAAAAGGAACAGAGAGAGAGAAAAGGAACACAGAGAGAAAAGGAACACCGAGAGACAAGGAATGCAGAGAGAGAAGGATCACCGAAAGTGAAGGAACACAAAGGGAAAAGGAACACAGAGAAAAAAGGAGCACAGAGAGAGATGGATCACAGAGAGAAAAGGAACACAGAGAGAAAAGGAACACAGAGAGGGAAGGATCACAGTGAAAAAATGAATACAGAGAGAAAAGGAACACAGTGAGTAAAGTAACACAGAGAGATGTGGAACACACGGAGAATTGGAACACAGAGAGAAAAGGAACGCAGAGAGAGAAGGATCACCGAACGTGAAGGAACACAAAGGGAAAAGGAACACAGAGAGAAAAGGAGCACAGAGAGAGATGGATCACAGAGAGAAAAGGAACACAGAGAGAAAAGGAACACAGTTAGAAAAGGAACACAGAGAAGAAAGGAACACAGAGAGAGAAGGAACACAGAGAGAGAAGGAACACAGAGAAAAGGAACGCAGAGAGAAAAGGAAAACAGAGAGAAAAGGAACACAGAGAGAGAAGGAACACAGAGAGAGAAGGAACACAGAATGAGAAGGAACACAGAGAGAGAAGAAACACAGTGAGAGAAGGAACACAGAGAGAAAAGGAACACAGAGAGAGAAGGAACACAGAGAGAGAAGGAACACAGAATGAGAAGGAACACAGAGAGAAAAGGAACACAGAGAGAAAAGAAACACACAGAGAGAAGGATAACAGAGAGAAAAGAAACACAGAGAGACAAAAGGAACACAGAGAGAGAGAAGGAACACAGAGACAGAAGGATCACAGAGAGAAAAGGAACACCGAGAGAGAAAAGGAACACAGATAAAGAAGGAACACAAAGGGAAAAGGAACTCAGAGAGAAAAGGAACACAGTGAGAAAAGGAACACAGTGAGCAAAGGGACACAGAGAAGAAAGGAACTCAGAGAGAGAAGGAACACTCGGAGAAATGGAACACAGAGAGAAACGGAACACAGAGGGAGAAGGATCACCGAGAGAGAAGGAACACAAAGGGAAAAGGAACACAGAGAGAAAAGGAGCACAGAGAGAGAAGGATCACAGAGAGAAAAGGAACACAGAGAGAAAAGGAACACAGTTAGAAAAGGAACACAGAGTGACAAGGAACACAGAGAGAAAAGGAACACTGTGAGAAGAGGAACACAGAGAAAAGGAACACAGAGAGAAAAGGAACACAGAGAGAGAAGGAACACAGAGAGGTAAGGAACTCAGAGAGAAAAGGAACACTGTGAGAAGAGGAAAACAGAGAGAAGGAACACAGAGAGAAAACGAACACAGAGAGAGAAGGAACACAGAGAGAAATGGAACACAGAGAAAGAAGGAACACAGAGATGAAGGGAACACAGAGAGTAAAGGAACACAGAGAGAGAAGGAACACAGAGAGAAAAGGAACACAGAGAGAGAAGGAACACATAGAGAAAAGGAACACCGAGAGAGAAAAGGAACAGAGAGAGAGAAAAGGAACACAGAGAGAAAAGGAACACCGAGAGACAAGGAACACAGAGAGAAAAGGAACACAGAGAGAAAAGGATCACAGAGATAAAAGGAACACAGAGAGAAAAGGAACACAGAGAGGAAAGGAACACAGAGAGAAAAGGAACACAGAGAGAGAAGGAACATAGAGAGAAAAGGAACACAGATAGAGAAGGAACACAGAGAGAAAAGGAACACAGAGAGAGAAGGAACACTGAGAGAGAAGGAACACACAGAGAGAAGGAACACAGAGAGAAAACGAACACAGAGAGAAAAGGAACACAGAGACAGAAGTTTCACAGAGCGAGAAGGAACACAGAGAGAAAAGGAACACAGAGAGAAAAGGAAGACAGAGAGATGTGGAACACAGAGTGAGAAGAATCACAGAGAGAAAAGGAAAACAGAGAGAGAAGGAATACAGAGAGAGAATGTACACAGAGAGAAAAGGAACACAGAGAGAGAAGGAACACACGGAGAAATGGAACACAGAGAGAAAAGGAACACAGATAAAGAAGGAACACACGGAGAATTGGAACACAGAGAGAGAAGGAACACAGAGAGAAAAGGAACACAAAGAGAGAAGGAACACATAGAGAAAAGGAACACCGAGAGAGAAAAGGAACAGAGAGAGAGAAAAGGAACAGAGAGAGAAAAGGAACACCGAGAGACAAGGAATGCAGAGAGAGAAGGATCACCGAAAGTGAAGGAACACAAAGGGAAAAGGAACACAGAGAAAAAAGGAGCACAGAGAGAGATGGATCACAGAGAGAAAAGGAACACAGAGAGAAACGGAACACAGTTAGAATAGGAACACAGAGAAGAAAGGAACACAGAGAGAGACGGAACACAGAGACAGAAGGAACACAGAGAAAAGGAACGCAGAGAGAAAAGGAACACAGAGAGAAAAGGAACACAGAGAGGGAAGGATCACAGTGAAAAAATGAATACAGAGAGAAAAGGAACACAGTGAGTAAAGTAACACAGAGAGATGTGGAACACACGGAGAATTGGAACACAGAGAGAAAAGGAACGCAGAGAGAGAAGGATCACCGAACGTGAAGGAACACAAAGGGAAAAGGAACACAGAGAGAAAAGGAGCACAGAGAGAGATGGATCACAGAGAGAAAAGGAACACAGAGAGAAAAGGAACACAGTTAGAAAAGGAACACAGAGAAGAAAGGAACACAGAGAGAGAAGGAACACAGAGAGAGAAGGAACACAGAGAAAAGGAACGCAGAGAGAAAAGGAACACAGAGAGAAAAGGAACACAGAGAGAGAAGGAACACAGAGAGAGAAGGAACACAGAATGAGAAGGAACACAGAGAGAGAAGAAACACAGTGAGAGAAGGAACACAGAGAGAAAAGGAACACAGAGAGAGAAGGAACACAGAGAGAGAAGGAACACAGAATGAGAAGGAACACAGAGAGAAAAGGAACACAGAGAGAAAAGAAACACACAGAGAGAAGGATAACAGAGAGAAAAGAAACACAGAGAGACAAAAGGAACACAGAGAGAGAGAAGGAACACAGAGACAGAAGGATCACAGAGAGAAAAGGAACACCGAGAGAGAAAAGGAACACAGAGAGAGTAGGAACACAGGGAGAGAAGGAACACGGAGAGAAAAGGAACACAGAGAAGAAAGGAACACAGAGATAAAAGGAACACAGAGAGAAAACGAACACAGAGAGGAAAGAAACACAGAGAGAGAAGGAACACAGAGGGAGAAGAAACACAGTGAGAGAAGGAACACAGAGAGAAAAGGAACACAGAGAGAGAAGGAACACAGAGAGTGAAGGAACACAGAATGAGAAGGAACACAGAGAGAAAAGGAACACAGAGAGAAAAGGAACACAGAGTGAGAAGGAACACAGAGAGAGAAGGAACACAGAGAGAAAAGGAACACAGAGAGAAAAGGAACACAGAGAGATGTGGAACACAGAGTGAGAAGGATCACAGAGAGAAAAGGAAAACAGAGAGAGAAGGAACACAGAGAGCGAATGTACACAGAGAGAAAAGTTACACAGAGAGAGAAGGAACACACGGAGAAATGGAACACAGAGAGAAAATGAACACAGTTAAAGAAGGAACACGAAGTGAAAAGGAACACAATGGGAAAAGGAATACAGTGAGAAAAGGATCACAGAGAGGAAAGGAACACAGAGAGAGAAGGAACACACGGAGAAATGGAACACAGAGAGAAAAGGAACACAGAGAGAGAGGGATCACCGACAGAGAAGGAACACAAAGGGAAAAGGAACACACAGAGAAAAGGAGCACAGAGAGAGAAGGCTCACACAGAGAAAAGGAACACAGGGAGGAAAGCAATACAGCTAGAAAAGGAACAGAGAGAAGAAAGGAACACAGAGAGAGAAGGAACAGAGAGAAAAGGAACGCAGAGAGAAAAGGAACACAAAGAGAGAAGGAACACCGAGAGGGTAGGATCACAGAGAGAGAAGGAACACAGAGAGAAAAGCAACACAGAGAGAGAAGGAACACAGAGAGAAAAGGAACACAGTGAGAAAAGGAACACAGAGAGAAATGGAACAAAGAGATAGAAGGAACACAGAGAGAAAAGGAGCACAGAGAGAGATGGAACACAGAGAGAAAAGGAACACAGAGAGAGAAGGAACACACAGAGACAAGGATAACAGAGAGAAAAGGAACACAGAGAGACAAAAGGAACACAGAGAGAGAAGGAACACAGAGACAGAAGGATCACAGACAGAAAAGGAAAACAGACAGAGAAAAGGAACACAGAGAGAGAAGGATCACAGAGAGAAAAGGAACACAGAGAGAAAAGAAACAGAGAGAGAGAAGGAACACAGAGAGATAAGGAACACAGAGAAAAGGAACACAGAGAGAGAAGGAACACAGAATGAGAAGGAACACAGAGAGAAAAGGAACACAGAGAGAAAAGGAACACAGAGTGAGAACGAACACAGAGAGAGAAGGAACACAGAGAGAGAAGGAACACAGAGATAAAAGGAACACAGAGAGAAAAGGAACACAGTGAGAGAAAAGGAACACAGAGAGAGAAGGATCACAGAGAGAAAAGGAACACAGAGAGAGAAGTTTCACAGAGAGAGAAGGAACACAGAGAGAAAAGGAACACAGAGAGAAAAGGAAGATAGAGAGATGTGGAACACAGAGTGAGAAGGATCACAGAGAGAAAAGGAAAACAGAGATAGAAGGAACACAGAGAGAGAATGTACACAGAGAGAAAAGGAACACAGAGAGTGAAGGAACACACGGAGAAATGGAACATAGAGAGAAAAGGAACACAGATAAGAAGGAACACAAAGGGAAAAGGGTCACAGTGAGAAAAGGAACACAGTGAGAAAAGGAACACAGAGAGATGTGGAACACACGGGGAATTGGAACACAGAGAGAAAAGGAACGCAGAGAGAGAAGGATCACCGAAAGTGAAGGAACACAATGGGAAAAGGAACACAGAGAGAAAAGAAGCACAGAGAGAGATGGATCACAGGGAGAAAAGGAACACAGAGAAGAAAGGAACACAGAGAGAGAAGGAACACAGAGAGAGAAGGAACACAGAGAAAAGGAATGCAGAGAGAAAAGGAACACAGAGAGAAAAGGAACACAGAGAGGGAAGGATCACAGAGGGAAAATGAACACAGAGAGAAAAGGAACACAGTGAGTAAAGTAACACAGAGAGGAAAGGAACACAGAGAGAAAAGGAACACAGAGAGAAATGGAACAAAGAGAGAGAAGGAACACAGAGAGAAAAGGAACACAGAGAGAGATGGAACACACAGAGAGAAGGAACACACAGAGAGAAGGAACACACAGAGAGAAGGATAACAGAGAGAAAAGAAACACAGAGAGACAAAAGGAACATAGAGAGAGAAGGAACACAGAGACAGAAGGATCACAGAGAGAACAGGAACACCGAGAGAGAAAAGGAACACAGAGAGAGAAGGAACACAGGGAAGAAGGAACACAGAGAGAAAAGAAACACAGAGAAGAAAGGAACACACAGAGAAAAGAAACACAGAGAAGAAAGGAACACAGAGAGGAAAGGAACACAGAGAGAGAAGGAACACAGAGAGAGAAGGAACACAGAGAGAGAAGAAACACAGAGAGAGAAGGAACACTGAGTGAAAAGGAACACAGAGAGAGAAGGAACACAGAGAGAAAAGGAACACAGAATGAGAAGGAACACAGAGAGAAAAGGAACACAGAGAGAAAAGGAACACAGAGTGAGAAGGAACACAGAGAGAGAAGGAACACAGAGAGAAAAGGAACACAGAGAGAAAAGGAACACAGAGAGATGCGGAACACAGAGTGAGAAGGATCACAGAGAGAAAAGGAAAACAGAGAGAGAAGGAACACAGAGAGAGAATGTAAACAGAGAGAAAAGGAACACGGTTAAAGAAGGAACACAAAGTGAAAAGGAACACAAAGGGAAAAGGAACACAAAGGGAAAAGGAACACAGTGAGAAAAGGATCACAGAGAGGAAAGGAACACAGAGAGAGAAGGAACACATGGAGAAATGGAACACAGAGAGGAAAGGAACACAGAGAGAGAAGGAACACAGAGAGAGAAGAAACACAGAGAGAGAAGGAACACTGAGAGAAAAGGAACACAGAGAGAGAAGGAACACAGAGAGAGAAGGAACACAGAATGAGAAGGAACACAGAGAGAAAAGGAACACTGAGAGAAAAGGAACACAGAGTGAGACGGAACACAGAGAGAGAAGGAACACAGAGAGAAAAGGAACACAGAGAGAAAAGGAACACAGAGAGATGCGGAACACAGAGTGAGAAGGATCACAGAGAGAAAAGGAAAACAGAGAGAGAAGGAACACAGAGAGAGAATGTACACAGAGAGAAAAGGAACACGGTTAAAGAAGGAACACAAAGTGAAAAGGAACACAAAGGGAAAAGGAACACAAAGGGAAAAGGAACACAGTGAGAAAAGGATCACAGAGAGGAAAGGAACACATAGAGAGAAGGAACACACGGAGAAATGGAACACAGAGAGAAAAGGAATAGAGTTAAAGAAGGAACACAAAGTGAAAAGGAACACAAAGGGAAAAGGAACACAAAGGGAAAAGGAACACAGTGAGAAAAGGATCACAGAGAGGAAAGGAACACAGAGAGAGAAGGAACACACGGAGAAATGGAACACAGAGAGAAAAGGAACACAGAGAGAGAGGGATCACCGACAGAGAAAGAACACAAAGGGAAAAGGAACACAGAGAGAAAAGGAGCACAGAGAGAGAAGGCTCACAGAGAGAAAAGGAACACAGGGAGAAAAGCAATACAGCTAGAAAAGGAACAGAGAGAAGAAAGGAACACAGAGAGAGAAGGAACAGAGAGAAAAGGAACGCAGAGAGAAAAGGAACACAAAGAGAGAAGGAACACAGAGAGGGAAGGGTCACAGAGAGAGAAGGAACACAGAGAGAAATGGAACAAAGAGAGAGAAGGAACACAGAGAGAAAAGGAACACAGAGAGAGAAGGAACACACAGAGAGTAGGATAACAGAGAGAAAACGAACACAGTGAGAGAAGGAACACAGAGAGAAATGGAACAAAGAGAGAAGGAACAGAGAGAGAAAAGGAAGACAGAGAGAGATGGAACACAGAGAGAAAAGGAACACAGAGAGAGAAGGAACACACAGAGAGAAGGATAACAGAGAGAAAAGGAACACAGAGAGACAAAAGGAACACAGAGAGAGAAGGAACACAGAGACAGAAGGATCACAGACATAAAAGGAACACTGAGAGAGAAAAGCAACACAGAGAGAGAAGGAACACAGAGAGAAAAGGAACACAGTGAGAAAAGGAACACAGAGAAGAAAGGAACACAGAGAGAAAAGGAACACAGAGAGAAAAGGAACACAGAGGGAGAAGTTTCAGAGAGAGAGAAGGAACACAGAGAGAAAAGGAACACAGAGAGAAAAGGAAGACAGAGAGATGTGGAACACAGAGTGAGAAGGATCACAGAGAGAAAGGGAACGCAGAGAGAAAAGGAACACGGAGAGAGAAGGAACACAGAGACATAAGGAACACAGAGAGAAAAGGAACACAGAGAGAGAAGGAACACAGAGAGAGAAGGAACACAGAATGAGAAGGAACACAGAGAGAAAAGGAACACAGAGAGAAAAGGAACACAGAGCGAGAAGGAACACAGAGAGAGAAGGACCACAGAGAGAGAAGGAACACAGAGATAAAAGGAACACAGAGAGAAAAGGAACACAGTGAGAGAAAAGGAACACAGAGAGAGATGGAACACACAGAGAGAAGGAACACAGAGAGAGAAGGAACACACAGAGAGAAGGATAACAGAGAGTAAAGGAACACAGAGAGACAAAAGGAACATAGAGAGAGAAGGAACACAGAGACAGAAGGATCACAGAGAGAAAAGGATCACCGAGAGAGAAAAGGAACACAGAGAGAGAAGGAACACAGGGAAGAAGGAACACAGAGAGAAAAGGAACACAGAGAAGAAAGGAACACAGAGATAAAAGGAACACAGAGAGAAAAGGAACACAGAGAGGAAAGGAACACAGAGAGAGAAGGAACACAGAGAGAGAAGAAACACAGAGAGAGAAGGAACACTGAGAGAAAAGGAACACAGAGAGAGAAGGAACACCGAGAGAGAAGGAACACAGAATGAGAAGGAACACAGAGAGAAAAGGAACACAGAGAGAAAAGGAACACAGAGTGAGAAGGAACACAGAGAGAGAAGGAACACAGAGAGAAAAGGAACACAGAGAGAAAAGGAACACAGAGAGATGTGGAACACAGAGTGAGAAGGATCACAGAGAGAAAAGGAAAACAGAGAGAGAAGTAACACAGAGAGAGAATGTACACAGAGAGAAAAGGAACACAGAGAGAGAAGGAACACAGAGAGGAAAGGAACACAGGGAGAGAAGGAACACACGGAGAAATGGAACACAGAGAGAAAAGGAACACAGAGAGAGAGGGATCACCGACAGAGAAGGAACACAAAGGGAAAAGGAACACACAGAGAAAAGGAGCACAGAGAGAGAAGGCTCACATAGAGAAAAGGAACACAGGGAGGAAAGCAATACAGCTAGAAAAGGAACAGAGAGAAGAAAGGAACACAGAGAGAGAAGGAACAGAGAGAAAAGGAAAGCAGAGAGAAAAGGAACACAAAGAGAGAAGGAACACAGAGAGGGAAGGATCACAGAGAGAGAAGGAACACAGAGAGAAAAGCAACACAGAGAGAGAAGGAACACAGAGAGAAAAGGAACACAGTGAGAAAAGGAACACAGAGAGAAATGGAACAAAGAGATAGAAGGAACACAGAGAGAAAAGGAGCACAGAGAGAGATGGAACACAGAGAGAAAAGGAACACAGAGAGAGAAGGAACACACAGAGACAAGGATAACAGAGAGAAAAGGAACACAGAGAGACAAAAGGAACACAGAGGGAGAAGGAACACAGAGACAGAAGGATCACAGACAGAAAAGGAACACCGAGAGAGAAAAGCAACACAGAGAGAGAAGGAACACAGAGAGAAAAGGAACACAGTGAGAAAAGGAACACAGAGAAGAAAGGAACACAGAGAGAGAAGGAACACAGAGAGAGAAGGAACACAGAGATAAAAGGAACACAGAGAGAAAAGGAAAACAGACAGAGAAAAGGAACACAGAGAGAGAAGGATCACAGAGAGAAAAGGAACACAGAGAGAAAAGAAACAGAGAGAGAGAAGGAACACAGAGAGATAAGGAACACAGAGAAAAGGAACACAGAGAGAGAAGGAACACAGAATGAGAAGGAACACAGAGAGAAAAGGAACACAGAGAGAAAAGGAACACAGAGTGAGAACGAACACAGAGAGAGAAGGAACACAGAGAGAGAAGGATAACAGAGAGTAAAGAAACACAGAGAGACAAAAGGAACATAGAGAGAGAAGGAACACAGAGACAGAAGGATCACAGAGAGAAAAGGATCACCGAGAGAGAAAAGGAACACAGAGAGAGAAGGAACACAGGGAAGAAGGAACACAGAGAGAAAAGGAACACAGAGAAGAAAGGAACACAGAGATAAAAGGAACACAGAGAGAAAAGGAACACAGAGAGGAAAGGAACACAGAGAGAGAAGGAACACAGAGAGAGAAGAAACACAGAGAGAGAAGGAACACAGAGAGAAAAGGAACACAGAGTGAGAAGGAACACAGAGAGAGAAGGAACACAGAGAGAAAAGGAACTCAGAGAGAAAAGGAACACAGAGAGATGTGGAACACAGAGTGAGAAGGATCACAGAGAGAAAAGGAAAACAGAGAGAGAAGTAACACAGAGAGAGAATGTACACAGAGAGAAAAGGAACACAGAGAGAGAAGGAACACAGAGAGGGAAGGATCACAGAGAGGGAAGGAACACAGAGAGAAATGGAACAAAGAGAGAGAAGGAACACAGAGAGAAAAGGAAGACAGAGAGAGATGGAACACAGAGAGAAAAGGAACACAGAGAGAGAAGGAACACACAGAGAGTAGGATAACAGAGAGAAAACGAACACAGTGAGAGAAGGAACACAGAGAGAAATGGAACAAAGAGAGAGAAGGAACAGAGAGAGAAAAGGAAGACAGAGAGAGATGGAACACAGAGAGAAAAGGAACACAGAGCGAGAAGGAACACACAGAGATAAGGATAACAGAGAGAAAAGGATCACAGAGAGACAAAAGGAACACAGAGAGAGAAGGAACACAGAGACAGAAGGATCACAGACAGAAAAGGAACACCGAGAGAGAACAGCAACACAGAGAGAGAAGGAGCACAGAGAGAAAAGGAACACAGTGAGAAAAGGAACACAGAGAAGAAAGGAACACAGAGAGAGAAGGAACACAGAGAGAGAAGGAACACAGAGATAAAAGGAACACAGAGAGAAAAGGAACACAGAGAGAGAAAAGGAACACAGAGAGAGAAGGATCACAGAGAGAAAAGGAATACAGAGAGATAAGGAACACGGAGAGAGAAGGAACACAGAGAGAGAAGGAACACAGAGAGAAAAGGAACACAGAGAGAGAAGGAACACAGAGAGAGAAGGAACACAGAATGAGAAGGAACACAGAGAGAAAAGGAACACAGAGAGAAAAGGAACACAGAGTGAGAAGGAACACAGAGAGAGAAGGAACACAGAGAGAGAAGGAACACAGAGATAAAAGGAACACAGAGGGAAAAGGAACACAGTGAGAGAAAAGGAACACAGAGAGAGATGGAACACACAGAGAGAAGGAACACAGAGAGAGAAGGAACACACAGAGAGAAGGATAACAGAGAGAAAAGAAACACAGAGTGACAAAAGGAACATAGAGAGAGAAGGAACACAGAGACAGAAGGATCACAGAGAGAAAAGGAACACCGAGAGAGAGAAAAGGAACACAGAGAGAGAAGGAACACAGAGAGGAAAGGAACACAGAGAGAGAAGGAACACAGAGAGAGAAGAAACACAGAGAGAGAAGGAACACTGAGAGAAAAGAAACACAGAGAGAGAAGGAACACTGAGAGAAAAGGAACACAGAGAGAGAAGGAACACAGAATGAGAAGGAACACAGAGAGAAAAGGAACACAGAGAGAAAAGGAACACAGAGTGAGAAGGAACACAGAGAGAGAAGGAACACAGAGAGAAAAGGAACATAGAGAGCCAAGGAACACAGAGGGAAAAGGAACACAGAGAGAGAAGGAACACAGAGAGAGAAGGAACACAGAGAGAGAAGGAACACAGAATGAGAAGGAACACAGAGAGAAAAGGAACACAGAGAGAAAAGGAACACAGAGTGAGAACGAACACAGAGAGAGAAGGAACACAGAGATAAAAGGAACACAGAGAGAAAAGGAACACAGTGAGAGAAAAGGAACACAGAGAGAGAAGGATCACAGAGAGAAAAGGAACACAGAGAGAGAAGTTTCACAGAGAGAGAAGGAACACAGAGAGAAAAGGAACACAGAGAGAAAAGGAAGACAGAGAGATGTGGAACACAGAGTGAGAAGGATCACAGAGAGAAAAGGAAAACAGAGAGAGGAGGAACACAGAGAGAGAATGTACACAGAGAGAAAAGGAACACAGAGAGTGAAGGAACACACGGAGAAATGGAACATTGAGAGAAAAGGAACACAGATAAGAAGGAACACAAAGGGAAAAGGGTCACAGTGAGAAAAGGAACACAGTGAGAAAAGGAACACAGAGAGATGTGGAACACACGGGGAATGGGAACACAGAGAGAAAAGGAACGCAGAGAGAGAAGGATCACCGAAAGTGAAGGAACACAAAGGGAAAAGGAACACAGAGAGAAAAGAAGCACAGAGAGAGATGGATCACAGGGAGAAAAGGAACACAGAGAAGAAAGGAACACAGAGAGAGAAGGAACACAGAGAGAGAAGGAACACAGAGAAAAGGAATGCAGAGAGAAAAGGAACACAGAGAGAAAAGGAACACAGAGAGGGAAGGATCACAGTGAGAAAATGAACACAGAGAGAAAAGGAACACAGTGAGTAAAGTAACACAGAGAGGAAAGGAACACAGAGAGAAAAGGAACACAGAGAGAAATGGAACAAAGAGAGAGAAGGAACACAGAGAGGGAAGGATCACAGAGAGGGAAGGAACACATAGAGAAATGGAACAAAGAGAGAGAAGGAACACAGAGAGAAAAGGAAGACAGAGAGAGATGGAACACAGAGAGAAAAGGAACACAGAGAGAGAAGGAAGACAGAGAGAGTAGGATAACAGAGAGAAAACGAACACAGTGAGAGAAGGAACACAGAGAGAAATGGAACAAAGAGAGAGAAGGAACAGAGAGAGAAAAGGAAGACAGAGAGAGATGGAACACAGAGAGAAAAGGAACACAGAGAGAGAAGGAACACACAGAGATAAGGATAACAGAGAGAAAAGGATCACAGAGAGACAAAAGGAACACAGAGAGAGAAGGAACACAGAGACAGAAGGATCACAGACAGAAAAGGAACACCGAGAGAGAACAGCAACACAGAGAGAGAAGGAGCACAGAGAGAAAAGGAACACAGTGAGAAAACGAACACAGAGAAGAAAGGAACACAGAGAGAGAAGGAACACAGAGAAAGAAGGAACACAGAGATAAAAGGAACACAGAGAGAAAAGGAACACAGAGAGAGAAAAGGAACACAGAGAGAGAGAAGGATCACAGAGAGAAAAGGAACACAGAGAGATAAGGAACACGGAGAGAGAAGGAACACAGAGAGGGAAGGAACACAGAGAGAAAAGGAACACAGAGAGAGAAGGAACACAGAGAGAGAAGGAACACAGAATGAGAAGGAACACAGAGAGAAAAGGAACACAGAGAGAAAAGGAACACAGAGTGAGAAGGAACACAGAGAGAGAAGGAACACAGAGAGAGAAGGAACACAGAGATAAAAGGAACACAGAGGGAAAAGGAACACAGTGAGAGAAAAGGAACACAGAGAGAGATGGAACACACAGAGAGAAGGAACACAGAGAGAGAAGGAACACACAGAGAGAAGGATAACAGAGAGAAAAGAAACACAGAGTGACAAAAGGAACATAGAGAGAGAAGGAACACAGAGACAGAAGGATCACAGAGAGAAAAGGAACACCGAGAGAGAGAAAAGGAACACAGAGAGAGAAGGAACACAGAGAGGAAAGGAACACAGAGAGAGAAGGAACACAGAGAGAGAAGAAACACAGAGAGAGAAGGAACACTGAGAGAAAAGAAACACAGAGAGAGAAGGAACACTGAGAGAAAAGGAACACAGAGAGAGAAGGAACACAGAATGAGAAGGAACACAGAGAGAAAAGGAACACAGAGAGAAAAGGAACACAGAGTGAGAAGGAACACAGAGAGAGAAGGAACACAGAGAGAAAAGGAACATAGAGAGAGAAGGAACACAGAGGGAAAAGGAACACAGAGAGAAAACGAACACAGTGAGAGAAGGAACACAGAGAGAAATGGAACAAAGAGAGAGAAGGAACAGAGAGAGAAAAGGAAGACAGAGAGAGATGGAACACAGAGAGAAAAGGAACACAGAGAGAGAAGGAACACACAGAGATAAGGATAACAGAGAGAAAAGGATCACAGAGAGACAAAAGGAACACAGAGAGAGAAGGAACACAGAGACAGAAGGATCACAGACAGAAAAGGAACACCGAGAGAGAACAGCAACACAGAGAGAGAAGGAGCACAGAGAGAAAAGGAACACAGTGAGAAAAGGAACACAGAGAAGAAAGGAACACAGAGAGAGAAGGAACACAGAGAAAGAAGGAACACAGAGATAAAAGGAACACAGAGAGAAAAGGAACACAGAGAGAGAAAAGGAACACAGAGAGAGAGAAGGATCACAGAGAGAAAAGGAACACAGAGAGATAAGGAACACGGAGAGAGAAGGAACACAGAGAGAGAAGGAACACAGAGAGAAAAGGAACACAGAGAGAGAAGGAACACAGAGAGAGAAGGAACACAGAATGAGAAGGAACACAGAGAGAAAAGGAACACAGAGAGAAAAGGAACACAGAGTGAGAAGGAACACAGAGAGAGAAGGAACACAGAGAGAGAAGGAACACAGAGATAAAAGGAACACAGAGGGAAAAGGAACACAGTGAGAGAAAAGGAACACAGAGAGAGATGGAACACACAGAGAGAAGGAACACAGAGAGAGAAGGAACACACAGAGAGAAGGATAACAGAGAGAAAAGAAACACAGAGTGACAAAAGGAACATAGAGAGAGAAGGAACACAGAGACAGAAGGATCACAGAGAGAAAAGGAACACCGAGAGAGAGAAAAGGAACACAGAGAGAGAAGGAACACAGAGAGGAAAGGAACACAGAGAGGGAAGGAACACAGAGAGAGAAGAAACACAGAGAGAGAAGGAACACTGAGAGAAAAGAAACACAGAGAGAGAAGGAACACTGAGAGAAAAGGAACACAGAGAGAGAAGGAACACAGAATGAGAAGGAACACAGAGAGAAAAGGAACACAGAGAGAAAAGGAACACAGAGTGAGAAGGAACACAGAGAGAGAAGGAACACAGAGAGAAAAGGAACATAGAGAGAGAAGGAACACAGAGGGAAAAGGAACACAGAGAGAGAAGGAACACAGAGAGAGAAGGAACACAGAGAGAGAAGGAACACAGAATGAGAAGGAACACAGAGAGAAAAGGAACACAGAGAGAAAAGGAACACAGAGTGAGAACGAACACAGAGAGAGAAGGAACACAGAGATAAAAGGAACACAGAGAGAAAAGGAACACAGTGAGAGAAAAGGAACACAGAGAGAGAAGGATCACAGAGAGAAAAGGAACACAGAGAGAGAAGTTTCACAGAGAGAGAAGGAACACAGAGAGAAAAGGAACACAGAGAGAAAAGGAAGACAGAGAGATGTGGAACACAGAGTGAGAAGGATCACAGAGAGAAAAGGAAAACAGAGAGAGGAGGAACACAGAGAGAGAATGTACACAGAGAGAAAAGGAACACAGAGAGTGAAGGAACACACGGAGAAATGGAACATAGAGAGAAAAGGAACACAGATAAGAAGGAACACAAAGGGAAAAGGGTCACAGTGAGAAAAGGAACACAGTGAGAAAAGGAACACAGAGAGATGTGGAACACACGGGGAATTGGAACACAGAGAGAAAAGGAACGCAGAGAGAGAAGGATCACCGAAAGTGAAGGAACACAAAGGGAAAAGGAACACAGAGAGAAAAGAAGCACAGAGAGAGATGGATCACAGGGAGAAAAGGAACACAGAGAAGAAAGGAACACAGAGAGAGAAGGAACACAGAGAGAGAAGGAACACAGAGAAAAGGAATGCAGAGAGAAAAGGAACACAGAGAGAAAAGGAACACAGAGAGGGAAGGATCACAGTGAGAAAATGAACACAGAGAGAAAAGGAACACAGTGAGTAAAGTAACACAGAGAGGAAAGGAACACAGAGAGAAAAGGAAGACAGAGAGAAATGGAACAAAGAGAGAGAAGGAACACAGAGAGAAAAGGAACACAGAGAGAGATGGAACACACAGGGAGAAGGAACACACAGAGAGAAGGAACACACAGAGAGAAGGATAACAGAGAGAAAAGAAACACAGAGAGACAAAAGGAACATAGAGAGAGAAGGAACACAGAGACAGAAGGATCACAGAGAGAACAGGAACACCGAGAGAGAAAAGGAACACAGAGAGAGAAGGAACACAGGGAAGAAGGAACACAGAGAGAAAAGAAACACAGAGAGAAAAGGAACACAGAGAGAAAAGGAACACAAAGAGATGTGGAACACAGAGTGAGAAGGATCACAGAGAGAAAAGGAAAACAGAGAGGGAAGGAACACAGAGAGAGAATGCACACAGAGAGAAAAGGAACACGGTTAAAGAAGGAACACAAAGTGAAAAGGAACACAAAGGGAAAAGGAACACAAAGGGAAAAGGAACACAGTGAGAAAAGGATCACAGAGAGGAAAGGAACACAGAGAGAGAAGGAACACACGGAGAAATGGAACACAGAGAGAAAAGGATTAGAGTTAAAGAAGGAACACAAAGTGAAAAGGAACACAAAGGGAAAAGGAACACAAAGGGAAAAGGAACACAGTGAGAAAAGGATCACAGAGAGGAAAGGAACACAGAGAGAGAAGGAACACACGGAGAAATGGAACACAGAGAGGAAAGGAACACAGAGAGAGAGGGATCACCGACAGAGAAAGAACACAAAGGGAAAAGGAACACAGAGAGAAAAGGAGCACAGAGAGAGAAGGCTCACAGAGAGAAAAGGAACACAGTGAGAAAAGGAACACAGAGAAGAAAGGAACACAGAGAGAGAAGGAACACAGCGAGAGAAGGAACACAGAGATAAAAGGAACGCAGAGAGAAAAGGAACACAAAGAGAGAAGGAACACAGAGAGGGAAGGGTCACAGAGAGAGAAGGAACACAGAGAGAAATGGAACAAAGAGAGAGAAGGAACACAGAGAGAAAAGGAACACAGAGAGAGAAGGAACACACAGAGAGTAGGATAACAGAGAGAAAACGAACACAGTGAGAGAAGGAACACAGAGAGAAATGGAACAAAGAGAGAGAAGGAACAGAGAGAGAAAAGGAAGACAGAGAGAGATGGAACACAGAGAGAAAAGGAACACAGAGAGAGAAGGAACACACAGAGAGAAGGATAACAGAGAGAAAAGGAACACAGAGAGCCAAAAGGAACACAGAGAGAGAAGGAACACAGAGACAGAAGGATCACAGACATAAAAGGAACACTGAGAGAGAAAAGCAACACAGAGAGAGAAGGAACACAGAGAGAAAAGGAACACAGTGAGAAAAGGAACACAGAGAAGAAAGGAACACAGAGAGAGAAGGAACACAGAGAGAGAAGGCACACAGAGATAAAAGGAACACAGAGAGAAAAGGAACACAGAGGGAGAAGTTTCAGAGAGAGAGAAGGAACACAGAGAGAAAAGGAACACAGAGAGAAAAGGAAGACAGAGATATGTGGAACACAGAGTGAGAAGGATCACAGAGAGAAAAGGAACACAGAGAGAAAAGGAACACGGAGAGAGAAGGAACACAGAGAGATAAGGAACACAGAGAGAAAAGGAACACAGAGAGAGAAGGAACACAGAGAGAGAAGGAACACAGAATGAGAAGGAACACAGAGAGAAAAGGAACACAGAGAGAAAAGGAACACAGAGCGAGAAGGAACACAGAGAGAGAAGGACCACAGAGAGAGAAGGAACACAGAGATAAAAGGAACACAGAGAGAAAAGGAACACAGTGAGAGAAAAGGAACACAGAGAGAGATGGAACACACAGAGAGAAGGAACACAGAGAGAGAAGGAACACACAGAGAGAAGGATAACAGAGAGTAAAGAAACACAGAGAGACAAAAGGAACATAGAGAGAGAAGGAACACAGAGACAGAAGGATCACAGAGAGAAAAGGATCACCGAGAGAGAAAAGGAACACAGAGAGAGAAGGAACACAGGGAAGAAGGAACACAGAGAGAAAAGGAACACAGAGAAGAAAGGAACACAGAGATAAAAGGAACACAGAGAGAAAAGGAACACAGAGAGGAAAGGAACACAGAGAGAGAAGGAACACAGAGAGAGAAGAAACACAGAGAGAGAAGGAACACTGAGAGAAAAGGAACACAGAGAGAGAAGGAACACAGAGAGAGAAGGAACACAGAATGAGAAGGAACACAGAGAGAAAAGGAACACAGAGAGAAAAGGAACACAGAGTGAGAAGGAACACAGAGAGAGAAGGAACACAGAGAGAAAAGGAACACAGAGAGAAAAGGAACACAGAGAGAGAAGGAACACAGAGAGGGAAGGATCACAGAGAGGGAAGGAACACAGAGAGAAATGGAACAAAGAGAGAGAAGGATCACAGAGAGAAAAGGAACACAGAGAGAAAAGGAACACGGAGAGAGGAGGAAAACAGAGAGATAAGGAACACAGAGTGAAAAGGAACACAGAGAGAGAAGGAACACAGAGAGAGAAGGAACACAGAATGAGAAGGAACACAGAGAGAAAAGGAACAAAGAGAGAAAAGGAACACAGAGCGAGAAGGAACACGGAGAGAGAAGGACCACAGAGAGAGAAGGAACACAGAGATAAAAGTAACACAGAGAGAAAAGGAACACAGTGAGAGAAAAGGAACACAGAGAGAGATGGAACACACAGAGAGAAGGAACACAGAGAGAGAAGGAACACACAGAGAGAAGGATAACAGAGAGTAAAGAAACACAGAGAGACAAAAGGAACATAGAGAGAGAAGGAACACAGAGACAGAAGGATCACAGAGAGAAAAGGATCACCGCGAGAGAAAAGGAACACAGAGAGAGAAGGAACACAGGGAAGAAGGAACACAGAGAGAAAAGGAACACAGAGAAGAAAGGAACACAGAGATAAAAGGAACACAGAGAGAAAAGGAACACAGAGAGGAAAGGAACACAGAGAGAGAAGGAACACTGAGAGAAAAGGAACACAGAGAGAGAAGGAACACAGAGAGAAAAGGAACACAGAGTGAGAAGGAACACAGAGAGAGAAGGAACACAGAGAGAAAAGGAACACAGAGAGAAAAGGAACACAGAGAGATGTGGCACACAGAGTGAGAAGGATCACAGAGAGAAAAGGAAAACAGAGAGAGAAGTAACACAGAGAGAGAATGTACACAGAGAGAAAAGGAACACAGAGAGAGAAGGAACACAGAGAGGGAAGGATCACAGAGAGGGAAGGAACACAGAGAGAAATGGAACAAAGAGAGAGAAGGAACACAGAGAGAAAAGGAAGACAGAGAGAGATGGAACACAGAGAGAAAAGGAACCCAGAGAGAGAAGGAAGACAGAGAGAGTAGGATAACAGAGAGAAAACGAACACAGTGAGAGAAGTAACACAGAGAGAAATGGAACAAAGAGAGAGAAGGAACAGAGAGAGAAAAGGAAGACAGAGAGAGATGGAACACAGAGAGAAAAGGAACACAGAGAGAGAAGGAACACACAGAGATAAGGATAACAGAGAGAAAAGGATCACAGAGAGACAAAAGGAACACAGAGAGTGAAGGAACACAGAGACAGAAGGATCACAGACAGAAAAGGAACACGGAGAGAGAACAGCAACACAGAGAGAGAAGGAGCACAGAGAGAAAAGGAACACAGTGAGAAAAGGAACACAGAGAAGAAAGGAACACAGAGAGAGAAGGAACACAGAGAGAGAAGGAACACAGAGATAAAAGGAACACAGAGAGAAAAGGAACACAGAGAGAGAAAAGGAACACAGAGAGAGAAGGATCACAGAGAGAAAAGGAACACAGAGAGATAAGGAACACGGAGAGAGAAGGAACACAGAGAGAGAAGGAACACAGAGAGAAAAGGAACACAGAGAGAGAAGGAACACAGAGAGAGAAGGAACACAGAATGAGAAGGAACACAGAGAGAAAAGGAACACAGAGAGAAAAGGAATACAGAGTGAGAAGGAACACAGAGAGAGAAGGAACACAGAGAGAGAAGGAACACAGAGATAAAAGGAACACAGAGAGAAAAGGAACACAGTGAGAGAAAAGGAACACAGAGAGAGATGGAACACACAGAGAGAAGGAACACAGAGAGAGAAGGAACACACAGAGAGAAGGATAACAGAGAGAAAAGAAACACAGAGAGACAAAAGGAACATAGAGAGAGAAGGAACACAGAGACAGAAGGATCACAGAGAGAAAAGGAACACCGAGAGAGAAAAGGAACACAGAGAGAGAAGGAACACAGGGAAGAAGGAACACAGTGGGAAAAGTAACACAGAGAAGAAAGGAACACAGAGATAAAAGGAACACAGAGAGAAAAGGAACACAGAGAGGAAAGGAACACAGAGAGAGAAGGAACACAGAGAGAGAAGAAACACAGAGAGAGAAGGAACACTGAGAGAAAAGGAACACAGAGAGAAAAGGAACACAGAGTGAGAAGGAACACAGGGAGAGAAGGAACACAGAGAGAAAAGGAACACAGAGAGAAAAGGAAGACATAGAGATGTGGAACACAGAGTGAGAAGGATCACAGAGAGAAAAGGAAAACAGAGAGAGAAGGAACACAGAGAGAGAATGTACACAGAGAGAAAAGGAACACAGAGAGAGAAGGAACACACGGAGAAATGGAACACAGAGAGAAAAGGAACACAGTTAAAGAAGGAACACAAAGTGAAAAGGAACACAAAGGGAAAAGGAACACAGTGAGAAAAGGAACACAGTGAGAAAAGAATCACAGAGAGATAAGGAACAGAGTTAAAGAAGGAACACAAAGTGAAAAGTAACACAAAGGGAAAAGGAACACAAAGGGAAAAGGAACACAGTGAGAAAAGGATCACAGAGAGGAAAGGAACGCAGAGAGAGAAGGAACACACGGAGAAATGGAACACAGAGAGAAAAGGAACACAGAGAGAGAGGGATCACCGACAGAGAAAGAACACAAAGGGAAAAGGAACACAGAGAGAAAAGGAGCACAGAGAGAGAAGGCTCACAGAGAGAAAAGGAACACAGGGAGAAAAGCAATACAGCGAGAAAAGGAACAGAGAGAAGAAAGGAACACAGAGAGAGAAGGAACAGAGAGAAAAGGAACGCAGAGAGAAAAGGAACACAAAGAGAGAAGGAACACAGAGAGGGAAGGATCACAGAGAGAGAAGGAACACAGAGAGAAATGGAACAAAGAGAGAGAAGGAACACAGAGAGAAAAGGAAGACAGAGAGAGATGGAACACAGAGAGAAAAGGAACACAGAGAGAGAAGGAACACACAGCGAGTAGGATAACAGAGAGAAAACGAACACAGTGAGAGAAGGAACACAGAGAGAAATGGAACAAAGAGAGAGAAGGAACAGAGAGAGAAAAGGAAGACAGAGAGAGATGGAACACAGAGAGAAAAGGAACACAGAGAGAAAAGGAACACAGAGAGAGAAGGAACACAGAGAGGGAAGGATCACAGAGAGGGAAGGAACACAGAGAGAAATGGAACAAAGAGAGAGAAGGATCACAGAGAGAAAAGGAACACAGAGAGAAAAGGAACACGGAGAGAGAAGGAAAACAGAGAGATAAGGAACACAGAGTGAAAAGGAACACAGAGAGAGAAGGAACACAGAGAGAGAAGGAACACAGAATGAGAAGGAACACAGAGAGAAAAGGAACACAGAGAGAAAAGGAACACAGAGCGAGAAGGAACACGGAGAGAGAAGGACCACAGAGAGAGAAGGAACACAGAGATAAAAGGAACACAGAGAGAAAAGGAACACAGTGAGAGAAAAGGAACACAGAGAGAGATGGAACACACAGAGAGAAGGAACACAGAGAGAGAAGGAACACACAGAGAGAAGGATAACAGAGAGTAAAGAAACACAGAGAGACAAAAGGAACATAGAGAGAGAAGGAACACAGAGACAGAAGGATCACAGAGAGAAAAGGATCACCGAGAGAGAAAAGGAACACAGAGAGAGAAGGAACACAGGGAAGAAGGAACACAGAGAGAAAAGGAACACAGAGAAGAAAGGAACACAGAGATAAAAGGAACACAGAGAGAAAAGGAACACAGAGAGGAAAGGAACACAGAGAGAGAAGGAACACTGAGAGAAAAGGAACACAGAGAGAGAAGGAACACAGAGAGAAAAGGAACACAGAGTGAGAAGGAACACAGAGAGAGAAGGAACACAGAGAGAAAAGGAACACAGAGAGAAAAGGAACACAGAGAGATGTGGAACACAGAGTGAGAAGGATCACAGAGAGAAAAGGAAAACAGAGAGAGAAGTAACACAGAGAGAGAATGTACACAGAGAGAAAAGGAACACAGAGAGAGAAGGAACACAGAGAGTGAAGGATCACAGAGAGGGAAGGAACACAGAGAGAAATGGAACAAAGAGAGAGAAGGAACACAGAGAGAAAAGGAAGACAGAGAGAGATGGAACACAGAGAGAAAAGGAACACAGAGAGAGAAGGAAGACAGAGAGAGTAGGATAACAGAGAGAAAACGAACACAGTGAGAGAAGTAACACAGAGAGAAATGGAACAAAGAGAGAGAAGGAACAGAGAGAGAAAAGGAAGACAGAGAGAGATGGAACACAGAGAGAAAAGGAACACAGAGAGAGAAGGAACACACAGAGATAAGGATAACAGAGAGAAAAGGATCACAGAGAGACAAAAGGAACACAGAGAGAGAAGGAACACAGAGACAGAAGGATCACAGACAGAAAAGGAACACCGAGAGAGAACAGCAACACAGAGAGAGAAGGAGCACAGAGAGAAAAGGAACACAGTGAGAAAAGGAACACAGAGAAGAAAGGAACACAGAGAGAGAAGGAACACAGAGAGAGAAGGAACACAGAGATAAAAGGAACACAGAGAGAAAAGGAACACAAAGAGAGAAAAGGAACACAGAGAGAGAAGGATCACAGAGAGAAAAGGAACACAGAGAGATAAGGAACACGGAGAGAGAAGGAACACAGAGAGAGAAGGAACACAGAGAGAAAAGGAACACAGAGAGAGAAGGAACACAGAGAGAGAAGGAACACAGAATGAGAAGGAACACAGAGAGAAAAGGAACACAGAGAGAAAAGGAATACAGAGTGAGAAGGAACACAGAGAGAGAAGGAACACAGAGAGAGAAGGAACACAGAGATAAAAGGAACACAGAGAGAAAAGGAACACAGTGAGAGAAAAGGAACACAGAGAGAGATGGAACACACAGAGAGAAGGAACACAGAGAGAGAAGGAACACACAGAGAGAAGGATAACAGAGAGAAAAGAAACACAGAGAGACAAAAGGAACATAGAGAGAGAAGGAACACAGAGACAGAAGGATCACAGAGAGAAAAGGAACACCGAGAGAGAAAAGGAACACAGAGAGAGAAGGAACACAGGGAAGAAGGAACACAGTGAGAAAAGGAACACAGAGAAGAAAGGAACACAGAGATAAAAGGAACACAGAGAGAAAAGGAACACAGAGAGGAAAGGAACACAGAGAGAGAAGGAACACAGAGAGAGAAGAAACACAGAGAGAGAAGGAACACTGAGAGAAAAGGAACACAGAGAGAAAAGGAACACAGAGTGAGAAGGAACACAGGGAGAGAAGGAACACAGAGAGAAAAGGAACACAGAGAGAAAAGGAAGACATAGAGATGTGGAACACAGAGTGAGAAGGATCACAGAGAGAAAACGAAAACAGAGAGAGAAGGAACACAGAATGTACACAGAGAGAAAAGGAACACAGAGAGAGAAGGAACACACGGAGAAATGGAACACAGAGAGAAAAGGAACACAGTTAAAGAAGGAACACAAAGTGAAAAGGAACACAAAGGGAAAAGGAACACAGTGAGAAAAGGAACACAGTGAGAAAAGAATCACAGAGAGATAAGGAACAGAGTTAAAGAAGGAACACAAAGTGAAAAGTAACACAAAGGGAAAAGGAACACAAAGGGAAAAGGAACACAGTGAGAAAAGGATCACAGAGAGGAAAGGAACGCAGAGAGAGAAGGAACACACGGAGAAATGGAACACAGAGAGAAAAGGAACACAGAGAGAGAGGGATCACCGACAGAGAAAGAACACAAAGGGAAAAGGAACACAGAGAGAAAAGGAGCACAGAGAGAGAAGGCTCACAGAGAGAAAAGGAACACAGGGAGAAAAGCAATACAGCTAGAAAAGGAACAGAGAGAAGAAAGGAACACAGAGAGAGAAGGAACAGAGAGAAAAGGAACGCAGAGAGAAAAGGAACACAAAGAGAGAAGGAACACAGAGAGGGAAGGATCACAGAGAGAGAAGGAACACAGAGAGAAATGGAACAAAGAGAGAGAAGGAACACAGAGAGAAAAGGAAGACAGAGAGAGATGGAACACAGAGAGAAAAGGAACACAGAGAGAGAAGGAACACACAGCGAGTAGGATAACAGAGAGAAAACGAACACAGTGAGAGAAGGAACACAGAGAGAAATGGAACAAAGAGAGAGAAGGAACAGAGAGAGAAAAGGAAGACAGAGAGAGATGGAACACAGAGAGAAAAGGAACACAGAGAGAGAAGGAACACACAGAGAGAAGGATAACAGAGAGAAAAGGAACACAGAGAGACAAAAGGAGCACAGAGAGAGAAGGAACACAGAGACAGAAGGATCACAGACAGAAAAGGAACACCGAGAGAGAAAAGCAACACAGAGAGAGAAGGAACACAGAGAGAAAAGGAACACAGTGAGAAAAGGAACACAGAGAAGAAAGGAACACAGAGAGAGAAGGAACACAGAGAGAGAAGGAACACAGAGAGAGAAAAGGAACACAGAGAGAGAAGGATCACAGAGAGATAAGGAACACAGAGTGAAAAGGAACACAGAGAGAGAAGGAACACAGAGAGAGAAGGATCACAGAATGAGAAGGAAAACAGAAAGAAAAGGAACACAGAGAGAAAAGGAACACAGAGTGAGAAGGAACACAGAGAGAGAAGGAACACAGAGAGAGAAGGAACACAGAGATAAAAGGAACACAGTGAGAGAAAAGGAACATAGTGAGAGAAAATGAACACAGAGAGAGAAGGATCACAGAGAGAAGGAACACAGAGAGAAAAGGAACTCAGAGAGAGAAGGAACACAGACAGATAAAGAACACAGAGCGAAAAGGAACACTGAGAAGAGGAACACAGAGAGAAAAGTAACACAGAGAGAACGAACACAGGGAGAGAAGGAACACAGAGAGAAATGGAACACAGAGAAAGAATGAACACAGAGATAAAGGGAACACAGAGACAAAAGGAACACAGACAGATGTGGAACGCAGAGTGAGAAGGATCACAGAGAGAAAAGGAAAACAGAGAGAGAAGGAACACAGAGAGAGAATGTACTCAGAGAGAAAAGGAACAAAGAGAGAGAAGGAACACACGGAGAAATGGAACACAGAGAGAAAAGGAACACAGATAAAGAAGGAACACAAAGGGAAAAGGAACGCAGAGCGAAAAGGAACGCAGTGAGAAAAGGAACACAGAGAGAAAAGGAACACAGAGAGGAAAGGAACACAGAGAGAGAAGGAACACAGAGAGATGTGGAACACAGAGTGAGAAGGATCACAGAGAGAAAAGGAAAACAGAGAGAGAGAAGGAACACAGAGAGAGAATGTACACAGAGAGAAAAGGAACACAGAGAGAGAAGGAACACACGGAGAAATGGAACACAGAGAGAAAAGGAACACAGTTAAAGAAGGAACACAAAGTGAAAAGGAACACAAAGGGAAAAGGAACACAAAGGGAAAAGGAACACAGTGAGAAAAGGATCACAGAGAGGAAAGGAACACAGAGAGAGAAGGAACACACGGAGAAATGGAACACAGAGAGAACAGGAACACAGAGAGAGAGGGATCACCGACAGAGAAAGAACACAAAGGGAAAAGGAACACAGAGAGAAAAGGAGCACAGAGAGAGAAGGCTCACAGAGACAAAAGGAACACAGTGAGAAAAGGAACACAGAGAAGAAAGGAACACAGAGACAGAAGGAACACAGAGAGAGAAGGAACACAGAGATAAAAGGAACACAGAGAGAAAAGGAACACAGAGAGAGAAAAGGAACACAGAGAGAGAAGGATCACAGTCAGAAAAGGAACACAGAGAGATAAGGAACACGGAGAGAGAAGGAACACAGAGAGAGAAGGAACACAGAGAGAAAAGGAACACAGAGAGAGAAGGAACACAGAGAGAGAAGGAACACAGAATAAGAAGGAACACAGAGAGAAATGGAACACAGAGAGAAAAGGAATACAGAGTGAGAAGGAACACAGAGAGAGAAGGAACACAGAGAGAGAAGGAACACAGAGATAAAAGGAACACAGAGAGAAAAGGAACACAGTGAGAGAATAGGAACACAGAGAGAGATGGAACACACAGAGAGAAGGAACACAGAGAGAGAAGGAACACAGAGAGACAAAAGGAACATAGAGAGAGAAGGAACACAGGGAAGAAGGAACACAGAGAGAAAAGGAACACCGAGAGAGAAAAGGAACACAGAGAGAGAAGGAACACAGGGAAGAAGGAACACAGAGAGAAAAGGAACACAGAGAAGAAAGGAACACAGAGATAAAAGGAACACAGAGAGAAAAGGAACACAGAGAGGAAAGGAACACAGAGAGAGAAGGAACACAGAGAGAGAAGAAACACAGAGAGAGAAGGAACACTGAGAGAAAAGGAACACAGAGAGAAAATGAACACAGAGTGAGAAGGAACACAGGGAGAGAAGGAACACAGAGAGAAAAGGAACACAGAGAGAAAAGGAAGACATAGAGATGTGGAACACAGAGTGAGAAGGATCACAGAGAGAAAAGGAAAACAGAGAGAGAAGGAACACAGAGAGAGAATGTACACAGAGAGAAAAGGAACACAGAGAGAGAAGGAACACACGGAGAAATGGAACACAGAGAGAAAAGGAACACAGTTAAAGAAGGAACACAAAGTGAAAAGGAACACAAAGGGAAAAGGAACACAGTGAGAAAAGGAACACAGTGAGAAAAGGATCACAGAGAGATAAGGAACAGAGTTAAAGAAGGAACACAAAGTGAAAAGGAACACAAAGGGAAAAGGAACACAAAGGGAAAAGGAACACAGTGAGAAAAGGATCACAGAGAGGAAAGGAACACAGAGAGAGAAGGAACACACGGAGAAATGGAACACAGAGAGAAAAGGAACACAGAGAGAGAGGGATCACCGACAGAGAAAGAACACAAAGGGAAAAGGAATACAGAGAGAAAAGGAGCACAGAGAGAGAAGGCTCACAGAGAGAAAAGGAACACAGGGAGAAAAGCAATACAGCTAGAAAAGGAACAGAGAGAAGAAAGGAACACAGAGAGAGAAGGAACAGAGAGAAAAGGAACGCAGAGAGAAAAGGAACACAAAGAGAGAAGGAACACAGAGAGGGAAGGATCACAGAGAGAGAAGGAACACAGAGAGAAATGGAACAAAGAGAGAGAAGGAACACAGTGAGAAAAGGAACACAGAGAAGAAAGGAACACAGAGAGAGAAGGAACACAGAGAAAGAAGGAACACAGAGAGAGAAAAGGAACACAGAGACAGAAGGATCACAGACAGAAAAGGAACACCGAGAGAGAAAAGCAACACAGAGAGAGAAGGAACACAGAGAGAAAAGGAACACAGTGAGAAAAGGAACACAGAGAAGAAAGGAACACAGAGAGAGAAGGAACACAGAGAGAGAAGGAACACAGAGAGAGAAAAGGAACACAGAGAGAGAAGGATCACAGAGAGATAAGGAACACAGAGTGAAAAGGAACACAGAGAGAGAAGGAACACAGAGAGAGAAGGATCACAGAATGAGAAGGAAAACAGAAAGAAAAGGAACACAGAGAGAAAAGGAACACAGAGTGAGAAGGAACACAGAGAGAGAAGGAACACAGAGATAAAAGGAACACAGTGAGAGAAAAGGAACATAGTGAGAGAAAATGAACACAGAGAGAGAAGGATCACAGAGAGAAGGAACACAGAGAGAAAAGGAACTCAGTGAGAGAAGGAACACAGACAGATAAAGAACACAGAGCGAAAAGGAACACTGAGAAGAGGAACACAGAGAGAAAAGTAACACAGAGAGAACGAACACAGGGAGAGAAGGAACACAGAGAGAAATGGAACACAGAGAAAGAATGAACACAGAGATAAAGGGAACACAGAGACAAAAGGAACACAGACAGATGTGGAACGCAGAGTGAGAAGGATCACAGAGAGAAAAGGAAAACAGAGAGAGAAGGAACACAGAGAGAGAATGTACTCAGAGAGAAAAGGAACAAAGAGAGAGAAGGAACACACGGAGAAATGGAACACAGAGAGAAAAGGAACACAGATAAAGAAGGAACACAAAGGGAAAAGGAACGCAGAGGGAAAAGGAACACAGTGAGAAAAGGAACACAGAGAGAAAAGGAACACAGAGAGGAAAGGAACACAGAGAGAGAAGGAACACAGAGAGATGTGGAACACAGAGTGAGAAGGATCACAGAGAGAAAAGGAAAACAGAGAGAGAGAAGGAACACAGAGAGAGAATGTACACAGAGAGAAAAGGAACACAGAGAGAGAAGGAACACACGGAGAAATGGAACACAGAGAGAAAAGGAACACAGTTAAAGAAGGAACACAAAGTGAAAAAGAACACAAAGGGAAAAGGAACACAAAGGGAAAAGGAACACAGTGAGAAAAGGATCACAGAGAGGAAAGGAACACAGAGAGAGAAGGAACACACGGAGAAATGGAACACAGAGAGAACAGGAACACAGAGAGAGAGGGATCACCGACAGAGAAAGAACACAAAGGGAAAAGGAACACAGAGAGAAAAGGAGCACAGAGAGAGAAGGCTCACAGAGAGAAAAGGAACACAGTGAGAAAAGGAACACAGAGAAGAAAGGAACACAGAGAGAGAAGGAACACAGAGAGAGAAGGAACACAGAGATAAAAGGAACACAGAGAGAAAAGGAACACAGAGAGAGAAAAGGAACACAGAGAGAGAAGGATCACAGTCAGAAAAGGAACACAGAGAGATAAGGAACACGGAGAGAGAAGGAACACAGAGAGAGAAGGAACACAGAGAGAAAAGGAACACAGAGAGAGAAGGAACACAGAGAGAGAAGGAACACAGAATGAGAAGGAACACAGAGAGAAAAGGAACAGAGAGAGAAAAGGAATACAGAGTGAGAAGGAACACAGAGAGAGAAGGAACACAGAGAGAGAAGGAACACAGAGATAAAAGGAACACAGAGAGAAAGGGAACACAGTGAGAGAATAGGAACACAGAGAGAGATGGAACACACAGAGAGAAGGAACACAGAGAGAGAAGGAACACACAGAGAGAAGGATAACAGAGAGAAAAGAAACACAGAGAGACAAAAGGAACATAGAGAGAGAAGGAACACAGAGACAGAAGGATCACAGAGAGAAAAGGAACACCGAGAGAGAAAAGGAACACAGAGAGAGAAGGAACACAGGGAAGAAGGAACACAGAGAGAAAAGGAACACAGAGAAGAAAGGAACACAGAGATAAAAGGAACACAGAGAGAAAAGGAACACAGAGAGGAAAGGAACACAGAGAGAGAAGGAACACAGAGAGAGAAGAAACACAGAGAGAGAAGGAACACTGAGAGAAAAGGAACACAGAGAGAAAAGGAACACAGAGTGAGAAGGAACACAGGGAGAGAAGGAACACAGAGAGAAAAGGAACACAGAGAGAAAAGGAAGACATAGAGATGTGGAACACAGAGTGAGAAGGATCACAGAGAGAAAAGGAAAACAGAGAGAGAAGGAACACAGAGAGAGAATGTACACAGAGAGAAAAGGAACACAGAGAGAGAAGGAACACACGGAGAAATGGAACACAGAGAGAAAAGGAACACAGTTAAAGAAGGAACACAAAGTGAAAAGGAACACAAAGGGAAAAGGAACACAGTGAGAAAAGGAACACAGTGAGAAAAGGATCACAGAGAGATAAGGAACAGAGTTAAAGAAGGAACACAAAGTGAAAAGGAACACAAAGGGAAAAGGAACACAAAGGGAAAAGGAACACAGTGAGAAAAGGATCACAGAGAGGAAAGGAACACAGAGAGAGAAGGAACACACGGAGAAATGGAACACAGAGAGAAAAGGAACACAGAGAGAGAGGGATCACCGACAGAGAAAGAACACAAAGGGAAAAGGAACACAGAGAGAAAAGGAGCACAGAGAGAGAAGGCTCACAGAGAGAAAAGGAACACAGAGAGAGAAGGATCACAGTCAGAAAAGGAACACAGAGAGATAAGGAACACGGAGAGAGAAGGAACACAGAGAGAGAAGGAACACAGAGAGAAAAGGAACACAGAGAGAGAAGGAACACAGAGAGAGAAGGAACACAGAATGAGAAGGAACACAGAGAGAAAAGGAACAGAGAGAGAAAAGGAATACAGAGTGAGAAGGAACACAGAGAGAGAAGGAACACAGAGAGAGAAGGAACACAGAGATAAAAGGAACACAGAGAGAAAGGGAACACAGTGAGAGAATAGGAACACAGAGAGAGATGGAACACACAGAGAGAAGGAACACAGAGAGAGAAGGAACACACAGAGAGAAGGATAACAGAGAGAAAAGAAACACAGAGAGACAAAAGGAACATAGAGAGAGAAGGAACACAGAGACAGAAGGATCACAGAGAGAAAAGGAACACCGAGAGAGAAAAGGAACACAGAGAGAGAAGGAACACAGGGAAGAAGGAACACAGAGAGAAAAGGAACACAGAGAAGAAAGGAACACAGAGATAAAAGGAACACAGAGAGAAAAGGAACACAGAGAGGAAAGGAACACAGAGAGAGAAGGAACACAGAGAGAGAAGAAACACAGAGAGAGAAGGAACACTGAGAGAAAAGGAACACAGAGAGAAAAGGAACACAGAGTGAGAAGGAACACAGGGAGAGAAGGAACACAGAGAGAAAAGGAACACAGAGAGAAAAGGAAGACATAGAGATGTGGAACACAGAGTGAGAAGGATCACAGAGAGAAAAGGAAAACAGAGAGAGAAGGAACACAGAGAGAGAATGTACACAGAGAGAAAAGGAACACAGAGAGAGAAGGAACACACGGAGAAATGGAACACAGAGAGAAAAGGAACACAGTTAAAGAAGGAACACAAAGTGAAAAGGAACACAAAGGGAAAAGGAACACAGTGAGAAAAGGAACACAGTGAGAAAAGGATCACAGAGAGATAAGGAACAGAGTTAAAGAAGGAACACAAAGTGAAAAGGAACACAAAGGGAAAAGGAACACAAAGGGAAAAGGAACACAGTGAGAAAAGGATCACAGAGAGGAAAGGAACACAGAGAGAGAAGGAACACACGGAGAAATGGAACACAGAGAGAAAAGGAACACAGAGAGAGAGGGATCACCGACAGAGAAAGAACACAAAGGGAAAAGGAACACAGAGAGAAAAGGAGCACAGAGAGAGAAGGCTCACAGAGAGAAAAGGAACACAGGGAGAAAAGCAATACAGCTAGAAAAGGAACAGAGAGAAGAAAGGAACACAGAGAGAGAAGGAACAGAGAGAAAAGGAACGCAGAGAGAAAAGGAACACAAAGAGAGAAGGAACACAGAGAGGGAAGGATCACAGAGAGAGAAGGAACACAGAGAGAAATGGAACAAAGAGAGAGAAGGAACACAGAGAGAAAAGGAAGACAGAGAGAGATGGAACACAGAGAGAAAAGGAACACAGAGAGAGAAGGAACACACAGTGAGTAGGATAACAGAGAGAAAACGAACACAGCGAGAGAAGGAACACAGAGAGAAATGGAACAAAGAGAGAGAAGGAACAGAGAGAGAAAAGGAAGACAGAGAGAGATGGAACACAGAGAGAAAAGGAACACAGAGAGAGAAGGAACACACAGAGAGAAGGATAACAGAGAGAAAAGGAACACAGAGAGTCAAAAGGAACACAGAGAGAGAAGGAACACAGAGACAGAAGGATCACAGACAGAAAAGGAACACCGAGAGAAAAAAGCAACACAGAGAGAGAAGGAACACAGAGAGAAAAGGAACACAGTGAGAAAAGGAACACAGAGAAAAAAGGAACACAGAGAGAGAAGGAACAGAGAGAGAAGGAACACAGAGAGAGAAAAGGAACACAGAGAGAGAAGGATCACAGAGAGAAAAGGAACACAGAGAGAAAAGGAACACGGAGAGAGAAGGAAAACAGAGAGATAAGGAACACAGAGTGAAAAGGAACACAGAGAGAGAAGGAACACAGAGAGAGAAGGATCACAGAATGAGAAGGAAAACAGAGAGAAAAGGAACACAGAGAGAAAAGGAACACAGAGTGAGAAGGAACACAGAGAGAGAAGGAACACAGAGAGAGATGGAACACAGAGATAAAAGGAACACAGTGAGAGAAAAGGAACATAGTGTGAGAAAAGGAACACAGAGAGAGAAGGATCACAGAGAGAAGGAACACAGAGAGAAAAGGAACTCAGAGAGAGAAGGAACACAGAGAGATAAAGAACACAGAGAGAGAAGGATCACTGAGAGAGAAGGGACACAAAGGGAAAAGGAACACAGAGAGAAAAGGAGCACAGCGAGAGAAGGATCACAGAGAGAAAAGGAACACAGAGAGAAAAGGAACACAGTTAGAAAATGTACACTGTCAGAAGAGGAACACAGAGAGAAACGGAACACAGAGAGAAAAGGAACACAGAGAGAGAAGGAACACAGAGAGATTAGGAAAACAGAGAGAAAAGGAACACTGTGAGAAGGGGAACACAGAGAGAAAAGGAACACAGAGAGAGAAGGAACACAGAGAGAGAAGGAACACAGAGAGAAATGGAACACAGAGAAAGAAGGAACACCGAGATAAAGGGAACACAGAGAGTAAAGGAACGCAGAGAGAGAAGGAACACAGAGAGTAAAGGTTCAGAGAGAGAGAAGGAACACATAGAGAAAAGGAACACAGAGAGAAAACGAACAGAGAGAGACAAGGAATGCAGAGAGAAAAGGAATACAGAGAGAAAAGGAACACAGAGATAAAAGGAACACAGAAAGTAAAGGAACACAGAGAGGAAAGGAACACAGAGAGGAAAGGAACACAGAGAGAAAAGGAACACAGAGAGAGAAGGAACACAGAGAGAAAAGGAACACAGAGAGAGAAGGAACACAGAGACAAAAGGAACACAGAGAGAGAAGGAACACAGAGAGAGAAGGAACACAGAGAGAAAAGGTACACAGAGAGAAAAGGAACACAGAGAGATGTGGAACACAGAGTGAGAAGGATCACAGAGAGAAAAGGAAAACATAGAGAGAAGGAACACAGAGAGAGAATGTACACAGAGAGAAAAGGAACACAGAGAGAGAAGGAACACACGGAGAAATGGAACGCAGAGACAAAAGGAACACAGATAAAGAAGGAGCACAAAGGGAAAAGGAACACAGTGAGAAAAGGAACACAGGGAGGAAAGGAACACAGAGAGAGACGGAACACACGGAGAATTGGAACACAGAGAGAAAAGGAACGCAGAGAGAGAAGGATCACCGAAAGAGAAGGAACACAAAGGAAAAATGAACACAGAGAGAAAAGGAACACAGAGAGAGAAGGAACACAGAGAGAGAAGGAACACAGAGAAAAGGAACGCAGAGAGAAAAGGAACACAGAGAGAGAAGGAACACAGAGAGAAATGGAACAAAGAGAGAGAAGGAACACAGAGAGAAAAGGAACACAGAGAGAGATGAAACATAGAGAGAAAAGGAACACACAGAGAGAAGGAACACACAGAGAGAAGGATAACAGAGAGAAAATGAACACCGAGAGAAAAGGAACACAGAGAAGAAAGGAACACAGACAGAGAAGGAACACAGAGATAAAAGGAACACAGAGAGAAAAGGAACACAGAGAGAGAAAAGGAACACAGAGAGAGAAGGATCACAGAGAGAAAAGGAACACAGAGAGAAAAGGAACACAGAGAGAGAAGGAACACAGAGAGAGAAGGAACACCGAGAGAAAAGGAAAAACAGAGAGAGATGGAAAATATAGAGAAAAGGAACACAGAGAGAGAAGGAACACAGAGAGAAAACGAACACAGAGAGAGAAGGAACACAGAGAGAGAAGGAACACACGGAGAAAAGGAAGACAGTGAGAAAAGGAAGACAGTGAGAAAAGGAACACAGAGAGGAAAGGAACACAGAGAGAGAAGTTACACACGGAGAAATGGAATACAGAGAGAAAAGGAACACAGAGAGAGAAGGATCACCGAGAGAGAAGGAACACAAAGGGAAAAGGAACACAGAGAGAAAAGGAGCACAGAGAGAAAAGGAACACAGAGAGAGAAGGAACACAGAGAGAAAAGGAACACAGAGAGAGAAGGAACACAGAGAGAAAAGGAACACAGAGAGGAAAGGAACACAGAGAGAAAAGGAACACAGAGAGATGTGGAACACAGAGTGAGAAGGATCACAGAGAGAAATGGAACACAGAGAGAGAAGGGACACACGGAAAAATGGAACACAGAGACAAAAGGAACACAGATAAAGAAGGAGCACAAAGGGAAAAGGAACACAGTGAGAAAAGGAACACAGGGAGGAAAGGAACACAGAGAGAGACGGAACACACGGAGCATTGGAACACAGAGAGAAAAGGAACGCAGAGAGAGAAGGATCACCGAAAGAGAAGGAACACAAAGGGAAAATGAACACAGAGAGAAAAGGAGCACAGAGAGAGAAGGAACACAGAGAGAGAAGGAACACAGAGAAAAGGAACGCAGAGAGAAAAGGAACACAGAGAGAGAAGGAACACAGAGAGAAATGGAACAAAGAGAGAGAAGGAACACAGAGAGAAAAGGAACACAGAGAGAGATGAAACATAGAGAGAAAAGGAACACACAGAGAGAAGGAACACACAGAGAGAAGGATAACACAGAGAAAAGGAACACCGAGAGAAAAGGAACACAGAGAGAAAAGGAACACAGTGAGAAAAGGAACACAGAGAAGAAAGGAACACAGACAGAGAAGGAACACAGAGATAAAAGGAACACAGAGAGAAAAGGAACACAGAGAGAGAAAAGGAACACAGAGAGAGAAGGATCACAGAGAGAAAAGGAACACAGAGAGAAAAGGAACACAGAGAGAGAAGGAACACAGAGAGATAAGGAACACCGAGAGAAAAGGAAAAACAGAGAGAGATGGAAAATATAGAGAAAAGGAACACAGAGAGAGAAGGAACACAGAGAGAGAAGGAACACAGAGATAAAAGGAACACAGAGAGAAAAGGAACACAGTGAGAGAAAAGGAACACAGAGAGAGAAGGATCACAGAGAGAAAAGGAACACAGAGAGAAAAGGAACACAGAGAGAAAAGAAACACTGTGAGAAGAGGAAGCCAGAGAGAAAAGTAACACAGAGAGAAATGGAACACAGAGAGAGAAGGAACACAGAGAGAAATGAAACACAGAGAAAGAATGAACACAGAGATAAAGGGAACAAAGTGAGAAAAGGAACACTGAAAGATGTGGAACACAGAGTGAGAAGGAACACAGAGAGAGAAGAAACACAGAGATAAAAGGAACACAGAGAGAAAAGGAACACAGTGAGAGAAAAGGAACACAGAGAGAGAAGGATCACAGAGAGAAAAGGAACACAGAGAGAAAAGGAACACGGAGAGAAAAGGAAAAAAGAGAGAGAAGGAACACAGAGAGAGAATGTACACAGAGAGAAAAGGAACACAGAGAGAGAAGGAACATACGGAGAAATGGAACACAGAGAGAAAAGGAACACAGAGTGAGAAGGAACACAGAGAGAGAAGGATCACCGAGAGAGAAGGAACACAAAGGGAAAAGGAACACAGAGAGAAAAGGAGCACAGAGAGAGAAGTATCACAGAGAGAAAAGGAACACAGAGAGAAATGGAACTCAGAGAGAGAAGGACCACAGAGAGAGAAGGAACACAGGGAGAAAAGGAACACAGAGAGAGAAGGAACACAGAGAGAAAATGAACATAGACAGAAAAGGAACACAGAGAGAAAAGGAACACAGAGAGACAAGGAATGCAGAGAGAAAAGGAACACAGAGAGAAAAGGAACACTGTGAGAAGAGGAACAGAAAGAGAAAAGGAACACAGAGAGAAAACGAAAACAGAGAGAGAAGGAACACAGATAGAAATGGAACACAGAGAAAGAAGGAACACAGAGATAATGGGAACACAGAGAGTAAAGGAAAACAGAGAGAGAAGGAACACAGAGAGAAAAGGAACACACAGAGAGAAGGAACACATAGAGAAAAGGAACACAGAGAGAAAAAAGAAACAGAGAGTGAAAAGGAACACAGAGAGACAAGGAATGCAGAGAGAAAAGGAACAGAGAGAGGAAAGGAACACAGAGAGAAAAGGAACACAGAGAGAAAAGGAACACAGAGAGAGAAGGAACACAGAGAGAAAAGGAACACAGAGAGAGAAGGAACACAGAGAGAGAAGGAACACAGAGAGAGAATGAACACAGAGAGAGAAGGAACACAGAGAGAAAAGGAACACAGAGAGAGAAGTTTCACAGAGAGAGAAGTAACACAGAGAGAAAAGGAACACAGAGAGAAAAGGAACACAGAGAGATGTGGAACACAGAGTGAGAAGGATCACAGAGAGAAAAGGAAAACCGAGAGAGAAGGAACACAGAGAGAGAATGTACACAGAGAGAAAAGGAACACTGAGAGAAAAGGAACACACGGAGAAATGGTACACAGATAGAAAAGGAACACAGAGAGAGAAGGAAATCAAAGGGAAAAGGAACACAGTGAGAAAAGGAACACAGTGAGAAAAGGAACACTGCGTGGAAAGGAACACAGAGAGAGAAGGAACACACGGAGAAATGGATCACAGAGAGAAAAGGAACACAGGTAAAGAAGGTACACAGAGGGAAAAGGAACACAAAGGCAAAAGGAACACAGAGAGAAAAGGAGCACAGAGAGAGAATGATCTCAGAGAGAAAAGGAACACAGAGAGATAAGGAACACAGTTAGAAAAGGAACACAGAGAAGAAAGGAACACCGAGAGAGAAGGAACACAGAGAAAGAAGGAACACAGAGAAAATGAACACAGAGAGAAAAGGAACACAGTGAGTAAAGTAACACAGAGAGGAAAAGAACACAGAGAGAGAAGGAACACAGTTAGAAAAGGAACATAGAGAGTAAAGGAACACATAGAGGAAAGTAACACAGAGAGGAAAGGAACACAGAGAGAAATGGAACAAAGAGAGAGAAGGAACACAGAGAGAAAAGGAACACAGAGAGAGATGGAACGCAGAGAGAAAAGGAACACAGAGAGAGTAAGAACACACAGAGAGAAGGAACACTGAGAGAAAAGGAACACAGAGAGAAAAGGAACACAGAGAGAGAAGGAACACAGAGAAATAAGGAACACAGAGAGAGAAATGGAACACAGAGTGAGAAGAATCACAGAGAGAAAAGGAACACAGAGAGAAAAGGAACACAGAGAGAGAAGGAACACAGAGAGATAAGGAACACAGAGAGAAAAGGAAAACAGAGAGTGATGGAACATATAGAGAAAAGGAACACAGAGAGAGAGAAGGAACACAGAGAGAGAAGGAACACAGAGATAAAAGGAACACTGAGAGAAAAGGAACACAGAGAGAGAAAAGGAACACAGTGAGAAAAGGAACACAGAGAAGAAAGGAACACAGAGAGAGAAGGAACACAGGGAGAGAAGGAACACAGGGAGAGAAGGAACACAGAGAGAATAGGAACACAGAGAGAAAAGGAACACAGAGAGAGAAAAGGAACACAGAGAGAGAAGGATCACAGAAAGAAAAGGAACACAGTGAGAAGAGGAACACAGAGAGAGAAGGAACATTGAGAGATAAGGAACACAGAGAGAAAAGGAACACTGTGAGAAGGGAACCCAGAGAGAAAATGAACACAGAGAGAATACGAACACAGAGAGAGAAGGAACACAGAGAGAAATGGGACACAGAGAAAGAATGAACACAGAGATAAAGGGAACACAGAGAGAAATGTAACACAGAGAGAGAAGGAACACAGAGAGAAAAGGAACACAGAGAGATGTGGAACACAGAGTGAGAAGGATCACAGAGAGAAAAGGAAAACATAGAGAGAAGGAACACAGAGAGAGAATGTACACAGAGAGAAAAGGAACACAGAGAGAGAAGGAACACACGGAGAAATGGAACGCAGAGACAAAAGGAACACAGATAAAGAAGGAGCACAAAGGGAAAAGGAACACAGTGAGAAAAGGAACACAGGGAGGAAAGGAACACAGAGAGAGACGGAACACACGGAGAATTGGAACACAGAGAGAAAAGGAACGCAGAGAGAGAAGGATCACCGAAAGAGAAGGAACACAAAGGAAAAATGAACACAGAGAGAAAAGGAACACAGAGAGAGAAGGAACACAGAGAGAGAAGGAACACAGAGAAAAGGAACGCAGAGAGAAAAGGAACACAGAGAGAGAAGGAACACAGAGAGAAATGGAACAAAGAGAGAGAAGGAACACAGAGAGAAAAGGAACACAGAGAGAGATGAAACATAGAGAGAAAAGGAACACACAGAGAGAAGGAACACACAGAGAGAAGGATAACAGAGAGAAAATGAACACCGAGAGAAAAGGAACACAGAGAGAAAAGGAACACAGTGAGAAAAGGAACACAGAGAAGAAAGGAACACAGACAGAGAAGGAACACAGAGATAAAAGGAACACAGAGAGAAAAGGAACACAGAGAGAGAAAAGGAACACAGAGAGAGAAGGATCACAGAGAGAAAAGGAACACAGAGAGAAAAGGAACACAGAGAGAGAAGGAACACAGAGAGAGAAGGAACACCGAGAGAAAAGGAAAAACAGAGAGAGATGGAAAATATAGAGAAAAGGAACACAGAGAGAGAAGGAACACAGAGAGAAAACGAACACAGAGAGAGAAGGAACACAGAGAGAGAAGGAACACACGGAGAAAAGGAAGACAGTGAGAAAAGGAAGACAGTGAGAAAAGGAACACAGAGAGGAAAGGAACACAGAGAGAGAAGTTACACACGGAGAAATGGAACACAGAGAGAAAAGGAACACAGAGAGAGAAGGATCACCGAGAGAGAAGGAACACAAAGGGAAAAGGAACACAGAGAGAAAAGGAGCACAGAGAGAAAAGGAACACAGAGAGAGAAGGAACACAGAGAGAAAAGGAACACAGAGAGAGAAGGAACACAGAGAGAAAAGGAACACAGAGAGGAAAGGAACACAGAGAGAAAAGGAACACAGAGAGATGTGGAACACAGAGTGAGAAGGATCACAGAGAGAAATGGAACACAGAGAGAGAAGGGACACACGGAAAAATGGAACACAGAGACAAAAGGAACACAGATAAAGAAGGAGCACAAAGGGAAAAGGAACACAGTGAGAAAAGGAACACAGGGAGGAAAGGAACACAGAGAGAGACGGAACACACGGAGCATTGGAACACAGAGAGAAAAGGAACGCAGAGAGAGAAGGATCACCGAAAGAGAAGGAACACAAAGGGAAAATGAACACAGAGAGAAAAGGAGCACAGAGAGAGAAGGAACACAGAGAGAGAAGGAACACAGAGAAAAGGAACGCAGAGAGAAAAGGAACACAGAGAGAGAAGGAACACAGAGAGAAATGGAACAAAGAGAGAGAAGGAACACAGAGAGAAAAGGAACACAGAGAGAGATGAAACATAGAGAGAAAAGGAACACACAGAGAGAAGGAACACACAGAGAGAAGGATAACACAGAGAAAAGGAACACCGAGAGAAAAGGAACACAGAGAGAAAAGGAACACAGTGAGAAAAGGAACACAGAGAAGAAAGGAACACAGACAGAGAAGGAACACAGAGATAAAAGGAACACAGAGAGAAAAGGAACACAGAGAGAGAAAAGGAACACAGAGAGAGAAGGATCACAGAGAGAAAAGGAACACAGAGAGAAAAGGAACACAGAGAGAGAAGGAACACAGAGAGATAAGGAACACCGAGAGAAAAGGAAAAACAGAGAGAGATGGAAAATATAGAGAAAAGGAACACAGAGAGAGAAGGAACACAGAGAGAGAAGGAACACAGAGATAAAAGGAACACAGAGAGAAAAGGAACACAGTGAGAGAAAAGGAACACAGAGAGAGAAGGATCACAGAGAGAAAAGGAACACAGAGAGAAAAGGAACACAGAGAGAAAAGAAACACTGTGAGAAGAGGAAGCCAGAGAGAAAAGTAACACAGAGAGAAATGGAACACAGAGAGAGAAGGAACACAGAGAGAAATGAAACACAGAGAAAGAATGAACACAGAGATAAAGGGAACAAAGTGAGAAAAGGAACACTGAAAGATGTGGAACACAGAGTGAGAAGGAACACAGAGAGAGAAGAAACACAGAGATAAAAGGAACACAGAGAGAAAAGGAACACAGTGAGAGAAAAGGAACACAGAGAGAGAAGGATCACAGAGAGAAAAGGAACACAGAGAGAAAAGGAACACGGAGAGAAAAGGAAAAAAGAGAGAGAAGGAACACAGAGAGAGAATGTACACAGAGAGAAAAGGAACACAGAGAGAGAAGGAACATACGGAGAAATGGAACACAGAGAGAAAAGGAACACAGAGTGAGAAGGAACACAGAGAGAGAAGGATCACCGAGAGAGAAGGAACACAAAGGGAAAAGGAACACAGAGAGAAAAGGAGCACAGAGAGAGAAGTATCACAGAGAGAAAAGGAACACAGAGAGAAATGGAACTCAGAGAGAGAAGGACCACAGAGAGAGAAGGAACACAGGGAGAAAAGGAACACAGAGAGAGAAGGAACACAGAGAGAAAATGAACATAGACAGAAAAGGAACACAGAGAGAAAAGGAACACAGAGAGACAAGGAATGCAGAGAGAAAAGGAACACAGAGAGAAAAGGAACACTGTGAGAAGAGGAACAGAAAGAGAAAAGGAACACAGAGAGAAAACGAAAACAGAGAGAGAAGGAACACAGATAGAAATGGAACACAGAGAAAGAAGGAACACAGAGATAATGGGAACACAGAGAGTAAAGGAAAACAGAGAGAGAAGGAACACAGAGAGAAAAGGAACACACAGAGAGAAGGAACACATAGAGAAAAGGAACACAGAGAGAAAAAAGAAACAGAGAGTGAAAAGGAACACAGAGAGACAAGGAATGCAGAGAGAAAAGGAACAGAGAGAGGAAAGGAACACAGAGAGAAAAGGAACACAGAGAGAAAAGGAACACAGAGAGAGAAGGAACACAGAGAGAAAAGGAACACAGAGAGAGAAGGAACACAGAGAGAGAAGGAACACAGAGAGAGAATGAACACAGAGAGAGAAGGAACACAGAGAGAAAAGGAACACAGAGAGAGAAGTTTCACAGAGAGAGAAGTAACACAGAGAGAAAAGGAACACAGAGAGAAAAGGAACACAGAGAGATGTGGAACACAGAGTGAGAAGGATCACAGAGAGAAAAGGAAAACCGAGAGAGAAGGAACACAGAGAGAGAATGTACACAGAGAGAAAAGGAACACTGAGAGAAAAGGAACACACGGAGAAATGGTACACAGATAGAAAAGGAACACAGAGAGAGAAGGAAATCAAAGGGAAAAGGAACACAGTGAGAAAAGGAACACAGTGAGAAAAGGAACACTGCGTGGAAAGGAACACAGAGAGAGAAGGAACACACGGAGAAATGGATCACAGAGAGAAAAGGAACACAGGTAAAGAAGGTACACAGAGGGAAAAGGAACACAAAGGCAAAAGGAACACAGAGAGAAAAGGAGCACAGAGAGAGAATGATCTCAGAGAGAAAAGGAACACAGAGAGATAAGGAACACAGTTAGAAAAGGAACACAGAGAAGAAAGGAACACCGAGAGAGAAGGAACACAGAGAAAGAAGGAACACAGAGAAAATGAACACAGAGAGAAAAGGAACACAGTGAGTAAAGTAACACAGAGAGGAAAAGAACACAGAGAGAGAAGGAACACAGTTAGAAAAGGAACATAGAGAGTAAAGGAACACATAGAGGAAAGTAACACAGAGAGGAAAGGAACACAGAGAGAAATGGAACAAAGAGAGAGAAGGAACACAGAGAGAAAAGGAACACAGAGAGAGATGGAACGCAGAGAGAAAAGGAACACAGAGAGAGTAAGAACACACAGAGAGAAGGAACACTGAGAGAAAAGGAACACAGAGAGAAAAGGAACACAGAGAGAGAAGGAACACAGAGAAATAAGGAACACAGAGAGAGAAATGGAACACAGAGTGAGAAGAATCACAGAGAGAAAAGGAACACAGAGAGAAAAGGAACACAGAGAGAGAAGGAACACAGAGAGATAAGGAACACAGAGAGAAAAGGAAAACAGAGAGTGATGGAACATATAGAGAAAAGGAACACAGAGAGAGAGAAGGAACACAGAGAGAGAAGGAACACAGAGATAAAAGGAACACTGAGAGAAAAGGAACACAGAGAGAGAAAAGGAACACAGTGAGAAAAGGAACACAGAGAAGAAAGGAACACAGAGAGAGAAGGAACACAGGGAGAGAAGGAACACAGGGAGAGAAGGAACACAGAGAGAATAGGAACACAGAGAGAAAAGGAACACAGAGAGAGAAAAGGAACACAGAGAGAGAAGGATCACAGAAAGAAAAGGAACACAGTGAGAAGAGGAACACAGAGAGAGAAGGAACATTGAGAGATAAGGAACACAGAGAGAAAAGGAACACTGTGAGAAGGGAACCCAGAGAGAAAATGAACACAGAGAGAATACGAACACAGAGAGAGAAGGAACACAGAGAGAAATGGGACACAGAGAAAGAATGAACACAGAGATAAAGGGAACACAGAGAGAAATGTAACACAGAGAGAGAAGGAACACAGAGAGAAAAGGAACACAGAGAGAGAAAAGGAACACAGAGGGAAAAGGAACACAGAGGGACAAGGAATGCAGAGAGAAAAGGAACACAGAGAGAAATGGAAAACAGAGATAAAAGGAACACAGAGAGAAAAGGAACACAGAGAGGAAAGGAACACAGAGAGAGTAGGAACACACAGACAGAAAAGGAACACAGAGAGAAAATGAACACAGAGAGAAAAGGAACACAGAGAGAGATGTTTCACAGAGAGAAGGAACACAGAGAGAAAAGGAACACAGAGAGAAAAGGAACACAGAGAGATGTGAAACACAGAGTGAGAAGGATCACAGAGAGAAAAGGAAAACAGAGAGAGAAGGAACACAGAGAGAGAATGTACACAGAGAGAAAAGGAACACACAGAGAGAAGGAACACACGGAGAAATGGAAGAGAGAGAAAAGGAACACAGATAAAGAAGGAATACGAAGGGAAAAGGAACACAGTGAGAAAAGGAACACACGGAGAAATGGAACAGAGAGAGAAAAGGAACACAGATAAAGAAGGAACACAAAGGGAAAAGGAACACAAAGGGAAAAAGAACACAGTTAGAAAAGGAACACTTAGAAGAAAGGAACACAGAGAGAGAAGGAACACAGAGAGAGAAAAGGAACACAGAGAAAATGAACACAGAGAGAAAAGGAACACAGTGAGTAAAGTAACACAGAGAGGAAAGGAACACAGAGAGAGAAGGAACACAAAGAGAAAAGGGACATAGAGAGTAAAGGAACACAGTGGCAAAAGGAACACAGCGAGAGAAGGAACACAGAGAGAAATGGAACAAAGAGAGAGAAGGAACACAGAGAGAAAAGGAACACAGAGGGAGATGGAACACAGAGAGAAAAGGAACAGAGAGAGAGAAGGAACACACATAGATAAGGATAACAGAGAGAAAAGGAACACAGAGACAGAAGGATCACAGAGAGAAAAGGAACACTGAGAGAGAAAAGGAACACAGAGAGAGAAGGCACACAGATAGAGAAGAATCACAGAGAGAAAAGGAACACAGAGAGAAAAGGAACACAGAGAGATAAGGAACACAGAGAGAAAAGGAAAACGGAGAGACATGGAACATATAGAGAAAAGGAACACAGAGAAGGAAGGAACACAGAGAGAGAAGGAACACAGAGAGAGAAGGATCACAGAGAGAAAAGGAACAGAGAGAGGAAAGGAACACAGAGAGAAAAGGAACACAGAGAGAAAAGGAACACAGAGAGAGAAGGAACACAGAGAGAAAAGGAAGACAGAGAGAGAAGGAACACAGAGAGAGAAGGAACACAGAGAGAGAATGAACATAGAGAGAGAAGGAACACAGAGAGAAAAGGAACACAGAGAGAGAAGTTTCACAGAGAGAGAAGTAACACAGAGAGAAAAGGAACACAGAGAGAAAAGGAACACAGAGAGATGTGGAACACAGAGTGAGAAGGATCACAGAGAGAAAAGGAAAACCGAGAGAGAAGGAACACAGAGAGAGAATGTACACAGAGAGAAAAGGAACACTGAGAGAAAAGGAACACACGGAGAAATGGAACACAGAGAGAAAAGGAACACAGAGAGAGAAGGAACACAAAGGGAAAAGGAACACAGTGAGAAAAGGAACACAGTGAGAAAAGGAACACAGCGAGGAAAGGAACACAGAGAGAGAAGGAACACACGGAGAAATGGAACACAGAGAGAAAAGGAACACAGGTAAACAAGGTACACAGAGGGAAAAGGAACACAAAGGCAAAAGGAACACAGAGAGAAAAGGAGCACAGAGAGAGAATGATCTCAGAGAGAAAAGGAACACAGAGAGATAAGGAACACAGTTAGAAAAGGAACACAGAGAAGAAAGGAACACAGAGAGAGAAGGAACACAGAGAAAGAAGGAACACAGAGAAAATGAACACAGAGAGAAAAGGAACACAGTGAGTAAAGTAACACAGAGAGGAAAAGAACACAGAGAGAGAAGGAACACAGTTAGAAAAGGAACATAGAGAGTAAAGGAACACATAGAGGAAAGTAACACAGAGAGGAAAGGAACACAGAGAGAGATGGAACAAAGAGAGAGAAGGAACACAGAGAGAAAAGGAACACAGAGAGAGATGGAACGCAGAGAGAAAAGGAACACAGAGAGAGTAAGAACACACAGAGAGAAGGAACACTGAGAGAAAAGGAACACAGAGAGAAAAGGAACACAGAGAGAGAAGGAACACAGAGAAATAAGGAACACAGAGAGAGAAATGGAACACAGAGAGAGAAGAATCACAGAGAGAAAAGGAACACAGAGAGAAAAGGAACACAGAGAGAGAAGGAACACAGAGAGATAAGGAACACAGAGAGAAAAGGAAAACAGAGAGAGATGGAACATATAGAGAAAAGGAACAGAGAGAGAGAGAAGGAACACAGAGAGAGAAGGAACACAGAGATAAAAGGAACACTGAGAGAAAAGGAACACAGAGAGAGAAAAGGAACACAGTGAGAAAAGGAACACAGAGAAGAAAGGAACACAGAGAGAGAAGGAACACAGGGAGAGAAGGAACACAGGGAGAGAAGGAACACAGAGAGAATAGGAACACAGAGAGAAAAGGAACACAGAGAGAGAAAAGGAACACAGAGAGAGAAGGATCACAGAAAAAAAAGGAACACAGTGAGAAGAGGAACACAGAGAGAGAAGGAACATTGAGAGATAAGGAACACATAGAGAAAAGGAACTCTGTGAGAAGGGAACCCAGAGAGAAAATGAACACAGAGAGAATACGAACACAGAGAGAGAAGGAACACAGGGAGAAATGGGACACAGAGAAAGAACGAACACAGAGATAAAGGGAACACAGAGAGAAATGGAACACAGAGAGAGAAGGAACACAGAGAGAAAAGGAACACAGAGAGAGAAAAGGAACACAGAGGGAAAAGGAACACAGAGGGACAAGGAATGCAGAGAGAAAAGGAACACAGAGATAAATGGAAAACAGAGATAAAAGGAACACAGAGAGAAAAGGAACACAGAGAGGAAAGGAACACAGAGAGAGTAGGAACACACAGACAGAAAAGGAACACAGAGAGAAAATGAACACAGAGAGAGAAGTTTCACAGAGAGAGAAGGAACACAGAGAGAAGGAACACAGAGGGAAAAGGAACACAGAGAGAGAAGTTTCACAGAGAGAGAAGGAACACAGAGAGAAAAGGAACACAGAGAGAAAAGGAACACAGAGAGATGTGAAACACAGAGTGAGAAGGATCACAGAGAGAAAAGGAAAACAGAGAGAGAAGGAACACAGAGTGAGAATGTACACAGAGAGAAAAGGAACACACAGAGAGAAGGAACACACGGAGAAATGGAAGACAGAGAGAAAAGGAACACAGATAAAGAAGGAATACGAAGGGAAAAGGAACACAGTGAGAAAAGGAACACATGGAGAAATGGAACAGAGAGAGAAAAGGAACACAGATAAAGAAGGAACACAAAGGGAAAAGGAACACAAAGGGAAAAAGAACACAGTTAGAAAAGGAACACTTAGAAGAAAGGAACACAGAGAGAGAAGGAACACAGAGAGAGAAAAGGAACACAGAGAAAATGAACACAGAGAGTAAAGTAACACAGAGAGGAAAGGAACACAGAGAGAGAAGGAACACAAAGAGAAAAGGAACAAAGAGAGAGAAGGAACACAGAGAGTAAAGGAACACAGTGGCAAAAGGAACACAGCGAGAGAAGGAACACAGAGAGAAATGGAACAAAGAGAGAGAAGGAACACAGAGAGAAAAGGAACACAGAGGGAGATGGAACACAGAGAGAAAAGGAACAGAGAGAGAGAAGGAACACACATAGATAAGGATAACAGAGAGAAAAGGAACACAGAGACAGAAGGATCACAGAGAGCAAAGGAACACTGAGAGAGAAAAGGAACACAGAGAGAGAAGGCACACAGATAGAGAAGAATCACAGAGAGAAAAGGAACACAGAGAGAAAAGGAACACAGAGAGATAAGGAACACAGAGAGAAAAGGAAAACGGAGAGACATGGAACATATAGAGAAAAGGAACACAGAGAGAGAAGGAACACAGAGAGAGAAGGAACACAGAGAGAGAAGGATCACAGAGAGAAAAGGAACACAGAGAGAGGAGGAACACAGAGAGAAGAGGAACACAGAGAGAGAAGGAACACAGAGAGATAAGGAACACAGAGAGAAAAGGAACACTGTGAGAAGAGGAACCCAGAGAGAAAATGAACACAGAGATAAAACGAACAGAGAGAGAGAAGGAACACAGAGATAAGGGGAACACAGAGAGAAATGGAACACACAGAGATGATGAACTCAGAGAGAAAAGGAATACAGAGAGAGAAGGAACACATAGAGAAAAAGAACACATGGAGAAAAGGAACACAGAGTGAGAAAAGGAACACAGAGAGAAAAGGAACACAGAGAGACAAGGAATGCAGAGAGAAAAGGAACACAGACAGAAAAGGAGCACAGAGAGACAAGGAATGCAGAGAGAAAAGGAACACAGACAGAAAAGGAACACAGAGATAAAGGGAACACTGAGAGAAAAGGAACACAGAGAGGAAAGGAACACAGAGAGAAAAGGAACACAGAGAGAAAAGGAACACAGAGAGAAAAGGAACACAGTGAGAGAAGAAACACAGAGAGAGAAGGAACACAGAGAGAAAAGGAACACAGAGAGATAAGGAACGCAGAGAGAAAAGGAACACTGTGAGAAGAGGAACCCAGAGAGAAAATGAACACAGAGATAAAACGAACACAGAGAGAGAAGGAACACAGAGAGAAATGGAACCCAGAGAAAGAATGAACACAGAGATAAGGGGAACACAGAGAGAAATGGAACACAGAGAGAGAATGAACACATAGAGAAAAGGAACACAGAGAGAGAAGGAACACATAGAGAAAAAGAACACATGGAGAAAAGAAACACAGAGAGAGAAAAGGAACACAGAGTGAAAAGGAACACAGGGAGACAAGGAATGCAGAGAGAAAAGGAACACAGACAGAAAAGGAACACAGAGAGAAAAGGAACACCGAGAGAAAAGGAACACAGAGAGAGAAGAAACACAGAGAGAGAAGGAACACAGAGAGAAAAGGAACACAGAGAGAGAAGGAAAACAGAGAGATAAGGAACACAGAGAGAAAAGGAAAACAGAGAGAGATGGAACATATAGAGAAAAGGATCACAGAGAGAGAAGGAACACAGAGAGAGAAGGAACACAGAGATAAAAGGAACACAGAGAGAAAAGGAACACAGTGAGAGAAAAGGAACACAGAGAGAAAAGGAACACAGAGAAGAAAGGAACACAGAGAGAGAAGGAACACAGGGAGAGAAGGAACACAGGGAGAGAAGGAACACAGAGAGAAAAGGAACACAGAGACAAAAGGAACACAGAGAGAGAAAAGGAACACAGAGAGAGAAGGAACACAGAGATAAAAGGAACACAGAGAGAAAAGGAACACAAGGAGGAAAGGAACACAGAGAGAAAAGGAACACAGAGAGAAAAGGAGCACAGAAAGAAAAGGAACACAGAGAGAGAAGAAACACAGAGAGAGAAGGAACACAGAGAGAGTAGGAACACACAGAGAGAAAAGGAACACAGAGAGAAAAGGAACACAGAGAGAGAAGTTTCACAGAGAGAGAAGGAACACAGAGAGAAAAGGAACACAGAGAGATGTGGAACATAGAGTGAGAAGGATCACAGAGAGAGAAGGAACACAGAGAGAGAAGGAACACAGAGAGAAAAGGAACACAGAGAGTGAAGGATCACAGAGAGATAAGGAACACCGAGAGAAAAGGAAAACAGAGAGAGATGGAACATATAGAGAAAAGGATCACAGAGAGAGAAGGAACACAGAGATAAAAGGAACACAGAGAGAAAAGGAACACAGGTAGGAAAGGAACACAGTGAGAGAAAAGGAACACAGAGAGAAAAGGAACACAGAGAAGAAAGGAACACAGAGAGAGAAGGAACACAGGGAGAGAAGGAACACAGGGAGAGAAGGAACACAGAGAGAAAAGGAACACAGAGAGAAAAGGAACACAGAGAGAGAAAAGGAACACAGAGAGAGAAGGATCACAGAAAGAAAAGGAATACAGTGAGAAGAGGAACACAGAGAGAGAAGGAACATTGAGAGATAAGGAACACATAGAGAAAAGGAACACTGTGAGAAGAGGAGCCCAGAGAGAAAATGAACACAGTGAGAATACGAACACAGAGAGAGAAGGAACACAGAGAGAAATGGAACACAGAGACAGAATGAACACAGAGATAAAGGGAACACAGAGAGAAATGAAACACAGAGAGAGAAGGAACACAGAGAGAAAAGGAACACAGAGAGAGAAAAGGAACACAGAGAGAAAAGGAACACAGAGGGACAAGGAATGCCGAGAGAAAAGGAACACAGAGAGAGAAGGAACACAGAGATAAAAGGAACACAGAGAGAAAAGGAACACAGGAAGGAAAGGAACACAGAGAGAGAAGAGACACAGAGAGATAAGGAACACAGAGAGAGAAGGAACACAGAGAGAGAAAAGGAACACAGAGAGAGAAGGAACACGGAGAGATAAGGAACACAGAGAGAAAAGGAAAAAAGAGAGAGATGGAACATATAGAGAAAAGGATCACAGAGAGAGAAGGAACACAGGGAGAGAAGGAACACAGAGATAAAAGGAACACAGAGAGAAAAGGAACACAGTGAGAGAAAAGGAACACAGAGAGAAAAGGAACACAGAGAAGAAAGGAACACAGAGAGAGAAGGAACACAGGGAGAGAAGGAACACAGGGAGAGAAGGAACACAGAGAGAAAAGGAACACAGAGAGAAAAGGAACACACAGAGAGAAAAGGAACACAGAGAGAGAAGGATCACAGAAAGAAAAGGAATACAGTGAGAAGAGGAACACAGAGAGAGAAGGAACATTGAGAGATAAGGAACACAGAGAGAAAAGGAACACTGTGAGAAGAGGAACCCAGAGAGAAAATGAACACAGTGAGAATACGAACACAGAGAGAGAAGGAACACAGAGAGAAATGGAACACAGAGACAGAATGAAGACAGAGATAAAGGGAACACAGAGAGAAATGGAACACAGAGAGAGAAGGAACACAGAGAGAAAAGGAACACAGAGAGAAAAAAAGGAACACAGAGTGAAAAGGAACACAGAGGGACAAGGAATGCCGAGAGAAAAGGAACACAGAGAGAGAAGGAACACAGAGATAAAAGGAACACAGAGAGAAAAGGAACACAGGGAGGAAAGGAACACAGAGAGAAAAGGAACACAGAGAGAAAAGGAACACAGAAAGAAAAGGAACACAGAGAGAGAGGAAACACAGAGAGAGAAGGAACACAGAGAGAGTAGGAACACACAGAGAGAAAAGGAACACAGAGAGAAAAGGAACACAGAGAGAGAAGTTTCACAGAGAGAGAAGGAACACAGAGAGAAAAGGAACACAGAGAGATGTGGAACATAGAGTGTGAAGGATCACAGAGAGAGAAGGAACACAGGGAGAGAAGGAACACAGAGAGAAAAGAAACACAGAGAGAGAAGGAACACAGAGAGATAAGGAACACCGAGAGAAAAGGAAAACAGAGAGAGATGGAACTTATAGAGAAAAGGATCACAGAGAGAGATGGAACACAGAGATAAAAGGAACACAGAGAGAAAAGGAACACAGGTAGGAAAGGAACACAGTGAGAGAAAAGGAACACAGAGAGAAAAGGAACACAGAGAAGAAAGGAACACAGAGAGAGAAGGAACACAGGGAGAGAAGGAACACAGGGAGAGAAGGAACACAGAGAGAAAAGGAACACAGAGAGAAAAGGAACACAGAGAGAGAAAAGGAACACATAGAGAGAAGGATCACAGAAAGAAAAGGAATACAGTGAGAAGAGGAACACAGAGAGAGAAGGAACATTGAGAGATAAGGAACACATAGAGAAAAGGAACACTGTGAGAAGAGGAGCCCAGAGAGAAAATGAACACAGTGAGAATACGAACACAGAGAGAGAAGGAACACAGAGAGAAATGGAACACAGAGACAGAATGAACACAGAGATAAAGGGAACACAGAGAGAAATGAAACACAGAGAGAGAAGGAACACAGAGAGAAAAGGAACACAGAGAGAGAAAAGGAACACAGAGAGAAAAGGAACACAGAGGGACAAGGAATGCCGAGAGAAAAGGAACACAGAGAGAGAAGGAACACAGAGATAAAAGGAACACAGAGAGAAAAGGAACACAGGGAGGAAAGGAACACAGAGAGAGAAGAGACACAGAGAGAGAAGGAACACAGAGAGAGAAGGAACACAGAGAGAGAAAAGGAACACAGAGAGAGAAGGAACACGGAGAGATAAGGAACACAGAGAGAAAAGGAAAACAGAGAGAGATGGAACATATAGAGAAAAGGATCACAGAGAGAGAAGGAACACAGAGAGAGAAGGAACACAGAGATAAAAGGAACACAGAGAGAAAAGGAACACAGTGAGAGAAAAGGAACACAGAGAGAAAAGGAACACAGAGAAGAAAGGAACACAGAGAGAGAAGGAACACAGGGAGAGAAGGAACACAGGGAGAGAAGGAACACAGAGAGAAAAGGAACACAGAGAGAAAAGGAACACACAGAGAGAAAAGGAACACAGAGAGAGAAGGATCACAGAAAGAAAAGGAATACAGTGAGAAGAGGAACACAGAGAGAGAAGGAACATTGAGAGATAAGGAACACAGAGAGAAAAGGAACACTGTGAGAAGAGGAACCCAGACAGAAAATGAACACAGTGAGAATACGAACACAGAGAGAGAAGGAACACAGAGAGAAATGGAACACAGAGACAGAATGAAGACAGAGATAAAGGGAACACAGAGAGAAATGGAACACAGAGAGAGAAGGAACACAGAGAGAAAAGGAACACAGAGAGAAAAAAAGGAACACAGAGTGAAAAGGAACACAGAGGGACAAGGAATGCCGAGAGAAAAGGAACACAGAGAGAGAAGGAACACAGAGATAAAAGGAACACAGAGAGAAAAGGAACACAGGGAGGAAAGGAACACAGAGAGAAAAGGAACACAGAGAGAAAAGGAACACAGAAAGAAAAGGAACACAGAGAGAGTAGAAACACAGAGAGAGAAGGAACACAGAGAGAGTAGGAACACACAGAGAGAAAAGGAACACAGAGAGAAAAGGAACACAGAGAGAGAAGTTTCACAGAGAGAGAAGGAACACAGAGAGAAAAGGAACACAGAGAGATGTGGAACATAGAGTGTGAAGGATCACAGAGAGAGAAGGAACACAGGGAGAGAAGGAACACAGAGAGAAAAGAAACACAGAGAGAGAAGGAACACAGAGAGATAAGGAACACAGAGAGAAAAGGAAAACAGAGAGAGATGGAACATATAGAGAAAAGGATCACAGAGAGAGAAGGAACACAGAGAGAGAAGGAACACAGAGGTAAAAGGAACACAGAGAGAAAAGGAACACAGTGAGAGAAAAGGAACACAGAGAGAAAAGGAACACAGAGAAGAAAGGAACACAGAGAGAGAAGGAACACAGGGAGAGAAGGAACTCAGAGAGAAAAGGAACACAGAGAGAAAAGGAACACAGAGAGAGAAAAGGAACACAGAGAGAGAAAAGGAAAACAGAGATAAAAGGAACACAGAGAGAAAAGGAACACAGGGAGGAAAGGAACACAGAGAGAAAAGGAACACAGAGAGAAAAGGAACACAGAAAGAAAAGGAACACAGAGAGAGAAGAAACACAGAGAGAGAAGGAACACAGAGAGAGTAGGAACACACAGAGAGAAAAGGAACACAGAGAGAAAAGGAACACAGAGAGAAAAGGAACACAGAGAGAGAAGTTTCACAGAGAGAGAAGGAACACAGAGAGAAAAGGAACACAGAGAAATGTTGAACATAGATTGAGAAGGATCACAGAGAGAGAAGGAACACAGAGAGAGAAGGAACACAGAGAGAAAAGGAACACAGAGAGAAAAGGAACACAGAGAGTGAAGGAACACAGAGAGATAAGGAACACAGAGAGAAAAGGAATTCAGAGAGAGATGGAACATATAGAGAAAAGGATCACAGAGAGAGAAGGAACACAGAGAGAGAAGGAACACAGAGATAAAAGGAACACAGAGAGAAAAGGAACACAGTGAGAGAAAAGGAACACAGAGAGAAAAGGAACACAGAGAAGAAAGGAACACAGAGAGAGAAGGAACACAGGGAGAGAAGGAACACAGGGAGAGAAGGAACACAGAGAGAAAAGGAACACAGAGAGAAAAGGAACACAGAGAGAGAAAAGGAACACAGAGAGAGAAGGACCACAGAAAGAAAAGGAATACAGTGAGAAGAGGAACACAGAGAGAGAAGGAACATTGAGAGATAAGGAACACAGAGAGAATAGGAACACTGTGAGAAGAGGAACCCAGAGAGAAAATGAACACAGTGAGAATACGAACACAGAGAGAGAAGGAACACTGAGAGAAATGGAACACAGAGACAGAATGAACACAGAGATAAAGGGAACACAGAGAGAAATGGAACACAGAGAGAGAAGGAACACAGAGAGAAAAGGAACACAGAGAGAGAAAAGTAACACAGAGAGAAAAGGAACACAGAGGGACAAGGAATGCGGAGAGAAAAGGAACACAGAGAGAGAAGGAACACAGAGATAAAAGGAACACAGAGAGAAAAGGAACACAGGGAGGAAAGGAACACAGAGAGAAAAGGAACACAGAGAGAAAAGGAACACAGAAAGAAAAGGAACACAGAGAGAGAGGAAACACAGAGAGAGAAGGAACACAGAGAGAGTAGGAACACACAGAGAGAAAAGGAACACAGAGAGAAAAGGAACACAGAGAGAGAAGTTTCACAGAGAGAGAAGGAACACAGAGAGAAAAGGAACACAGAGAGATGTGGAACATAGAGTGTGAAGGATCACAGAGAGAGAAGGAACACAGAGAGAGAAGGAACACAGAGAGAAAAGGAACACACAGAGAGAAGGAACACAGAGAGATAAGGAACACAGAGAGAAAAGGAAAACAGAGAGAGATGGAACATATAGAGAAAAGGATCACAGAGAGAGAAGGAACACAGAGAGAGAAGGAACACAGAGGTAAAAGGAACACAGAGAGAAAAGGAACACAGTGAGAGAAAAGGAACACAGAGAGAAAAGGAACACAGAGAAGAAAGGAACACAGAGAGAGAAGGAACACAGGGAGAGAAGGAACACAGAGAGAAAAGGAACACAGAGAGAAAAGGAACACAGAGAGAGAAAAGGAACACAGAGAGAGAAGGAACACAGAGATAAAAGGAACACAGAGAGAAAAGGAACACAGGGAGGAAAGGAACACAGAGAGAAAAGGAACACAGAGAGAAAAGGAACACAGAAAGAAAAGGAACACAGAGAGAGAGGAAACACAGAGAGAGAAGGAACACAGAGAGAGTAGGAACACACAGAGAGAAAAGGAACACAGAGAGAAAAGGAACACAGAGAGAGAAGTTTCACAGAGAGAGAAGGAACACAGAGAGAAAAGGAACACAGAGAGATGTGGAACATAGAGTGTGAAGGATCACAGAGAGAGAAGGAACACAGGGAGAGAAGGAACACAGAGAGAAAAGAAACACAGAGAGAGAAGGAACACAGAGAGATAAGGAACACCGAGAGAAAAGGAAAACAGAGAGAGATGGAACATATAGAGAAAAGGATCACAGAGAGAGATGGAACACAGAGATAAAAGGAACACAGAGAGAAAAGGAACACAGGTAGGAAAGGAACACAGTGAGAGAAAAGGAACACAGAGAGAAAAGGAACACAGAGAAGAAAGGAACACAGAGAGAGAAGGAACACAGGGAGAGAAGGAACACAGGGAGAGAAGGAACACAGAGAGAAAAGGAACACAGAGAGAAAAGGAACACAGAGAGAGAAAAGGAACACATAGAGAGAAGGATCACAGAAAGAAAAGGAATACAGTGAGAAGAGGAACACAGAGAGAGAAGGAACATTGAGAGATAAGGAACACATAGAGAAAAGGAACACTGTGAGAAGAGGAGCCCAGAGAGAAAATGAACACAGTGAGAATACGAACACAGAGAGAGAAGGAACACAGAGAGAAATGGAACACAGAGACAGAATGAACACAGAGATAAAGGGAACACAGAGAGAAATGAAACACAGAGAGAGAAGGAACACAGAGAGAAAAGGAACACAGAGAGAGAAAAGGAACACAGAGAGAAAAGGAACACAGAGGGACAAGGAATGCCGAGAGAAAAGGAACACAGAGAGAGAAGGAACACAGAGATAAAAGGAACACAGAGAGAAAAGGAACACAGGGAGGAAAGGAACACAGAGAGAGAAGAGACACAGAGAGAGAAGGAACACAGAGAGAGAAGGAACACAGAGAGAGAAAAGGAACACAGAGAGAGAAGGAACACGGAGAGATAAGGAACACAGAGAGAAAAGGAAAACAGAGAGAGATGGAACATATAGAGAAAAGGATCACAGAGAGAGAAGGAACACAGAGAGAGAAGGAACACAGAGATAAAAGGAACACAGAGAGAAAAGGAACACAGTGAGAGAAAAGGAACACAGAGAGAAAAGGAACACAGAGAAGAAAGGAACACAGAGAGAGAAGGAACACAGGGAGAGAAGGAACACAGGGAGAGAAGGAACACAGAGAGAAAAGGAACACAGAGAGAAAAGGAACACACAGAGAGAAAAGGAACACAGAGAGAGAAGGATCACAGAAAGAAAAGGAATACAGTGAGAAGAGGAACACAGAGAGAGAAGGAACATTGAGAGATAAGGAACACAGAGAGAAAAGGAACACTGTGAGAAGAGGAACCCAGACAGAAAATGAACACAGTGAGAATACGAACACAGAGAGAGAAGGAACACAGAGAGAAATGGAACACAGAGACAGAATGAAGACAGAGATAAAGGGAACACAGAGAGAAATGGAACACAGAGAGAGAAGGAACACAGAGAGAAAAGGAACACAGAGAGAAAAAAAGGAACACAGAGTGAAAAGGAACACAGAGGGACAAGGAATGCCGAGAGAAAAGGAACACAGAGAGAGAAGGAACACAGAGATAAAAGGAACACAGAGAGAAAAGGAACACAGGGAGGAAAGGAACACAGAGAGAAAAGGAACACAGAGAGAAAAGGAACACAGAAAGAAAAGGAACACACAGAGAGTAGAAACACAGAGAGAGAAGGAACACAGAGAGAGTAGGAACACACAGAGAGAAAAGGAACACAGAGAGAAAAGGAACACAGAGAGAGAAGTTTCACAGAGAGAGAAGGAACACAGAGAGAAAAGGAACACAGAGAGATGTGGAACATAGAGTGTGAAGGATCACAGAGAGAGAAGGAACACAGGGAGAGAAGGAACACAGAGAGAAAAGAAACACAGAGAGAGAAGGAACACAGAGAGATAAGGAACACAGAGAGAAAAGGAAAACAGAGAGAGATGGAACATATAGAGAAAAGGATCACAGAGAGAGAAGGAACACAGAGAGAGAAGGAACACAGAGGTAAAAGGAACACAGAGAGAAAAGGAACACAGTGAGAGAAAAGGAACACAGAGAGAAAAGGAACACAGAGAAGAAAGGAACACAGAGAGAGAAGGAACACAGGGAGAGAAGGAACTCAGAGAGAAAAGGAACACAGAGAGAAAAGGAACACAGAGAGAGAAAAGGAACACAGAGAGAGAAAAGGAAAACAGAGATAAAAGGAACACAGAGAGAAAAGGAACACAGGGAGGAAAGGAACACAGAGAGAAAAGGAACACAGAGAGAAAAGGAACACAGAAAGAAAAGGAACACAGAGAGAGAAGAAACACAGAGAGAGAAGGAACACAGAGAGAGTAGGAACACACAGAGAGAAAAGGAACACAGAGAGAAAAGGAACACAGAGAGAAAAGGAACACAGAGAGAGAAGTTTCACAGAGAGAGAAGGAACACAGAGAGAAAAGGAACACAGAGAAATGTTGAACATAGATTGAGAAGGATCACAGAGAGAGAAGGAACACAGAGAGAGAAGGAACACAGAGAGAAAAGGAACACAGAGAGAAAAGGAACACAGAGAGTGAAGGAACACAGAGAGATAAGGAACACAGAGAGAAAAGGAATTCAGAGAGAGATGGAACATATAGAGAAAAGGATCACAGAGAGAGAAGGAACACAGAGAGAGAAGGAACACAGAGATAAAAGGAACACAGAGAGAAAAGGAACACAGTGAGAGAAAAGGAACACAGAGAGAAAAGGAACACAGAGAAGAAAGGAACACAGAGAGAGAAGGAACACAGGGAGAGAAGGAACACAGGGAGAGAAGGAACACAGAGAGAAAAGGAACACAGAGAGAAAAGGAACACAGAGAGAGAAAAGGAACACAGAGAGAGAAGGACCACAGAAAGAAAAGGAATACAGTGAGAAGAGGAACACAGAGAGAGAAGGAACATTGAGAGATAAGGAACACAGAGAGAATAGGAACACTGTGAGAAGAGGAACCCAGAGAGAAAATGAACACAGTGAGAATACGAACACAGAGAGAGAAGGAACACTGAGAGAAATGGAACACAGAGACAGAATGAACACAGAGATAAAGGGAACACAGAGAGAAATGGAACACAGAGAGAGAAGGAACACAGAGAGAAAAGGAACACAGAGAGAGAAAAGTAACACAGAGAGAAAAGGAACACAGAGGGACAAGGAATGCGGAGAGAAAAGGAACACAGAGAGAGAAGGAACACAGAGATAAAAGGAACACAGAGAGAAAAGGAACACAGGGAGGAAAGGAACACAGAGAGAAAAGGAACACAGAGAGAAAAGGAACACAGAAAGAAAAGGAACACAGAGAGAGAGGAAACACAGAGAGAGAAGGAACACAGAGAGAGTAGGAACACACAGAGAGAAAAGGAACACAGAGAGAAAAGGAACACAGAGAGAGAAGTTTCACAGAGAGAGAAGGAACACAGAGAGAAAAGGAACACAGAGAGATGTGGAACATAGAGTGTGAAGGATCACAGAGAGAGAAGGAACACAGAGAGAGAAGGAACACAGAGAGAAAAGGAACACACAGAGAGAAGGAACACAGAGAGATAAGGAACACAGAGAGAAAAGGAAAACAGAGAGAGATGGAACATATAGAGAAAAGGATCACAGAGAGAGAAGGAACACAGAGAGAGAAGGAACACAGAGGTAAAAGGAACACAGAGAGAAAAGGAACACAGTGAGAGAAAAGGAACACAGAGAGAAAAGGAACACAGAGAAGAAAGGAACACAGAGAGAGAAGGAACACAGGGAGAGAAGGAACACAGAGAGAAAAGGAACACAGAGAGAAAAGGAACACAGAGAGAGAAAAGGAACACAGAGAGAGAAGGAACACAGAGATAAAAGGAACACAGAGAGAAAAGGAACACAGGGAGGAAAGGAACACAGAGAGAAAAGGAACACAGAGAGAAAAGGAACACAGAAAGAAAAGGAACACAGAGAGAGAAGAAACACAGAGAGAGAAGGAACACAGAGAGAGTAGGAACACACAGAGAGAAAAGGAACACATGGAGAAAAGAAACACAGAGAGAGAAAAGGAACACAGAGTGAAAAGGAACACAGGGAGACAAGGAATGCAGAGAGAAAAGGAACACAGACAGAAAAGGAACACAGAGAGAAAAGGAACACCGAGAGAAAAGGAACACAGAGAGAGAAGAAACACAGAGAGAGAAGGAACACACAGAGAAAAGGAACACAGAGAGAGAAGGAAAACAGAGAGATAAGGAACACAGAGAGAAAAGGAAAACAGAGAGAGATGGAACATATAGAGAAAAGGATCACAGAGAGAGAAGGAACACAGAGAGAGAAGGAACACAGAGATAAAAGGAACACAGAGAGAAAAGGAACACAGTGAGTGAAAAGGAACACAGAGAGAAAAGGAACACAGAGAAGAAAGGAACACAGAGAGAGAAGGAACACAGGGAGAGAAGGAACACAGGGAGAGAAGGAACACAGAGAGAAAAGGAACACAGAGAGAAAAGGAACACAGAGAGAGAAAAGGAACACAGAGAGAGAAGGATCACAGAAAAAAAGGAACACAGTGAGAATACGAACACAGAGAGAGAAGGAACACAGAGAGAAATGGAACACAGAGACAGAATGAAGACAGAGATAAAGGGAACACAGAGAGAAATGGAACACAGAGAGAGAAGGAACACAGAGAGAAAAGGAACACAGAGAGAAAAAAAGGAACACAGAGAGAAAAGGAACACAGAGGGACAAGGAATGCCGAGAGCAAAGGAACACAGAGAGAGAAGGAACACAGAGATAAAAGGAACACAGAGAGAAAAGGAACACAGGTAGGAAAGGAACACAGAGAGAAAAGGAACACAGAGAGAAAAGGAACACAGAAAGAAAAGGAACACAGAGAGAGAAGAAACACAGAGAGAGAAGGAACACAGAGAGAGAAGGAACACACAGAGAGAAAAGGAACACAGAGAGAAAAGGAACACAGAGAGAAAAGGAACACAGAGAGAGAAGTTTCACAGAGAGAGAAGGAACACAGAGAGAAAAGGAACACAGAGTGATGTGGAACATAGAGTGAGAAGGATCACAGAGAGAGAAGGAACACAGAGAGAGAAGGAACACAGAGAGAAAAGGAACACAGAGAGAGAAGGAACGCAGAGAGATAAGGAACACAGAGAGAAAAGGAAAACAGAGAGAGATGGAACATATAGAGAAAAGGATCACAGAGAGAGAAGGAACACAGAGAGAGAAGGAACACAGAGGTAAAAGGAACACAGAGAGAAAAGGAACACAGTGAAAGAAAAGGAACGCAGAGAGAAAAGGAACACAGAGAGAAAAGGAACACAGAGAGAGAAAAGGAACACAGAGAGAGAAGGACCACAGAAAGAAAAGGAATACAGTGAGAAGAGGAACACAGAGAGAGAAGGAACATTGAGAGATAAGGAACACAGAGAGAATAGGAACACTGTGAGAAGAGGAACCCAGAGAGAAAATGAACACAGTGAGAATACGAACACAGAGAGAGAAGGAACACTGAGAGAAATGGAACACAGAGACAGAATGAACACAGAGATAAAGGGAACACAGAGAGAAATGGAACACAGAGAGAGAAGGAACACAGAGAGAAAAGGAACACAGAGAGAGAACAGTAATACAGAGAGAAAAGGAACACAGAGGGACAAGGAATGCCGAGAGAAAAGGAACACAGAGAGAGAAGGAACACAGAGATAAAAGGAACACAGAGAGAAAAGGAACACAGGGAGGAAAGGAACACAGAGAGAAAAGGAACACAGAGAGAAAAGGAACACAGAAAGAAAAGGAACACAGAGAGAGAAGAAACACAGAGAGAGAAGGAACACAGAGAGAGTAGGAACACACAGAGAGAAAAGGAACACAGAGAGAAAAGGAACACAGAGAGAGAAGTTTCACAGAGAGAGAAGGAACACAGAGAGAAAAGGAACACAGAGAGATGTGGAACATAGAGTGTGAAGGATCACAGAGAGAGAAGGAACACAGAGAGAGAAGGAACACAGAGAGAAAAGGAACAAACAGAGAGAAGGAACACAGAGAGATAAGGAACACAGAGAGAAAAGGAAAACAGAGAGAGATGGAACATATAGAGAAAAGGATCACAGAGAGAGAAGGAACACAGAGAGAGAAGGAACACAGAGGTAAAAGGAACACAGAGAGAAAAGGAACACAGTGAGAGAAAAGGAACACAGAGAGAAAAGGAACACAGAGAAGAAAGGAACACAGAGAGAGAAGGAACACAGGGAGAGAAGGAACACAGAGAGAAAAGGAACACAGAGAGAAAAGGAACACAGAGAGAGAAAAGGAACACAGAGAGAGAAGGAACACAGAGATAAAAGGAACACAGAGAGAAAAGGAACACAGGGAGGAAAGGAACACAGAGAGAAAAGGAACACAGAGAGAAAAGGAACACAGAAAGAAAAGGAACACAGAGAGAGAAGAAACACAGAGAGAGAAGGAACACAGAGAGAGTAGGAACACACAGAGAGAAAAGGAACACATGGAGAAAAGAAACACAGAGAGAGAAAAGGAACACAGAGTGAAAAGGAACACAGGGAGACAAGGAATGCAGAGAGAAAAGGAACACAGACAGAAAAGGAACACAGAGAGAAAAGGAACACCGAGAGAAAAGGAACACAGAGAGAGAAGAAACACAGAGAGAGAAGGAACACACAGAGAAAAGGAACACAGAGAGAGAAGGAAAACAGAGAGATAAGGAACACAGAGAGAAAAGGAAAACAGAGAGAGATGGAACATATAGAGAAAAGGATCACAGAGAGAGAAGGAACACAGAGAGAGAAGGAACACAGAGATAAAAGGAACACAGAGAGAAAAGGAACACAGTGAGAGAAAAGGAACACAGAGAGAAAAGGAACACAGAGAAGAAAGGAACACAGAGAGAGAAGGAACACAGGGAGAGAAGGAACACAGGGAGAGAAGGAACACAGAGAGAAAAGGAACACAGAGAGAAAAGGAACACAGAGAGAGAAAAGGAACACAGAGAGAGAAGGATCACAGAAAAAAAGGAATACAGTGAGAAGAGGAACACAGAGAGAGAAGGAACATTGAGAGATAAGGAACACAGAGAGAAAAGGAACACTGTGAGAAGAGGAACCCAGAGAGAAAATGAACACAGTGAGAATACGAACACAGAGAGAGAAGGAACACAGAGAGAAATGGAACACAGAGACAGAATGAAGACAGAGATAAAGGGAACACAGAGAGAAATGGAACACAGAGAGAGAAGGAACACAGAGAGAAAAGGAACACAGAGAGAAAAAAAGGAACACAGAGAGAAAAGGAACACAGAGGGACAAGGAATGCCGAGAGCAAAGGAACACAGAGAGAGAAGGAACACAGAGATAAAAGGAACACAGAGAGAAAAGGAACACAGGTAGGAAAGGAACACAGAGAGAAAAGGAACACAGAGAGAAAAGGAACACAGAAAGAAAAGGAACACAGAGAGAGAAGAAGCACAGAGAGAGAAGGAACACAGAGAGAGAAGGAACACACAGAGAGAAAAGGAACACAGAGAGAAAAGGAACACAGAGAGAGAAGGAACACAGAGAGAGAAGTTTCACAGAGAGAGAAGGAACACAGAGAGAAAAGGAACACAGAGCGATGTGGAACATAGAGTGAGAAGGATCACAGAGAGAGAAGGAACACAGAGAGAGAAGGAACACAGAGAGAAAAGGAACACAGAGAGAGAAGGAACACAGAGAGATAAGGAACACAGAGAGAAAAGGAAAACAGAGAGAGATGGAACATATAGAGAAAAGGATCACAGAGAGAGAAGGAACACAGAGAGAGAAGGAACACAGAGGTAAAAGGAACACAGAGAGAAAAGGAACACAGTGAAAGAAAAGGAACGCAGAGAGAAAAGGAACACAGAGAAGAAAGGAACACAGAGAGAGAAGGAACACAGGGAGAGAAGGAACACAGGGAGAGAAGGAACACAGAGAGAAAAGGAACACAGAGAGAAAAGGAACACAGAGAGAGAAAAGGAACACAGAGAGAGAAGGAACACAGAGATAAAAGGAACACAGAGAGAAAAGGAACACAAGGAGGAAAGGAACACAGAGAGAAAAGGAACACATAGAGAAAAGGAACACAGAAAGAAAAGGAACACAGAGAGAGAAGAAACACAGAGAGAGAAGGAACACAGAGAGAGTAGGAACACACAGAGAGAAAAGGAACACAGAGAGAGAAGTTTCACAGAGAGAGAAGGAACACAGAGAGAAAAGGAACACAGAGAGATGTGGAACATAGAGTGAGAAGGATCACAGAGAGAGAAGGAACACAGAGAGAGAAGGAACACAGAGAGAAAAGGAACACAGAGAGTGAAAGAACACAGAGAGATAATGAACACCGAGAGAAAAGGAAAACAGAGAGAGATGGAACATATAGAGAAAAGGATCACAGAGAGAGAAGGAACACAGAGAGAGAAGGAACACAGAGATAAAAGGAACACAGAGAGAAAAGGAACACAGTGAGAGAAAAGGAACACAGAGAGAAAAGGAACACAGAGAAGAAAGGAACACAGAGAGAGAAGGAACACAGGGAGAGAAGGAACACAGGGAGAGAAGGAACACAGAGAGAAAAGGAACACAGAGAGAGAAAAGGAACACAGAGAGAGAAGGATCACAGAAAGAAAAGGAATACAGTGAGAAGAGGAACACAGAGAGAGAAGGAACATTGAGAGATAAGGAACACATAGAGAAAAGGAACACTGTGAGAAGAGGAGCCCAGAGAGAAAATGAACACAGTGAGAATACGAACACAGAGAGAGAAGGAACACAGAGAGAAATGGAACACAGAGACAGAATGAACACAGAGATAAAGGGAACACAGAGAGAAATGAAACACAGAGAGAGAAGGAACACAGAGAGAAAAGGAACACAGAGAGAGAAAAGGAACACAGAGAGAAAAGGAACACAGAGGGACAAGGAATGCCGAGAGAAAAGGAACACAGAGAGAGAAGGAACACAGAGATAAAAGGAACATAGAGAGAAAAGGAACACAGGGAGGAAAGGAACACAGAGAGAGAAGAGACACAGAGAGAGAAGGAACACAGAGAGAGAAGGAACACAGAGAGAGAAAAGGAACACAGAGAGAGAAGAAACACAGAGAGATAAGGAACACAGAGAGAAAAGGAAAACAGAGAGAGATGGAACATATAGAGAAAAGGATCACAGAGAGAGAAGGAACACAGAGAGAGAAGGAACACAGAGATAAAAGGAACACAGAGAGAAAAGGAACACAGTGAGAGAAAAGGAACACAGAGAGAAAAGGAACACAGAGAAGAAAGGAACACAGAGAGAGAAGGAACACAGGGAGAGAAGGAACACAGGGAGAGAAGGAACACAGAGAGAAAAGGAACACAGAGAGAAAAGGAACACAGAGAGAGAAAAGGAACACAGAGAGAGAAGGATCACAGAAAGAAAAGGAATACAGTGAGAAGAGGAACACAGAGAGAGAAGGAACATTGAGAGATAAGGAACACAGAGAGAAAAGGAACACTGTGAGAAGAGGAACCCAGAGAGAAAATGAACACAGTGAGAATACGAACACAGAGAGAGAAGGAACACAGAGAGAAATGGAACACAGAGACAGAATGAAGACAGAGATAAAGGGAACACAGAGAGAAATGGAACACAGAGAGAGAAGGAACACAGAGAGAAAAGGAACACAGAGAGAAAAAAAGGAACACAGAGTGAAAAGGAACACAGAGGGACAAGGAATGCCGAGAGAAAAGGAACACAGAGAGAGAAGGAACACAGAGATAAAAGGAACACAGAGAGAAAAGGAACACAGGGAGGAAAGGAACACAGAGAGAAAAGGAACACAGAGAGAAAAGGAACACAGAAAGAAAAGGAACACAGAGAGAGAGGAAACACAGAGAGAGAAGGAACACAGAGAGAGTAGGAACACACAGAGAGAAAAGGAACACAGAGAGAAAAGGAACACAGAGAGAGAAGTTTCACAGAGAGAGAAGGAACACAGAGAGAAAAGGAACACAGAGAGATGTGGAACATAGAGTGTGAAGGATCACAGAGAGAGAAGGAACACAGAGAGAGAAGGAACACAGAGAGAAAAGAAACACAGAGAGAGAAGGAACACAGAGAGATAAGGAACACAGAGAGAAAAGGAAAACAGAGAGAAAAGGAACACAGTGAGAGAAAAGGAACACAGAGAGAAAAGGAACACAGAGAAGAAAGGAACACAGAGAGAGAAGGAACACAGGGAGAGAAGGAACACAGAGAGAAAAGGAACACAGAGAGAAATGGAACACAGAGAGAAAAGGAACACAGAAAGAAAAGGAACACAGAGAGAGAAGAAACACAGAGAGAGAAGGAACACAGAGAGAGTAGGAACACACAGAGAGAAAACGAACACAGAGAGAAAAGGAACACAGAGAGAGAAAAGGAACACAGAGATAAAAGGAACACAGAGAGAAAAGGAACACAGGGAGGAAAGGAACACAGAGAGAAAAGGAACACAGAGAGAAAAGGAACACAGAAAGAAAAGGAACACAGAGAGAGAAGAAACACAGAGAGAGAAGGAACACAGAGAGAGTAGGAACACACAGAGAGAAAACGAACACAGAGAGAAAAGGAACACAGAGAGAAAAGGAACACAGAGAGAGAAGTTTCACAGAGAGAGAAGGAACACAGAGAGAAAAGGAACACAGAGAGATGTTGAACATAGATTGAGAAGGATCACAGAGAGAGAAGGAACACAGAGAGAGAAGGAACACAGAGAGAAAAGGAACACAGAGAGAAAAGGAACACAGAGAGTGAAGGAACACAGAGAGATAAGGAACACAGAGAGAAAAGGAATTCAGAGAGAGATGGAACATATAGAGAAAAGGATCACAGAGAGAGAAGGAACACAGAGAGAGAAGGAACACAGAGATAAAAGGAACACAGAGAGAAATGGAACACAGAGAGAGAAAAGGAACACAGAGAGAGAAAAGGAACACAGAGATAAAAGGAACACAGAGAGAAAAGGAACACAGGGAGGAAAGGAACACAGAGAGAAAAGGAACACAGAGAGAAAAGGAACACAGAAAGAAAAGGAACACAGAGAGAGAAGAAACACAGAGAGAGAAGGAACACAGAGAGAGTAGGAACACACGGAGAGAAAAGGAACACAGAGAGAAAAGGAACACAGAGAGAAAAGGAACACAGAGAGAGAAGTTTCACAGAGAGAGAAGGAACACAGAGAGAAAAGGAACACAGAGAGATGTTGAACATAGATTGAGAAGGATCACAGAGAGAGAAGGAACACAGAGAGAGAAGGAACACAGAGAGAAAAGGAACACAGAGAGAAAAGGAACACAGAGAGTGAAGGAACACAGAGAGATAAGGAACACAGAGAGAAAAGGAATTCAGAGAGAGATGGAACATATAGAGAAAAGGATCACAGAGAGAGAAGGAACACAGAGAGAGAAGGAACACAGAGATAAAAGGAACACAGAGAGAAAAGGAACACAGTGAGAGAAAAGGAACACAGAGAGAAAAGGAACACAGAGAAGAAAGGAACACAGAGAGAGAAGGAACACAGGGAGAGAAGGAACACAGGGAGAGAAGGAACACAGAGAGAAAAGGAACACAGAGAGAAAAGGAACACAGAGAGAGAAAAGGAACACAGAGAGAGAAGGACCACAGAAAGAAAAGGAATACAGTGAGAAGAGGAACACAGAGAGAGAAGGAACATTGAGAGATAAGGAACACAGTGAGAATAGGAACACTGTGAGAAGAGGAACCCAGAGAGAAAATGAACACAGTGAGAATACGAACACAGAGAGAGAAGGAACACTGAGAGAAATGGAACACAGAGACAGAATGAACACAGAGATAAAGGGAACACAGAGAGAAATGGAACACAGAGAGAGAAGGAACACAGAGAGAAAAGGAACACAGAGAGAGAAAAGTAACACAGAGAGAAAAGGAACACAGAGGGACAAGGAATGCCGAGAGAAAAGGAACACAGAGAGAGAAGGAACACAGAGATAAAAGGAACACAGAGAGAAAAGGAACACAGGGAGGAAAGGAACACAGAGAGAAAAGGAACACAGAGAGAAAAGGAACACAGAAAGAAAAGGAACACAGAGAGAGAAGAAACACAGAGAGAGAAGGAACACAGAGAGAGTAGGAACACACAGAGAGAAAAGGAACACAGAGAGAAAAGGAACACAGAGAGAGAAGTTTCACAGAGAGAGAAGGAACACAGAGAGAAAAGGAACACAGAGAGATGTGGAACATAGAGTGTGAAGGATCACAGAGAGAGAAGGAACACAGAGAGAGAAGGAACACAGAGAGAAAAGGAACACAGAGAGAGAAGGAACACAGAGAGATAAGGAACACAGAGAGAAAGGGAAAACAGAGAGAGATGGAACATATAGAGAAAAGGATCACAGAGAGAGAAAGAACACAGAGAGAGAAGGAACACAGAGGTAAAAGGAACACAGAGAGAAAAGGAACACAGTGAGAGAAAAGGAACACAGAGAGAAAAGGAACACAGAGAAGAAAGGAACACAGAGAGAAAAGGAACACAGAGAGAGAAAAGGAACACAGAGAGAGAAGGAACACAGAGATAAAAGGAACACAGAGAGAAAAGGAACACAGGGAGGAAAGGAACACAGAGAGAAAAGGAACACAGAGAGAAAAGGAACACAGAAAGAAAAGGAACACAGAGAGAGAAGAAACACAGAGAGAGAAGGAACACAGAGAGAGTAGGAACACACAGAGAGAAAAGGAACACAGAGAGAAAAGGAACACAGAGAGAGAAGTTTCACAGAGAGAGAAGGAACACAGAGAGAAAAGGAACACAGAGAGAAAAGGAACACAGTGAGAGAAAAGGAACACAGAGAGAAAAGGAACACAGAGAAGAAAGGAACACAGGGAGAGAAGGAACACAGGGAGAGAAGGAACACAGAGAGAAAAGGAACACAGAGAGAAAAGGAACACAGAGAGAGAAAAGGAACACAGAGAGAGAAGGATCACAGAAAGAAAAGGAATACAGTGAGAAGAGGAACACAGAGAGAGAAGGAACATTGAGAGATAAGGAACACAGAGAGAATAGGAACACTGTGAGAAGAGGAACCCAGAGAGAAAATGAACACAGTGAGAATACGAACACAGAGAGAGAAGGAACACTGAGAGAAATGGAACACAGAGACAGAATGAACACAGAGATAAAGGGAACACAGAGAGAAATGGAACACAGAGAGAGAAGGAACACAGAGAGAAAAGGAACACAGAGAGAGAAAAGGAACACAGAGAGAAAAGGAACACAGAGGGACAAGGAATGCCGAGAGCAAAGGAACACAGAGAGAGAAGGAACACAGAGATAAAACGGACACAGAGAGAAAAGGAACACAAGGAGGAAAGGAACACAGAGAGAAAAGGAACACAGAGAGAAAAGGAACACAGAAAGAAAAGGAACACAGAGAGAGATGAAACACAGAGAGAGAAGGAACACAGAGAGAGTAGGAACACGGAGAGAAAATGAACACAGAGAGAAAAGGAACACAGTGAGTAAAGTAACACAGAGAGGAAAGGAACACAGAGAGAGAAGGAACACGGAGAGAAAAGGGACATAGAGAGTAAAGGAACACAGTGGCAAAAGGAACACAGAGAGAGAAGGAACACAGAGAGAAATGGAACAAAGAGAGAGAAGGAACACAGAGAGAAAAGGAACACAGAGGGAGTTGGAACACAGAGAGAAAAGGAACAGAGAGAGAGAAGGAACACACATAGATAAGGATAACAGAGAGAAAAGGAACACAGAGAGAAAAGGAACACAGAGAGAAAAGGAACACAGAGAGAGAAGGAACACAGAGAGATAAGGAACACAGAGAATGAAGGAACACAGAGAGAAAAGGAACACAGAGAGAGAAAAGGAACACAGAGAGAAAAGGAACACAGAGGGTCAAGGAATGCAGAGAGAAAAGGAACACAGAGAGAGAAGGAACACAGAGATAAAAGGAACACAGAGAGAAAAGGAGCACAGGGAGGAAAGGAACACAGAGAGAAAAGGAACACAGAGAGAAAAGGAACACAGAAAGAAAAGGAACACAGAGAGAGATGAAACACAGAGAGATAAGGAACACAGAGAGAGTAGGAACTCACAGAGAAAAAAAGGAACACGCAGAGAAAAGGAACACAGAGAGAAAAGGAACACAGAGAGAGAAGTTTCACAGAGAGAGAAGGAACACAGAGAGAAAAGGAACACAGAGAGAAAAGGAACACAGAGAGATGTGGAACACAGAGTGCGAAGGATCACAGCGAGAGAAAGAACATAGAGAAAATGAACACAGAGAGAAAAGGAACACAGTGAGTAAAGTAACACAGAGAGGAAAGGAACCGAGTGGGACAAGGAATGCAGAGAGAAAAGGAACACAGAGAGAGAAGGAACACAGAGAGAAAAGGAACACAGAGAGTGAAGGAACACAGAGAGATAAGGAACACAGAGAGAAAAGGACAACAGAGAGAGATGGAACATATAGAGAAAAGGATCACAGAGAGAGAAGGAACACAGAGAGAGAAGGAACACAGAGATAAAAGGAACACAGAGAGAAAAGGAACATAGTGAGAGAAAAGGAACACAGAGAGAAAAGGAACACAGAGAAGAAAGGAACACAGAGAGAGAAGGAACACAGGGAGAGAAGGAACACAGGGAGAGAAGGAACACAGAGAGAAAAGGAACACAGAGAGAAAAGGAACACAGAGAGAGAAAAGGAACACAGAGAGAGAAGGATCACAGAAAGAAAAGGAATACAGTGAGAAGAGGAACACAGAGAGAGACGGAACATTGAGAGATAAGGAACACAGAGAGAATAGGAACACTGTGAGAAGAGGAACCCAGAGAGAAAATGAACACAGTGAGAATACGAACACAGAGAGAGAAGGAACACTGAGAGAAATGGAACACAGAGACAGAATGAACACAGAGATAAAGGGAACACAGAGAGAAATGGAACACAGAGAGAGAAGGAACACAGAGAGAAAAGGAACACAGAGAGAGAAAAGGAACACAGAGAGAAAAGGAACACAGAGGGACAAGGAATGCCGAGAGCAAAGGAACACAGAGAGAGAAGGAACACAGAGATAAAACGAACACAGAGAGAAAAGGAACACAGGGAGGAAAGGAACACAGAGAGAAAAGGAACACAGAGAGAAAAGGAACACAGAAAGAAAAGGAACACAGAGAGAGAAGAAACACAGAGAGAGAAGGTACACAGAGAGAGTAGGAACACACAGAGAGAAAAGGAACACAGAGAGAAAAGGAACACGGAGAGAAAATGAACACAGAGAGAAAAGGAACACAGTGAGTAAAGTAACACAGAGAGGAAAGGAACACAGAGAGAGAAGGAACACGGAGAGAAAAGGGACATAGAGAGTAAAGGAACACAGTGGCAAAAGGAACACAGAGAGAGAAGGAACACAGAGAGAAATGGAACAAAGAGAGAGAAGGAACACAGAGAGAAAAGGAACACAGAGGGAGTTGGAACACAGAGAGAAAAGGAACATAGAGAGAGAAGGAACACACATAGATAAGGATAACAGAGAGAAAAGGAACACAGAGACAGAAGGATCACAGAGAGAAAAGGAACACTGAGACAGAAAAGGAACACACAGAGAGAAGGAACACAGATAGAGAAGAATCACAGAGAGAAAAGGAACACAGAGAGAAAAGGAACACAGAGAGAGAAGGAACACAGAGAGATAAGGAACACAGAGAATGAAGGAACACAGAGAGAAAAGGAACACAGAGAGAGAAAAGGAACACAGAGAGAAAAGGAACACAGAGGGTCAAGGAATGCAGAGAGAAAAGGAACACAGAGAGAGAAGGAACACAGAGAGATAAGGAACACAGAGAGAGTAGGAACTCACAGAGAAAAAAAGGAACACGCAGAGAAAAGGAACACAGAGAGAAAAGGAACACAGAGGGTCAAGGAATGCAGAGAGAAAAGGAACACAGAGAGAGATGAAACACAGAGAGATAAGGAACACAGAGAGAGTAGGAACTCACAGAGAAAAAAAGGAACACGCAGAGAAAAGGAACACAGAGAGAAAAGGAACACAGAGAGAGAAGTTTCACAGAGAGAGAAGGAACACAGAGAGAAAAGGAGCACAGAGAGAAAAGGAACACAGAGAGATGTGGAACACAGAGTGCGAAGGATCACAGAGAGAGAAAGAACATAGAGAAAATGAACACAGAGAGAAAAGGAACACAGTGAGTAAAGTAACACAGAGAGGAAAGGAACCCAGTGGGACAAGGAATGCAGAGAGAAAAGGAACACAGAGAGAGAAGGAACACAGAGAGAAAAGGAACACAGAGAGTGAAGGAACACAGAGAGATAAGGAACACAGAGAGAAAAGGACAACAGAGAGAGATGGAACATATAGAGAAAAGGATCACAGAGAGAGAAGGAACACAGAGAGAGAAGGAACACAGAGATAAAAGGAACACAGAGAGAAAAGGAACACAGTGAGAGAAAAGGAACACAGAGAGAAAAGGAACACAGAGAAGAAAGGAACACAGAGAGAGAAGGAACACAGGGAGAGAAGGAACACAGGGAGAGAAGGAACACAGAGAGAAAAGGAACACAGAGAGAAAAGGAACACAGAGAGAGAAAAGGAACACAGAGAGAGAAGGATCACAGAAAGAAAAGGAATACAGTGAGAAGAGGAACACAGAGAGAGACGGAACATTGAGAGATAAGGAACACAGAGAGAATAGGAACACTGTGAGAAGAGGAACCCAGAGAGAAAATGAACACAGTGAGAATACGAACACAGAGAGAGAAGGAACACTGAGAGAAATGGAACACAGAGACAGAATGAACACAGAGATAAAGGGAACACAGAGAGAAATGGAACACAGAGAGAGAAGGAACACAGAGAGAAAAGGAACACAGAGAGAGAAAAGGAACACAGAGAGAAAAGGAACACAGAGGGACAAGGAATGCCGAGAGCAAAGGAACACAGAGAGAGAAGGAACACAGAGATAAAACGAACACAGAGAGAAAAGGAACACAGGGAGGAAAGGAACACAGAGAGAAAAGGAACACAGAGAGAAAAGGAACACAGAAAGAAAAGGAACACAGAGAGAGAAGAAACACAGAGAGAGAAGGAACACAGAGAGAGTAGGAACACACAGAGAGAAAAGGAACACAGAGAGAAAAGGAACACGGAGAGAAATTGAACACAGAGAGAAAAGGAACACAGTGAGTAAAGTAACACAGAGAGGAAAGGAACACAGAGAGAGAAGGAACACGGAGAGAAAAGGGACATAGAGAGTAAAGGAACACAGTGGCAAAAGGAACACAGAGAGAGAAGGAACACAGAGAGAAATGGAACAAAGAGAGAGAAGGAACACAGAGAGAAAAGGAACACAGAGGGAGTTGGAACACAGAGAGAAAAGGAACAGAGAGAGAGAAGGAACACACATAGATAAGGATAACAGAGAGAAAAGGAACACAGAGACAGAAGGATCACAGAGAGAAAAGGAACACTGAGACAGAAAAGGAACACACAGAGAGAAGGAACACAGATAGAGAAGAATCACAGAGAGAAAAGGAACACAGAGAGAAAAGGAACACAGAGAGAGAAGGAACACAGAGAGATAAGGAACACAGAGAATGAAGGAACACAGAGAGAAAAGGAACACAGAGAGAGAAAAGGAACACAGAGAGAAAAGGAACACAGAGGGTCAAGGAATGCAGAGAGAAAAGGAACACAGAGAGAGAAGGAACACAGAGATAAAAGGAACACAGAGAGAAAAGGAGCACAGGGAGGAAAGGAACACAGAGAGAAAAGGAACACAGAGAGAAAAGGAACACAGAAAGAAAAGGAACACAGAGAGAGATGAAACACAGAGAGATAAGGAACACAGAGAGAGTAGGAACTCACAGAGAAAAAAAAGGAACACAGAGAGAAAAGGAACACAGAGAGAAAAGGAACACAGAGAGAGAAGTTTCACAGAGAGAGAAGGAACACAGAGAGAAAAGGAACACAGAGAGAAAAGGAACACAGTGAGTAAAGTAACACAGAGAGGAAAGGAACACAGAGGGACAAGGAATGCAGAGAGAAAAGGAACACAGAGAGAGAAGGAACACAGAGATAAAATGAACACAGAGAGAAAAGGAGCGAAGGGAGGAAAGGAACACAGAGAGAAAAGGAACACAAAGAGATGTGGAACACAGAGTGAGAAGGATCTCAGAGAGAAAAGGAAAACAGAGAGAGTAGGAACACAGGGAGAGAATGAACACAGAGATAAAGGGAACACAGAGAGAAAAGGAACACACGGAGAAATGGAACACAGAGAGAAAAGGAACACAGATAAAGAAGGAACACATAGAGAAAAGGAACACAGAGAGAAAAGGAACACAGAGAGAGAAAAGGAACACAGAGAGAAAAGGAACACAGAGAGAGAAGGAACACACGGAGAAATGGAACACAGAGAGAAAAGGAACGCAGAGAGAGAAGGATCACCGAGAGAGAAGCATCACAGAGAGAAAAGGAACACAGTTAGAAAAGGAACACAGAGAAGAAAGGAACACAGAGAGAGAAGGAACACAGAGAAAAAAGGAACACAGAGAAAATGAACACAGAGAGAAAAGGAACAGAGTGAGTAAAGTAACACAGAGAGGAAAGGAACACAGAGAGAGAAGGAACACACGGAGAAATGGAACACAGAGAGAAAAGGAACCCAGATAAAGAAGGTACACAAAGGGAAAAGGAACACAAAGGGAAAAGGAACACAGAGAGAAAAGGAGCACAGAGAGAGAAGGATCTCAGAGAGAAAAGGAACACAGAGAGAAAAGGAACACAGTTAGAAAAGGAACACAGAGAAGAAAGGAACACAGAGAGAGAAGGAACACAGAGAAAGAAGGAACACAGAGAAAATGAACACAGAGAGAAAAGGAACACAGAGAGTGAAGGAACACAGAGAGATAAGGAACACAGAGAGAAAAGGAAAACAGAGAGAGATGGAACATATAGAGTAAAGGATCACAGAGAGAGAAGGAACACAGAGAGAGAAGGAACACAGAGATAAAAGGAACACAGAGAGAAAAGGAACATAGAGTGAGAAGGATCACAGAGAGAGAAGGAACACAGAGAGAGAAGGAACACAGAGAGAAAAGGAACACAGAGAGTGAAGGAACACAGAGAGATAAGGAACACAGAGAGAAAAGGAAAACAGAGAGAGATGGAACATATAGAGAAAAGGATCACAGAGAGAGAAGGAACACAGAGAGAGAAGGAACACAGAGATAAAAGGAACACAGAGAGAAAAGGAACACAGTGAGAGAAAAGGAACACAGAGAGAAAAGGAACACAGAGAAAAAAGGAACACAGAGAGATGTGGAGCACAGAGTGAGAAGGATCACAGAGAGAAAAGGAAAACAGAGAGAGAAGAAGCACAGAGAGAGAATGTACAAAGAGAGAAAAGGAACACAGAGAGAGAAGGAACACACGGAGAAATGGAACACAGAGGGAAAAGGAACACAGTGAGTAAAGGAACACAGAGAGGAAAGGAACACAGAGAGGAAAGGATCACAGAGAGAGAACGAACCCAGAGAGAAAAGGAACACAGAGAGAAAAGGAACACAGATAAAGAAGGTGCACAAAGGGAAAAGGAACACAAAGGGAAAAGGAACACAGAGAGAAAAGGAGCACAGAGAGAGAAGGATCTCAGAGAGAAAAGGAACACAGAGAGAAAAGGAACACAGTGAGAAAAGGAACACAGAGAAGAAAGGAGCACAGAGAGAGAAGGAACACAGGGAGAGAAGGAACACAGGGAGAGAAGGAACACAGAGAGAAAAGGAACACAGAGAGAAAAGGAACACAGAGAGAGAAAAGGAACACAGAGAGAGAAGGATCACAGAAAGAAAAGGAATACAGTGAGAAGAGGAACACAGAGAGAGAAGGAACATTGAGAGATAAGGAACACAGAGAGAATAGGAACACTGTGAGAAGAGGAACCCAGAGAGAAAATGAACACAGTGAGAATACGAACACAGAGAGAGAAGGAACACAGAGAGAAAAGGAACACAGAGAGAGAAAAGGAACACAGAGAGAAAAGGAACACAGAGGGACAAGGAATGCCGAGAGAAAAGGAACACAGAGAGAGAAGGAACACAGAGATAAAACGAACACAGAGAGAAAAGGAACACAGGGAGGAAAGGAACACAGAGAGAGAAGAAACACAGAGAGAGAAGGAACACAGAGAGAGTAGGAACACACAGAGAGAAAAGGAACACAGAGAAAAAAGGAACACAGAGAGAAAAGGAACACAGAGAGAAAAGGAACACAGTGAGTAAAGTAACACAGAGAGGAAAGGAACACAGAGAGAGAAGGAACACGGAGAGAAAAGGGACATAGAGAGTAAAGGAACACAGTGGCAAAAGGAACACAGAGAGAGAAGGAACACAGAGAGAAATGGAACAAAGAGAGAGAAGGAACACAGAGAGAAAAGGAACACAGAGGGAGTTGGTACACAGAGAGAAAAGGAACAGAGAGAGAGAAGGAACACACATAGATAAGGATAGAGAAGGAACACAGAGAGAGAAGGAACACAGAGAGAGAAGGATCACAGAGAGAAAAGGAACACAGAGAGAGGAGGAACACAGAGAGAAGAGGAACACAGAGAGAGAAGGAACACAGAGAGATAAGGAACACAGAGAGAAAAGGAACACTGTGAGAAGAGGAACCCAGAGAGAAAATGAACACAGAGATAAAACGAACACAGAGGGAGAAGGAACACAGAGAGAAATGGAACACAGAGAAAGAATGAACACAGAGATAAGGGGAACAGAGAGAGAAATGGAACACAGAGAGAGAATGAACACATAGAGAAAAAGAACACATGGAGAAAAGAAACACAGAGAGAGAAAAGGAACACAGAGAGAAATGGAACACAGAGAGACAAGGAATGCAGAGAGAAAAGGAACACAGAGATAAAAGGAACACCGAGAGAAAAGGAACACAGAGAGAGAAGAAACACAGAGAGAAAAGGAACACAGAGAGAAAAGGAACACAGAGAGAGAAGGAACACAGAGAGAGAAGGATCACAGAGTGAGAAGGAACACAGAGAGATAAGGAGCACAGAGAGAGAAAAGGAAAACAGAGAGACATGGAACATATAGAGAAAAGGAACACAGAGAGAGAAGGAACACAGAGAGAGAAGGAACACAGAGAGCGAAGGATCACAGAGAGAAAAGGAACACAGAGAGAGGAGGAACACAGATAGAAGAGGAACATAGAGAGATAAGGAACACAGAGAGAAAAGGAACACTGTGAGAAGAGGAACCCCGTGAGAAAATGAACACAGAGATAAAACGAACACAGAGAGAGAAGGAACACAGAGAGAGAAGGAACACAGAGTGTGAAGGAACACAGAGAGAAAAGGAACACAGAGAGAAAAGGAAAACAGAGTGAGAAGGAACACAGAGAGAGAAGGAACGCAGAGAGAAAAGGAACACAGAGAAAAAAGGAACACAGAGAGATGTGGAACACAGAGTGAGAAGGATCACAGAGTGAAAAGGAAAACAGAGAGAGAAGGAACACAGAGAGAGAATGTACACAGAGAGAAAAGGAACACAGAGAGAGAAGGCACACACGGAGAAATGGAACACAGAGAGAAAAGGAACACAGAGAAAGAAAGTACACAGAGAGAAATGGAACACAGAGAGAGAAGGAACACACGGAGAAATGGAACACAGAGAGAAAAGGAACACAGAGAAAGAAGGAACACAAAGGGACAAGGAACTCAGAGAGAAAAGGAACACAGTGAGAAAAGGAACACAGTGAGTAAAGGAACACAGAGAGGAAAGGAACACAGAGAGAGAAGGAACACACGGAGAAATGGAACACAGAGAGAAAAGGAACGCAGAGAGAGAAGGATCACCGAGAGAGAAGGATCACAGAGAGAAATGGAACACAGAGAGAAAAGGAACACGGTTAGAAAAGGAACACAGAGAAGAAAAGAACACAGAGAGAGAAGGAACACAGTGAGAAAAGGAACACAGAGAGAAAATGAACACAGAGAGATGTGGAACACAGAGTGAGAAGGATCACAGAGAGAAAAGGAAAACAGAGAGAGAAGGAACACAGAGAGAGAATGTACACAGAGAGAAAAGGAACACAGAGAGAGAAGGCACACACGGAGAAATGGAACACAGAGAGAAAAGGAACACAGAGAGAAGGAACACAGGGAGAGAAGGAACACAGGGAGAGAAGGAACGCAGAGGGAAAAGGAACACAAAGGGAAAAGAAACACAGTGAGAAAAGGAACACAGTGAGTAAAAGAACACAGAGAGGAAAGGAACACAGAGAGAGAAGGAACACACGGAGAAATGGAACACAGAGAGAAAAGGAGCACAGAGAGAAAAGGAACACAGAGAGAAGGAACACAGGGAGAGAAGGAACACAGGGAGAGAAGGAACGCAGAGGGAAAAGGAACACAGAGTGAAAAGGAACACAGAGAGAGAAATGGAACACAGAGAGAGAAGAATCACAGAGAGAAAAGGAACACAGAGAGAGAAGGAACACAGAGAGATAAGGAACACAGAGAGAAAAGGAAAACAGAGAGAGATGGAACATATAGAGAAAAGGAACACAGAGAGAGAAGGAACACAGAGAGAGAAGGAACACAGAGATAAAAGGAACACAGAGAGAAAAGGAACACAGTGAGAGAAAAGGAACACAGAGAGAAAAGGAACACAGAGAAGAAAGGAACACAGAGAGAGAAGAATCACAGAGAGAAAAGGAACACAGAGAGAGAAGGAACACAGAGAGATAAGGAACACAGAGAGAAAAGGAAAACAGAGAGAGATGGAACATATAGAGAAAAGGAACACAGAGAGAGAAGGAACACAGAGAGAGAAGGAACACAGAGATAAAAGGAACACAGAGAGAAAAGGAACACAGTGAGAGAAAAGGAACACAGAGAGAAAAGGAACACAGAGAAGAAAGGAACACAGAGAGAGAAGGAACACAGGGAGAGAAGGAACACAGGGAGAGAAGGAACACAGAGAGAAAAGGAACACAGAGAGAAAAGGAACACAGAGAGAGAAAAGGAACTCAGAGCGAGAAGGATCTCAGAAAGAAAAGGAACACAGTGAAAAGAGGAACACAGAGAGAGAAGGAACATTGAGAGATAAGGAACACAGAGAGAAAAGGAACACTGTGAGAAGAGGAACCCAGAGAGAAAATGAACACAGAGAGAATACGAACACAGAGAGAGAAGGAACACAGAGAGAAATGGAACACAGAGACAGAATGAACACAGAGATAAAGGGAAAACAGAGAGAAATGGAACACAGAGAGAGATGGAACACAGAGAGAAAAGGAACACAGAGAGAGAAAAGGAACACAGAGAGAAACGGAACACAGAGGGACAAGGAATGCAGAGAGAAAAGGAACACAGAGAGAGAAGGAACACATAGATAAAAGGAACACAGAGAGAAAAGGAGCACAGGGAGGAAAGGAACACAGAGAGAAAAGGAACACAGAGAGAAAAGGAACACAGAAAGAAAAGGAACACAGAGAGAGAAGAAACACAGAGAGATAAGGAACACAGAGAGAGTAGGAACACAGGGAGAGAAGGAACACAGGGAGAGAAGGAACACAGAGAGAAAAGGAACACAGAGAGAAAAGGAACACAGAGAGAGAAAAGGAACACAGCGAGTGAAGGATCACAGAAAGAAAAGGAATACAGTGAGAAGAGGAACACAGAGAGAGAAGGAACATTGAGAGATAAGGAACACAGAGAGAATAGGAACACTGTGAGAAGAGGAACCCAGAGAGAAAATGAACACAGTGAGAATACGAACACAGAGAGAGAAGGAACACAGAGAGAAATGGAACACAGAGACAGAATGAACACAGAGATAAAGGGAACACAGAGAGAAATGGAACACAGAGAGAGAAGGAACACAGAGAGAAAAGGAACACAGAGAGAGAAAAGGAACACAGAGAGAAAAGGAACACAGAGGGACAAGGAATGCCGAGAGAAAAGGAACACAGAGAGAGAAGGAACACAGAGATAAAACGAACACAGAGAGAAAAGGAACACAGGGAGGAAAGGAACACAGAGAGAAAAGGAACACAGAGAGAAAAGGAACACAGAAAGAAAAGGAACACAGAGAGAGAAGAAACACAGAGAGAGAAGGAACACAGAGAGAGTAGGAACACACAGAGAGAAAAGGAACACAGAGAAAAAAGGAACACAGAGAGAAAAGGAACACAGAGAGAAAA